>NC_052047.1:160099111-160424111 GCF_903992535.2 Arvicola amphibius | reverse complement strand
ACTGGGAAATGAACAAGCAGCTTCCACCAGCAAGCAAAAATTGCTAGACAAGTGTAGTCAATAATTTTTGCTTAAGATGAATACAAAGAGTAAAAACCAAATCCACTTTTTACGATCACAAGCCAGTCATAATAGAATGCACTTCAACTGCCCTTTCACTGAGTGTCTCAAATTGAAGAATGCTAAGGTTTCATGGATATTTTTCTGATAATAAGCTCATCATGGTGGAGACCATATCTGCTTTAACTTAAATATTCACTGAATTAATCAATTGATATGGCCACATCTAAACCACCTACAGGGACAACTGCTATAGCAGGACACTTGTCAGGGGGGTCTCAAGAACTTACTACACACACACACACACATACATTATGTACTTTAATTTTAAGAGCACACATTTATCAGCAATTCTGTGAAGGAACTGTGTTCCCTTTGAGAACAGTTTCACTAGAAATACACCAGTTCTCCAAAACCCATTAGAGCCAAAAGTGGGATTGCCATACTACTGGCAAAATATCGCCTATGCCCTGTGAGAGCTGTGTGTACATTCTAAGTAGGCGGGGCTTTTACAACTTTCTTCCTTTCAGCCTCAACTAGCAAACTAAACTTGGAGTGCACAATCAAACGGGCATACACCCAAGTAGAGCACCTCTGCACCAGACCTGTGTGACATCTCCAGGGGTGGGGCCATCATTGAATTTCTTCCCTTTGCTAGGTTTGAACCTGGGACCAACACAAATGTAACCACGTGACTAGCCCAGGCTTTTAAGAGACCCCTTGTGTGTTCTACATACAGTAGAAGGTACTTCGGTACTTGGCTTCCTGGATTCAAGATGGAACTAGGAAGAAGGAAGGGAAGGAGAGAGGGGGATATACACACACCTAAAAAAGAGCAATAATTAAAGTCCTAATGACAGGGAAGAGGCATATCTCCAGGGTATCAGAATGCAGAGGCTCAACCAGGTACCAACAACTGTTAGCCAAAAAACACTCATCAGAGTTAAGCTTCATATTTAGTACTTGGAGAATAAATAATATTTAAATAAATACATCATCACATGCCAAAGCACATCAGACAAGATATTAAAGGCACTGCATTCAGTGTAAGTGTTTACCTTACACTGAAGATTTTTACCGCACCTTGGGGGAAAGGGGCAGCTTTATGATCAGAGTGGGAGCAGAGAGAGCATTGCCAGCATCCTGGACCCCGGGGCTGTGACAGTCAGCTGCTGGGAAAGGGACTGTCAGGCCAGGGAAGAGCACACATCAAGAACTCAAGCGAAACCACCCACAGCCACTGGATGAGAAGGATGAGACATGGGAGGATCAACAAAAATCGTGTCCCATTTGTTTGGGAGGTACACGCATGCCACAGCGTGTGTGCGGAGGTCAGAGGACAACCTCTCGGAGTCAGTCCTTGCCTTCCTCTGTGTGAGGTCAGGTGTTGAACTCAGGATGTGAGGTTTGGCAGCAAGTACCCTCACCCACTCCCTCTGGCCCATCAACACAAATTCTAAATGCGTCTTTACAGATGAGAACCACAGGGGTGTGTGGTGTTGTTGCTGGAGGCCTTAAGTGGTAAGCTGATCCGTTCTGCCCCTCTCAGAGCAATGCTGAGACAGCTGTTAGATACAATGACTTTGTCTTTGGAGCAGAAATGGGATACTTTGCTTACATGCTCTACCTAACTCGTATATAACGAGATGGGGATTACATGGGGGAGAATTAAATGCTTGATTGATGAATCAGTCCTGGGCTTTTAGAGTAATGTGTAGCCTCAGGGTAATATGTAACTTCACTGGACTGAAACACTGGCCAGAAACTCAAAGCCATTCTGGGAAATGTAGCTACACACAGAGAGGTGTGTACCAGGGGTGGGGTTAATAAATACCCTGTTAACAGTAAAAAGGCAAATGTTCTGTTGAACAGATGCCTGTTACAGATAAACTCCATGCTTGTGCATCTCTGCTCACAGTTACACCATGGAAACCTAGTTTACTACGAAAGTGTACTCACTGCACAAGTACTTTCTTTGGTGTTACTGAGATCCTGATCGCTGTTATTCCACGTAAACTGGAAATCCTGGGATTGTGGGACATGGGACATCTCAGCTTTGCTTTTAAATTCCAATGTCAAAATCATGGGTGGTAAGAGGATACTGATGATGATCTGCAAAGGAAACGAGACGAAGGATGAGCAGAGGACAAAGGACACATGCACTGTCTGAGCAACAGATGTAAGAATGCGTGTGTATAGATATCCCATCCACTCCCGGCTCAGTGTCTATTCCGACTCTACATATAGTTTAGCTCATGTATTTCAGTTCTACAGATGTGTCCCTCAGCTCTGTGCAAAGGTGGACAGAAAGGAGTTTGTGCACAGCTGATTGCAAAGGAAAAAAATAAGACTCACCAAGTAACAAGGTCCAGCTCTACGCGGACAGATAATATAGAAAAACCTAATGGTGGAACGCAATGTTAACATTAAAGAGGAAAATGTAAGGGCTGGAAAGATGTCTCAGTGGTCCAAAGCACTGGTTGCTCTTGCACAGGACCTCAGTTCAGTTCCCAGCACCTACATGACAGTTCATAACAGTCCATAACAGAACTCCACTTACAGAAGATCTGATGCCTTTATTCTGGCCTCTGTTGGCACCAAGCATGCATGTGGTACACAAACATGCATGAATGCAAATGCTCACATAAGTAAAAATAAATGAATCTATTTTAAAAAACATGTAAAACATTAAATATAATTTTTAGAAAGAGTAAAATTAAAAATTGTAAATATATATATATATATATACTTAAAAGATTTTTTAAAATTTTTTATGTGTATGGGTGTTTGTCTCCATGTGTGTCTATGCACAATTTGGCAGACAGCACATGCAATGCTCACAGAGGCCAGAAGAGAGTGTCAGGCCCCTCGGAACTGGAGCTATAGACTGCCATGAGCAGCCATGTCACTGCTGAAAATCAAATTTGTGTCTTCTAGAAGGGGCAGTCAGTGCTCTTAACCACTGTACAATCTCTCCAGTCCCAACTTAAAAGTTTAAAAATACAGCTGGGCGTTGGTGCCGCACGCCTTTCATCCCAGCACTCCAGAGGCAGAGACAGGCGGATCTCTGTGAGTTTGAGGCCAGTCTGGTCTACAGAACAAGTTCTGGGACAGGTTCCAAAGCTATACAGAGAAACTCTGTCTTGAAAAAAAAGTTTAAAAGTACATATATCACACTTGTTTCCCCGGGATACCTGTGCCTAAGCAGGAAGGTAGAAATTGACTTTCCCTGTAGTGAGACGGATGAATATCTTAAATATCAAAATAGAACCTTTATCCAGCAACTGATGGAAACAGAGGCAGAGACCCGCATTGGAGCACTGAACCAATGTCCAGTTGAAGAGTGACAGGAATGAGAATATGAGCAAAGAGGTCAAGACCATGATGGGTTCACCAACTGAAACAGTCTACCTGAGCTAATGGGAGCTCACCAACACCAGCTGGACTAGGAAGGAACAAGCATAGGATCAAACTAGTCTTTCTGAATGTGGTTAACAATTACATGGCTGGAGAAGACTGAGGGGCCACTGGCAGTGGCACCAGGATTTATCCCCACTGCTTGTACTGGCTTTTTGGGAACATGTTCTCTTTGGATGGATACCTTGCTCAGCCTAGATATAGTAGGGAGGGACTTGGACCTTCCACAAGGCAATGTTCCTTACCTTCTCTGAGGATTGGATGGAGGTGGAATGGAAGGGTATGTGGAGGAAATGGGAGGAGGAGAAAGAGTGGGAACTTGAATTGGTATGCATAATGAAAAAAGATTGTTTTCTTTTATTAAAACAATAAATATATATAAAGTATTATTTTGTGGTGACTACAATATTTTAATAATTTAAAGTCATTAAATAGAAATTACCATAAAAACAAACATATTAACTTTTATATCATAAACTTAAGAATATAGAAGATCCACTTCCCATTGTGTATAAATGGTCACCTGCCAGGAAGACCTAGGGAACAGCTCAAGCATTCTGGGCCACCACACTTTGCACATTAACAATCTTTTGAAAGGAATTTTTGTGTTCAATTTTTACAGCCTTTCAAGATAAACGGTTTAAAATATTGACTACATTTTGTGAAATCCAACTTGGTGGATGCTCTGTCTTTCTTTCAACTAGCGTTATATCTCAGTATCCTGGAGTTCCCTGACCAAAAGTTAAATTCACCTGCCAGCCTGCCTTACTGGTTTAGTAGGTGAAGTCAAAGGCTTGCCAACCTTGCTTTCTTTCCCATGCCAAAATGACCTTCTGAGCTATTTTAAGCTGTGGTCTGGGAAGATTCTCTAGGCTTTAGTTCTAACACAATTGTCATTTCTGTCCCAAATATGTTGCTCCTCCAAGTGTAAAAGCTCCGTAGTCAGGCGCACAGTGACAGCATCATGTTAGTTCTGCTTCCGGGAAGACATGGAGAAGCAGCATTCCACCGCACAGAACTACAGACAACCTACTCTCAAGGAGAGGTTGGAGCCTGACGTACTACATAATTTAAATCAGTATTCCATAGCTCTCCATGGTGCTCCTGCAATCTCATTACTTGGGAGTGTGGATTACAAAACTGTTTGCAAATGTGCTTCAGAAGCTCACAGGTTGGCGTGGATAACTGGACTGTTGGTGCCTGAGAATAACGGTTGGTGGAGCTTGAGACTTCATACAGCCAGCAGCCTCAGCCTAGCAATCTATAAGTGTGTGTTTGGAGGAAAATACTGAGACTGAACCATTCTCTCTCTCTCTCTCTCTCTCTCTCTGTCTCTGTCTGTCTGTCTCTCTCTCTCTCCCTCTCTCTCTCTGTCTCTGTCTCTCTCTGTGTCTCTCTCTGTCTCTCTCTCTGTCTCTGTCTCTCTCTCTCTCTCTCTCTCTCTCTCTCTCTCTCTCTCTCTCACACACACACACACACACACACACACTCCCCTCTCACATTATGAAGTATTTAAAAGACAAAACTCCACTAAGTTCCCAGGGTCCGCATTTGTGGAAGTTAACGTGTGTACTGTACGGGGCAAACGCTACCTCAGGCTCTCAGCTGCAGCCTTCCTATGAGCAGGAATTTACCAGCAGCTGCTTCCAGAGAGCTGGGTGAGTGGAGGCACACCCACCCCCCCACCCCCCCACCCCTGTTTCGTCACTTTCACCTCTGAGGTCAAAGTGGATCAAAGGAGAACTTTGGGAAATGATGGCTTTTTCTCTGGTATTTTATTTCTCTAATCTCATTGGCAGAAATTAAAACACAAGTCTTTCCTATCGTATGCAATAATTATTTTCTTGAGATCACTATAGTCTGTCTACTAAAATGTTTATATTTTATCAAAGCTATTCTATTTAAAATATACTATCAATTAAAATGCCAAGTACAGTCTTGTGGAGCTCTTAACATTGAGCTACATCCGCTTCTATTGATTTCATCAATACATGCACTTTGAGGTTAACCAAATGGAAAGCTTTAGGCTTAGGCTCCACAGTAAACATAAATCTTGGGCATTGAATTTAGGTGCCCTTGATTTTAGATACCTGGAGAGGCTAATTTAGATATGGCGAGTGGTGTGAACACTTGCTAGAGGAGAGCCTTATTAAACAACCACGGAGTCCCTGAAGCAACACACTGGAGGGGAAAGCAGTAAAAACTGCTAATTCTATTTAGTTTCTTATCTATTAATATTTATTAATTTTATGGCACTGGGAACCAAACCCAGGGCCTGTGGATGCTGTTCAAGCATTCTCTAAGTGAGCTATGCACCCAACCCCTGTGGAATGCTCAGAGAGACACTGTCATTTGGCACAGAGAAGTGTCGCTTTTGTTTGCTTGGGACTCTGATCGCCTTCACAAGAGAATGGCTCTGTGGTGGGAGGGCAGTACAATCATCAAGTTTTGAAAAGTCCCTGTGGGAAAGTAGTTTAGAGATTCCTGAGGGATGTGATGATCCGTGCACCTGCAGGAAGGTGTTGTTTGCCAGAGGACCCATGTGGAACTCAAGAGCACTGACCTTCTCACTACGCTGATGGTATGACGTACAGAAAAAGAATGTACCTTCAGCCAGGAATTTTTCCTCATTTTCAGACGTCCCATCCACATGTCTGTCAGCAGCATTTGGGTACAAGAATGTGACACAAAGGGACGTAGTCCTCCAGACACTGCCAGCTTCAAGCAGGTGAAATTGCTCCAGTTCTTGAGTTCATAGGTCAACAGTTTCATGGCCATTGGCTCGTTCTGCTTGAAGGCCTTCTCTAACACATCCAGGGCAAGCTGGCCGAACTGCCTAAAGGCACAGTGGTGAACAGAGAACACAAAAGGACGGTCAGAGCCCCAGAAATGCCTTCAAAGATGGACCATGGCACACAAAACACACCAGTTAATTGGGCTGTGTGATCAAAACAAAATAAGGCTATGTAAAAAACAGCCAAGTCATCTCAGCTGTCAGAAGCTACCGCAGCTGCTCAGAAGCAGATCTGTTTTTAGTACAGAAGGTAGACAATGTGTCCTATTTTTTTGGTAGCCCAAAGTAGAATTTAATGTTTGTGTCAGAAGCCATTCTATGCTGTGTTTATCCTATTTTCATCCTGGAGTGGGTGAATCTACATGACATGACTTCAGAGAGAAATTCTGACAGAAAACACTGTGTCCAAGAAACATTGTGGTGCTATCTTTCTATGACTATTATTACTATTACTATCATTTTTATAAAATCCTTACATAGTTAAGAATCTAGAACCAGAAACCCTCAGGAAATTTCCCAGGAGATTTTCTTCTCTGGAAATTCTCTAGGTCTGTCGATCAAGCTATAGATTAACTTCTGTCATTCTCTGAGCTTCCCTCCACCCAAGGGCTATAACACTTCAGTAATCAGATTAAAGGAAGCATCTCTCTTCTTTCTCATTCCCACCAGTTGCCTTCTGATTCTTTACTATAATGTGTGTATTCACTTCCCCAGCCTGAAAACACCTAAGGTAAGCAGCCGTGTTAACAACATTGAAGACTTTGGAGCTCCAAAGGGCTTTCTACATCATTTGTTTCAAAAATCATTAACTCTTTTTAAGGAACTAAAGGCTAAAATCGAGTTGGCTGACCTACACAATGCAAAGAGTTGCCCCTGGGACTCAGTGCTCCTCACTGGAAGGTCACCTCTCTCCTTCATTCCACAGAGTTCCTGCAAATCTTCAGGAACCCTTTACTACAAGAGTACAAGAAGTGTAGAGCATTGATAGTCAGCGTTGGCTGCTGGGTGAGCAGGATCAAGGAATACCTAGAAATCAGTATAACATTGTGTCTGCAATCCAGGGCTTAGCATGGGAGTCTGAGTGGGTTACATGAAGAAGATCTCTTTTCTAGCTGGATGGCCACCACCCGGTCCTCCAGGAACCCACAAAGGATAAGTACAGAAAGTGAATTAACCTCTGCCCCTGAGAGGTGAGACACCTGCCGTGTGCCCTAGACATCAGCAGTCCAGGTTCTGCAGTCTGAAGATTCCACAGTTATAACAGCAACAGCCTCCCCCAGTTCAAAGGCCTTACACTGAGGATCCTACCATAGATTCCCTGGTTCTGGGGCCTCTGGACACGGACTCAGCCATGTTTCTAGCATCCATGGTCTCCAGGGTCAACACAGCCTTCTCAGCTACCAGAATCATTTATCACTTAAGTCAATTCTCTTACTAGTTCCTCCCATTTAACTATCTATACACCGTACTGGTTCTGTCCCTTGGGGGATGCTTGACTAAAATATACAAGTCTAAGGAAATCCCTTTATCCTATGACAAATGAAGGGAGAAAGCAGAGTCTACACTTTCTATAAAGCATTGCTGCTTGGTGTGAAGTGAAGAGAGAAGACCTACTCTGAGTAATTCTCCAGCTCCTCTGAGGTATCATCTACCATGTTACTGTCCTTAGCTTCCCGGGCCATGGCTCTATAGAGAATACTAGCAATGACTGCCTTGACTGTGGCCTCCTCTCCGTGCTGCCAGAAGAACAGGGCCATCTTCTGCCTCTTCATGAGCACAGCCCACACCAGCAGCTCATTGTATGGGTAGACAAAGCCAGCTAGCTCGGGGTCCTCCAACAGGCTATGTATGTCCTTTGACTTCTTCTTTGACTTATGAGAGTCTCCAGGCTTTTCCTATAGCAAAGGAGAACAAAGTCCTGAATATTCCCGTGCATAATATAACACAGCAAGTATCCCAGGGATACTTTTTAAAATTGTTTTTATTAAGCTATACATTTTTCTCCAATCCCCTCCCTTCCTCCCGGGGATACTTTTTAAGATAATGACTGCCTATGCTAGATCCTGGCACTGAAGAAAAAAAGCCAAACAAACAAAAAGCCCAGCTAGCCACCGTGGTGGAACTGTTAGTACAAATTCTCCAGTGAAACTGACGGTGTGCCCACTATGAAAGCTGTCAGCTGGGGCTGTAGCTCTGTGGCAGAGTGGCCAACTGATATGTACAAAACCCTGAGTTCAATTCTTAGAACTATTTTTTAAAAAGCATGCTTTATTGAGCTACAACACAGGACTTAGAAGGCCATGAGGACTAAACTTAAGACAGTCCTGATTCCGTGGTGAGTCCTTATCTGAAGAGCATGTGGAATATCGCTAAGATCCACCACGATTTGCACTTTAATTTATTTTGGTAAGTAAGACTTTTATTTTAAATATTCTCTACTTTTACCTTAACAACTTAATTTGTCATTGTTCCTTTGAAGAGCATCACTAGTGTTGCCTGCATACTTTCAGAAGGGTCACTTTGCTTTGTTATATTCTGGTAACAATGAGCATTATCCCCCCGGCAAACTGACCCTGTGCTCAACTAGCATGCCACTCAAACTCCCTGTGTCCCTTTGTATGGCTTCCTGTCTCTGATTCAGTATCCAGTATAATAGTTAGCACCTTAAGAAATGTGGAACCATCTCTCCGGCACCATTTTATCTACCTCTACCTGCTCCCTCCCTAGTCCAACCAAGTACTCATCATAATGCTTGGAGACTAATAAAGGTTTTAAAATAAGCACTTATAATTTGAAGCATCATAGCAAACACTATTATGTATATGATTAGTATATGATTTCCATGGAAATACTTAGGCAAAAGTTTTCTGCCTCAAAGAAGGGCAGGCTAAAGACCACACATTCATGACCTTTATTATATTGCAAAATTAGAATCCAACTAACTTCAAGAAAGACTTAGTTAGGAAAAAAGAAGATACAAAAGGACCATTTCCCCAAAACTGGGAGCTATAAAGGGGATGGTCCTCATATCCAACCAGGCTTGAGCAAGGAAGTTAAGTGCATAGTGTGAGGCTAATAACTGTGAATGTTTAATACCATGGCATACACAGCCTGCCTGTACAAGTCACCAACTGTACAAGGCAGAAGTGGGAACAAGGAAGAGAGCCTGAGGGGCAAGCCCAGACAATCACTGGGCTGTCAGTACTCCGTGTTGTTGAAGGACAGCTGTGATCGTGGTGACGCTTGTGAATTACACATCTGTTTATGGTATAGGGTGATGATTCTTCATTAGCCCCTCCCTTTCTCCAGTGTCAGAGGAAGGGGCCATCTCAGTCTGCAAAACCAACTTTATGCTCAACTCTACAAACAAAGCAGTGTACCTTGGATTTGTAGGGCTGGGCAGTCCTAAAGAACTGGGAATGTGGGGTGCTTTCTGAAGAGTCACTTCTGCTTCCCAAGGAATGTCTCTGGTGAAAAGGATGCTGGGAAAGGCTCTGAGACAAGCTGCTCACACTCGGCTATATGTTGTTATTTTGTTTTTAAAGAAAAAAAAGGGGAGAGATCAAAAAAAGATTATAGTAGCGAAAACATAATCTTCCAGACAATGATAAAGCTGAACACGTGTCCTCTCAAACACCCAACACTCTGTCTCTGGTCCAGGATTAGTAACTAACATGTCTGGAGATTCCTCACTCAGTAGCCTCCCCGTCTCCTTCTGTGGAGCACTACTATTTCCCGACCTGTTGGAGAGCATACTCCTTTGTCTCCTATTACGCCCCTGAGTTCCTTTCCTATGCGGAACTTCCTTTAAAATCAATTAGCTGCAGAACAAGCTCAAAACAGGCAATAAAACTTTACAGTTTTGGTAAGAGAAAGTTTCCATTCACAAAGAGCTCTAAGGTGAAGGTGAAGTTAGAAAGTTCTGGAAGGTTTCCACTGCATGGGCACTAAATGAAGTGTCTGCTAGGAGGAGCAGGACTCTGCAGAGACTGCTGTGAGCACCTAGGGTACAAACCCCAGGTTTTGGAAAGCTCTACTCTCCTTCAGTTTGTGTGCTATGGGTAAAAAATCAACACAAGAATGATGTCAAGACTTTCCAGTGCCAATGCCCACGTCAGTCTCATCAATACTATAACAGAATTAATAATATCAACATGGTGACAATCACAAGGAATAACAATTAAGTCACTAAAAGTTTGCTCTTTAATGAAGACATGGAGGGTTTTGGGTATTCTCACAAGTTTGTGAATAGGACATTAATATGCCATTTCAAAGATGGGAAAATGGAAACAAAGACAAATCATGGTTTGTTTCTTTGGGTTTTGTTTGTTTATTTGTTTTTCAAGACAGGGTTTCTCTGTATAACCACCCTAGGTGTCCTGGAACTAGCTCTTGTATACCAATCTGGCCTCGAACTCACAGAGATCCACCTGCCTCTGCCTCCCCAGGGCTGGGATTAAAGGCGTGTGCCACCATCACCCAGCTTGAACAGATTACATTTTGTAAAGAGACAAATAGGATTTGATGTCAAGCCACTCTGACTCCACACTACATCGGTGTTAGCACTGTGGTCTGACTGCGGTCTGCTCTGAAACACCGTCACCTACACTCAGGACAAAGCCACTGGTGAAATGGATGTCTCATATGAACGGCCTGTTTCCAGAACGAGCAGGAATGGAGCCTCCTACTAAAGAGCAACCCAGCTGCACCAAGGCCACACAGCAGTCCTGTCCTTGCTGCCACTCAGTAGTGTCGTTCCTTTCAAAGGCAGGAGCTGATCCTGAGTGTCTTTTGGCCTCAGAAACCTCATTAGAGATTCTTTCCTAGGTGAGATATGGTTTCCCATATTTTGTATGCTTTTGTGGGGGTTGTTTGGTTCATTTCCTAAATTTAAGATGGGCTAGCACTTCTCCCAAATTCTTTCTAAAGGTCCCAAGCAGCTGGACAGCCTGCATCTTTATGGATTCTCCTCCCAAGCCGCATCCCAATCTCGTCCCTGTCCTCCCACGACAAAGGTCTCGGTGCCGCTGCAGAACCCCACCCTGAGTTCTGAGCACCGCCCTTCTCTGTTTTCATTCCTCTCTATACGTCAGTGTCCGGTGCTCCTTGTCCGGTGTTTGTATCTCTGCAAAGAACTAGGCTCCTCTGACTACTGACCTGTGATGGCAGCTCTCCCTTTATCATCTTGGTCTTCCAAAACTGTGACAGAAAATACACTCTCGTCTGCAAAACCTTTCCCTTTTGTAAGTTCACACTCTTTTTTTAATCCTCCAATATAATCCTTACACGCTTAGCCCAATATGCAGTCTCCGTACTATAGAGGCCATTGTTAGTCTATAGACACAAATCTATTAAGAGTGTGACCTTTGATCGCTTTGTTTTCAAAAGGAAGAAAAGAAATAGCAGCTGCTCTCAAACCAGATTCACCACACACAGCTTCCATGTCAATACAGCACAGCATCCCGCTTCGTATTGTGGGTAATTCACCCATCAATCTGTTTCCTCTAAAAGGTTTCTTTGTATTCATCTCATGCCAGCTCACAAACCCTTTTGCAGAGCACTCTACAGACAGCAGGTGACATGTGCCCTCAGATGGGAGGGCCATCACAGAAGCCTCTGGGACTCCTTCAGCCATTTTCCTAAAACCACACTTTGCAATTCCCCTTCCACACGCTGGGGTACTTTTCAATGATTTTACCTTGTTTTTTCTGTAGAGGTTGTTGTAGAGAACTCGAAAGCTTTTCCTAGTGTAACTGCTTCGGTAGGCTCCACCGATGAGGTACTCTATTACCAGCCCAATATCGACGAGCGTTATTCTGTAGCTCGAGAGAAGGGTGTGCTACAACCAAGAACAAGGATTCACAGCGTTTTTTTCTCCTCTATCCCTTTATCCGGGCTCTCAGAAGGCAACACATTTAATTTATCCATCACTTTCTCTTCGGCATACTGTGACAAAGTTTCAGGAAAGAATTCAGGCCAGTCCTTTTGCTGCAGCTCACGTCAATGTAACTTAAATTTATATCAGCACGGACAATTTTGCTTACTGTAAGTTTGCCAAGTAAATATCCCTCTTTCTTCTGACTCTCCAACTAAGTCAACAGAAGCAGAAAGTCCACACACTATCCAACGAGATACCAAGCTCAAAAAGTGAGAGAGTTCTTAAAGTGTACAGTAGGTAGCTTTTCACCACAGTGGCAAATCTTTACATTTGCAAGTTGCATGTTATTCAGCATTCAATGAGAACACTGAGAAAAACACAAGCAAGGATGTTGGACCATCCTAACTCCCTGCAACAGGGCTCGGACACACAGAGGTATTGTCTGCATCCCTAAGCTGACACCAGTGCTCAAAACAAAGATAACAGAAAATATCAGAAATCACACACTAGACATTCTCAAAAGCCCGTGTGGCTACTGTTCTCATTGGCTGTGTGATAGATATAATCTATTGGGGTGCTGGCCCATGGCTTATGTTTTTTCATTTATTTTGGTTGTTTCTTTTGAGACAGAGTCTAATATGTAGCCCACACTGCCCTTAAAACCTGGATCCTCATGCCTCAACCTCCTGAGTGTGAGAATTATAAGCACGAACCCCCAGATCTGGCCTGTTTGTTTTGTTTTTGTTTATTTGTGATGACAACCGGACTCAGTGCCACTGAACCGCTTCTTTGGATACGTTTCTCATTACTAATGTCACTTAGTTGATGGAATGAACTAAAAAAAGAAACAGTGGGAAACCCTAAAAGAGTAAAATTTGGTGATTAAAGAGTAAGTTAGTTTTCAACAAAATCCAAACCCACATTTTATAAATTTTCATTCAGCTATCTCAGATCTAAGGTAATTAGGCAAAGAGTATTTTCTACTTTCCTACTTAAGTTACCTGTTTGACATCTTGGACAAGATGACGCAAAAACATATTAGTTGGTCCTTGTTTCTGTGATTAAAAAAGAATAAAAAGAAGAATTTCATTAGACTGTCGTGCTGGAGGAGCTTTGTTTCAGAACTGCAGAGGTATTTCAAGCTATATGGGCAACCCAGAACACTGAAAACCTTCCTCGACATCTTTGGTAATGAAACTTAAGCTACTTCAGCCTAAAGAGGAAATAACCCAAGAGAAGCCATGCTTATTCCAAGTAATTTTCAAAGCATGTATATAGAGAGAGATAGTAAGGGCGTTAGTTTTGTGTGGTAAGAAGTAAAATCTTGAGCGTTTATGACCATCCTTTACTGTATACAAACCCTATCAGATAATCACATCTCTCTGTACACAAGTGCATTCTATTGGTACTTTGTTGAACCCTTACGATGTTCAGTTTCCTGAAGGATTCAAGGGAACCTTCACAGTAATAGAAAATGAAGAGCAGTGGCCAACAGTGTGAAGATGTGCATGCTGAGAAGAAGCTGAAAGTAGTGCAAATTCTAGAAAGAGATCTCTGCTAGGTACCTGGAGCAATGAAGAAGGGAGGAAGGTCCTAACAGGAGCAGGAGAGACAATACAGGAAGGTGCCTGGCACAAGCAATGGACATTTTCCCAATGGAAAAGCAGGTTTCAAGGGTCATCAGCCTTGGATTCAAGTGCCTTTACCCAGTAAGCCACCTCACTGGCCCATGAGCAGCATACTAATAGTGACTTTAGGTCAAGATACTCCAAATAATTGAACAAAAAGCAATTTGTTCTTATTCACACTGTAGTCTCTGTCTTGAGATAAAATGATTCCATGGTAAGGGTGTGACTTAAGTTAGGCAGTAAGTCTGCATTCTAAAAACTATGTTGGGACATGAGCACTCAAGGAGAGAGACAAGCCCTAGGATACCTAGTACACAAATCTTGAGCAAGATGCCACAAAGTGTTCCATACTCACTGTATTATAAAGATCTTCCAGTCGGGGGATGGTGAGGAAACGGTGGAGGTTCACTCCATTCTCTATCAAGAGTTTCACAAAATCCACCCGATCCATCACTAAGGCATCTAACATTGCTTGTTCTAGAACGCCGGGCTTCAGGAGGTACAAATAAGAAAAAAGTATGAAGACATTTGACATAAGAGAAATAAGAATCACAGATAACACTACATAGATGCCATCATTATAAAATACAATCTTCCTAAGAAAGCAGGGACCAACTGAAGACATAGGTAAGAATGGTTCACGCTCTTGTGTGAGAAAACTAAACCCTGTACCAACCTCAAAACTCCCACAAGCCGATGGCAAGTCTTAAATGTAATTCTAATGAAATTCCAAGAGTTTCTGGTTTTATTTTTAATTTGAAGGTGGAGAGAAATGTTTACTCATTCATTTGGCTGATAATTTTTTTTAGTTTTGATTTTAGTTTTCTTTTTGCTACCATAATTCTTCCATTTAAACCTTATCTGCATTAGGGGTAAAAGTAGCATATTGAATATATTCATCTAATTTTCCCTACCAAAAGTTCACCAAAACTACATTAGAGGAACTTGTTTAACCAAATCAATTCATAAGTATGAAGGCGTGACAGGGGATGAGGACAGCAGTGTGAAATGTGAAACACAGTTGGTCACGTGGTACTTGGCTCAACAGTCCACTCAAAGCCAAACAACTGAACTGAGAAGAACCAAGGATCCCTCAGATTGATGCCATGTAACTGTGACACCACAGTGAAGTCAATGTATACATGTTGAGTTTAATGTTAGGACTTGGAAGTCATTGTCCCCACTTGACCCTTCACGACGAGCAGTAACGCGTGCACCTCCCAGCTTGGATAGACACTTCTTTGCTGGCATTATCATCAACACAAGAGAAGATACAAATGTGCTGATGCTGAGGAGAGTCTTCCCCCCAAGCAAATGGCATCAGATGACCCTTTGCTAAAGTTCAAACTCACCATGTACAAAATATCTCCCTGTCTGTCCTCCACCCTTGAATAAAAAAATTCAACACAAATGTTTCTAAAAGCTACATGAAACCAAATAATTCAGGAGGAAAGCTCTAAAGGGCTGTTGTTAATAATTTATTATTAATAAGTATTTAATAATTATTATCAATTTATAAAGCATTAATAAATTGATGGATTGTTAATTCTTGATATTATAAATAATTGTGTTATAATTATTTATAAGATCTATTCCAGCTGACACTGAACACAGGGGAAAGACAGTCCATGCAGCAAACAAATGTGCTCATAGGACTTGGTAGACTAACCCTATGCTACCAGTAAAGTGCGGCTGCACTGAGGCTAAGAAGTCGAGAAAACTTACCAAACACAAACATAAGAAAAGCAAGAGAAAAAATTTATCAGCAGCTGAGTAAGTATTCAGGAAACAGAAATCCAAAAAAAAAAAAATGAGCAGAGAAAACATAAGGGATAGAATGGAACTGTGAATAAAGTTTCAAAGTGCGTGAATAACAGATCTGTAGACTAGTGCTGTTTGAATGAGTGTCATATGTCTGAATGCTCTAGCTGATAGAACTGTTTGGGAAGGATTAGGAGGTGTGGCCTTGTCAGAGGAGGTGTGTCACTGGGGCCAGGCTTTGAGGTTTCCAAAGGCTTGCACCATTCCCAGTGTGCCCCTCTGCCTTGTGCTTTGTGGTTCTGACATAAGAGCTTTGAGCTGTTCCTGCCACCAGGCCTTTACTCCACCATCATAAACTCTGACCCTCTGAAAGCATAAGCCCAGTTAAATGTTTTCTTTTAGAAGTTGCCTTGGCCATGATGTTTTATCACAGCAATAGAAAAGTAATTAAAACAAGATCTAGTACACACTATTGTGAAAGCTCAGAACCTTGGAGAAAGAAAATATCTTAAAAGTTCCAGGAAAGAGAAAAAAAATTGGTCACAAAGGACCTAAGGATGAAATTATGTTCATTTTTCAACACCAGTGCTAGGCATTCAAAATCCTGCAGGGGAAAAAAAATGTAGTTTTAGGGCAAGCAAGATAGCTCATTGGGCAAAAGCATTTGCCCTGAAAGCCCAGCAATCTGAGATGGATCCTTAGAACCTACATTAAGTTTTAAGGACAGAAATGACCCCTCAAAGTTGTCCTCTAGTCTTCACTTGCGTGCCATGGCATGTGTTGCCCCTATACCCCAACAACAACAAAATAATAATAATAGTAATAGTAACAAAAACTTAAAAATATTTATAGTCATGAATTAAAATACAGGCATATATTAGGCCTTCTGAAGATTTATCTCACATGTTCTTTCTTAGAAAGTTCCTAATCCATGCCATCATTACAGAAGAGAAAAGCTGGAAAAGGAGTCTTGAGGCACAGGAAACATAGCAGGGGGGCAAGAAGTTCGCTTGCTGTTGAGGGAGAACCAACCCATAATGACAACCAAGCTCTTAAACCAGAAGGAACCTCCGGCTCCACAGAGTAAGCCTTGCAAGACAGAAAGGTCAAGACATTTCTAATTTTTAATGAATTGGAAGATATCCTTGTAATGCAATTTATAAATCTAGAAAGTTACAAGTATCAGAATACTCAAAAATGTCAAATGTAGAAGGCTCATTGCAACAGAAAACTATCATTTTTATAGCCTTGTAACCTCGCTTGATGTTTTTGAACCCATGTGCAAGTGTTAGCTTGAATGAAATGCAACTGAGGTACAGTCACAACTTAAATTCTTAGTACAATATTAATGGTGATTATTACCATTGTAATATTGAATATTGAATATATTTTTCTGCTTTTCACTGATTTCTATTATTGATAGTAGAAAATAGGAACATGAGGCATGGTAACAGTCAAAATGAGGCCAAACCAAAAGAGAGCAGCTGCTCACTTTAGCAAAAGGCTGCCAGCTTTGATTCTGTAATGGGAATGGTCCAAGATTTGGTGATTGTCCATTAGTCATGAGCAGAGTTTCAAACACTATTCTTATGCACAAGCATCCTGGTCTTCTACTTGGTGGATTAAAACGTGTTCAGCTCCACTCAGGGGCTGCTGCGTAAAGGGTCATGTCCTCAGCTTGCATAAACTTCTTGGCCTCATCACAGGGATGAAGGACTTGCAGTGCTTGAGTTGAAGGGAATGCATGCGTTAAGAAACTCAGACCCGCTCCAGCTGGCCGTGGTCAAGTTAAGCCTTCACAGTCTTTAAACAAAACATTTTTCAAATGATCAGCGTGTCTGCATGCAGAGCCAAGTGTGAATCAAGACTGAGCAGCAAAGGGACAGGGGATGTGAAGGCACAGATACCAAGTCCTGTCTCCCACTTCAGTCATCTACCTGGGAAGTGAATGTCCCCAAGCAGAGCCAGGATTTCTAGCTAACGTGTCTGCATAGTACCCCGGACAACTGTGATCATAGTCCACACACCAGAGGTGTGACTGGAGTAGAGGGGATTCACTCTGATGGGATGCTGGCCTCTGAGGGGATCCTCAAGTCTTTCTGAAGACAACTTGTGGATAAGGGTTTTCCTTGGCAATAACTGTTCCCTTCATCTTGGCTTGCCATTTGTAGTTTTTATCTTGGTTTAGTCACAAGGAGCTCCAGTCGCCATCTTAGACTTGTGATCTAGTCTGGCTCTTGACAACCCAGCTGATGACAGAGTGTAAGGAAGGACTACACAGAGGCAGAAGGAAGCACGCATTATGTTTTCACTGGGTTAAAAGGCTAAGGACTCAGAATGTGTTTGTTTTGAGTCTTCTTGTGGTAGTCTCTAATGTTCCACTATAAATACTACATTTTAATATAAAAGTAAGACACTAAGATAATATTTAAGTTATAAATCATAAAAAAACAAAATCTAACTCATTAAAAATAAATTTAAGCTCCTTCCATTCTTTTGATCTTTTGACTTCCTATTTCATCTTCCATGAAGCCAGAGAAATTTTGTTTTTGAGGAGGCAAACCAAGAAAGAGACATGCTTTTGCTTCCCTGGGTGCCTAGTCATCAGAGTGATATCTATCTCCCTCCATTTTTTTCTTTGTCCTTCTTGAACAAACCAATATGCAAAATGCCTTTTTCAAAAAAAAAATCTCATTTTCATTATACCTTCCAGTGTTGTCCATAAATTAAGATATGCTTCTTGGCGATGTCCACTCTGTCCCAAGCCATTGCCAGATTTAATTGTTCCGACACCGATAAGCTTGTGCCTGGGGGGAAGAAAGGAATAATCATATATTCTCTTCAAAAATATCCAGATGAAAAGCACAGTATCCTCTTGAATGCGAAAAGAGGAAGGGAGGAAGAGATGTGAATTTGGTGGGCCACTCACCCTTCAACAAAGCTGTGAGAATTGCCAAATCAAGGTCTTGGTGCTCCTCAGAATCAGCATCAAATATGGTAATCTGCGACAGGGGAAATCGAAAGTCATATGGTTTAGAAACTACCACACACACACACACACACACACATATCTTCAAATGGTAGCAATGAGACAAACACTTCAGCTACTGAAGAAAATAGTCCTGGTTTTGTAATTTAAAAACAGCATGGTGTTATGTGACTTACAGAAGAAAAACTGTTTCAAACAGGGTGACAAAGAATTAGAGGCACTCAGAAAAAATAAACACTAAACATCTCATGCCGTGGAGCTCACTATGCATCGTCCTCAGGGAAAACACCTCATTGTCGACTCTGTGTAAATCGACTCACCCTCCTTTGGAAGGGAAAACTGTGAGAGCCCTCTGCTAACATGAATGTTGAAACTAAGACCTTTGCTTCACAATAAGAAGTGACTCCTCAAATGTTTATCCTGATCTCAGTAAGATGGTGACCATGGAGCCCACGGATGGTCCAATGAGCTGCAGTCTTCATAGTGTAGGTGCCCAGGGCATCCTAGTATGAGACTGACTTTTAAAAAAATAGCATAGAATGTGTCAGATCCATTGTGACAATTTTTAACAAAATATGATGATTTTGTGATTCTTGTTTCTACCATCTCCACATTCATTGGTACTCTTGTGCCCCTGGCACCCTCCCAACAGATTCTTTTCCTCTTTGATCTCCCATGTGTCCTTTGGTCCACCACATACACACACCCCTATCCTTCATCATCTGGTATTACCCTTTTTTTTTTTTGGTCTCCTTTCTAGATTTTTAGATTTTACCCATTTACGTGTGTGTGTGTGTGTGTGTGCATGCTGTGGTCATCTAACACAGCAAACTTAGGTCCACTGGACTCCTGGAGCCACTCTTGCAACCCTTGCAAGTGTTTATGTTTGGTAACTTTTGTGTAATATGTTTTTGTAATTGCTTTGTCCCAGAGAGAATCTGAAATGGAAGGGTAAGAGTGGAGGTGGAGCAGGAATCCAAGTTTACACAACTGAAGGGTCAAGTTTTGCAAAGTTATATCCATCAAAGATTAAAATGGGTATTCCATGCATTTTTTAAATATGTAAAAATAAATATTTTGATTTCTGGAAGGTGGCATTTTTTTAAAGTCATCAGCTCATCATACTTACAGAATCCTTGTGCACCATGCAGTCCATTAGAATTTGGAAAAGGTGCTTAGACTGCCTAAGGCTAAAGTTGAACATGCTCTGAACCAAGCAGATGATCTCTTCTTTCACCTGAGGGCGCAGCATCCTGGCGGAGAAATAAATGGGCATAACTTGAAGAGAAGAGGCCAAGCCAGTAGCACGGATGCTAGTAGGGTACTCCATGTGGGTACCCTACTGAGAAAGATGCCCTCAAGAGAGTTCATGAGCAATAAGCAAATACATGGCAGGGGAAGAGGGGTGCGGAGAGGATGAAGTGTAATGTGAGGAGTATTCATCCACCAGGTCCCCTGGAACAATACATTCTAAGCTGGTCTTCTTGATCTGATAGGGTTCCAGAAGGCAGTGCGTTTTCACAGTCTGGGTATAATATTGTCAGATGGTCTGATCCCCTGAAATGGCAGGCGATTGCTCAGCTGAGACAATAGCAACTCTCCCGGTTACAGGGTGGGGATCTGCTGCACAAATCCAGTCACTGAAAGAAGAATGGCTGTCTCTGCACGTGGCTCATCTGGCCCACGACCATGCACAGAAGGAATAGTCACCATATTTTCAAAATGGAAGAGTCAACAACTCACCCTCCATCCTCCAAGTGTTTGTAGGTGAAGGCCAAGAGGTCGGCGGCTCGGCCCGTGCCCTCACACACCACCACAGGCTCCTTGTTCTTGACAGTCTCCCACACCGAGAGGATGACATTGGGGCCTCCTTCCACCACCAGCCCCACCACGGGCACACCTTGTCTTGAGCCTGTTCAGGTCACAAACAGTACCACACTGTCACAAAGCTGTCCTGTCTAGTGTGGTGTTCTGTTCCTGCTTTCTGCTGATCTGGATGTAGAACTCTCAGCTACATCTCGAGCACCATGTCTGCCTGTGTGCTACCTTACTTCCTGCCATGATGATAATGGACTAAACCTCTGAAACTGTAAGCCAGCCCCAGTTAAATGTTTTCTTTTAGAGGAGTTGCTGATCCTGGTGTCTCTTCACAGCAATAGAAACCCTAAGTAAAACAGGGATCTACATAGGATGACTGCCAAGAGAAGCCCATGCTCACGATCCACTTCCTGAAGTTGATAAGGCCCCAAGATCTTGGCTTCTGGGGGCTGCTTGGGCCTCTGCCCTAAGTACATCCTCGGCAAAGCAAGAAGCAGATTAGTATTAGCTGCCAACTATGAAGAGTCTGGAATCCCCTGGGAGACGGCCCTCTAGGCATGCCTGTGGGAGATTATCTTGATTGCGCTTACTGATATGGGAAGAACCATCTTGAATGTGAACAGGACTATTCTCTGGGAAGAGTGTCCCAGATTGTATAATGAAGAAAAGCAAGTGGGACACTAACATGTGTTCATTTCCTTCTGCCTCCTGATTGTGGATGCGAAAGAACCGATTTCTTCAAGCTGCTGTTGCCTTGACTACCCCAGCATGATGGACCATACTCTTGAACTGAGAGCCAGAACAAGCTCAACCTTCCCGCAGTTGGTGGTGTCAGATAATCTCATCACAGGGGGAGGGGGAATCTAAGGCTGATGGAGGAGAGTTATCTATGTTTCTTTCATTGGTTAATTAATAAAGAAAACTGCCTTGGCCCTTTAAGAACAGAAAATTAGGTAGGTGGAGTAGACAGAACAGAATTGTGGGAACAAGGAAGTAGAGTTGGAGAGACGCTTCAGGCAGTGACCATAGTGAGACTCCATGCTGCTCCTCTCTGAGATGGACGCAGGTTAAGATCTCTCCTGGTAAGCCACACCTCGTGGTGCTACCCAGATTACTAAATATGGGTTAAAGGAAGATGTGAGAATTAGCCAATAAGAGGCTGAAACTATGGGCCAGGCAGTATTTAAAAGAATACAGTTTCCGTGTAATTATTTTGGGTGTAAAGCTAGCCGGGGGCCGGGTGGCGGGACACAGCCCCGCCGCTTCACACTACATAAGGCATTATTGAACACTTTTTTTTTCTAGGTTTCTGCAACAAAAGTTCGAGATAGATGAATCTTTACACTTATGAAGTTTAAAAATTTAGCAAGTGTTAGCTCCATTGCCCAAGCTCACAGACAATAAACACAGAGTTGTCTCTGATCCCACACTTACTGCTGCCTCAAAGGAGTGAGAACAAAAACTAAAGGGACTAACTTCCGCAGTCACCACGCAAAGGGGGCAAAGAACTCGAGCCCCTTGAAAGGTACAGATATCTTATGGAAGACTTGGCTCAGTACAACTCAGGGCCCACTTGGTGATGCCTCAGTAAAAAGCCTCCATCCCTCCAGAAATCAGTAGCCTCCCTGCACCCACCTCTTTCTAGAAGGATTCTCTAGCCAGCCTGACTAGTATGCCTGCTCTACAAGCAACACCAAATGGCCATTTGTTGTCGTTGCTGCTGCTGAGGAGGGAGGACAGATCTTGGCAGTGCTGAGCTGTAACAGAGCCTCACATGTGCTAGACAAGCCCCCTACCACATAACTGCAATGCCAACAGGATTGCCACAGTCTGCTGCATGTACTCTCCAGCCAAAAGGTGATATTCTTACAGCACCAGTGTGAACACGGCACAGCCTTAATGCCTTCCAAACTCTTCTTTCTACAGGTTTTAACCTGTACCCTGAGTGCTGATTTTTAACCCCTTCCCTGCTGAGGGCAGACACATGAAATTTCAGTCTTCCTTGACAATCAAAGCTCAGATGCATATTCCTCTTAAGTTCATCTTTTTATTTCTCCTTAGCCATTTCCATTTACACATGGACACTTTCATCTCGCTCTCTGTCTAGCCCTACACTCTCTTGGATGCCTTGCTAAAGTTTCATTCATGGGGAATTCTCCCCTGACTACCCCCAAAGACTTCTTCCTCTGTCCTATTGTCACCAACAATGCTGAATCAACCAACATCCTGCTTTCTTCTATCTTTTGGCTTATGCATGTTAGTTAGCTGGATGCTCTGGCTACTTGAAGGCATGGAACACCTGAGGTTCACACCGAGTAGATGACAAGGAGGCACCTGGTTCACTAGCAAGCCCCCAGCGCCCCACCCCACGGCCACCAGATGCCGGGCCCCGATGGAACTTACAGCTGTGTATCTTCTGCATGGAGAGATGCTTCTCCAGGTTCTGCCTGAGCTTCACCTCATTTCCATACTTGCCCACTGTCCCGTCGTCACACAGGATGAAGTAAGAGTGCATGGAGTTGAGGGTGGTGAGCTTGCTGAACGGGTTACCACTCACAGGCTGGTACATGCACACTACCTGAGAGACAGCAAGGACGACGGGGCCTCAGAGTCCTTCCACAGGCCTCGCCGACTCTAAGCCCTGTTCGTCTACACCAATGGAGCACCCTTTCTAGATGAAAAGTATTACTGACTATTTAGGACTGTATTTCTCAACAAGCTTATCTTTTTAAAAAAATTTCCCATTTCTTACAGATCAAACAATGCCCTTCATCAATAGGGACCTCACAGGGCATGAAAAAGACAAGCTGAGCAATACCCACACATACCCTACCCAGTTCAGCAGGATAAGCACCCGACCATGGGCTTAGATGGCATGGTAGTCATATTACTAAAATGGTTCTAAAAAGTAATTTCTCACTTTTGGTACTTACCTTGTTTCTGACCATTAAAAATCCGTTCAAGGATGGGCACCAGTCCATAGACTACACCATTATCCAAAAAAAATTATTCTAGTAAACTTTAGAATAACATTTTGATACTATTTTTTCACATATTCCAAATGAAATACAGGGTAACAGACAGCAGTGTGACTTCAGGGTCTTTGTTACATTTATGGACTCTCCCTTAAGCTGCTCTACTTCTTATTTCCAAGTGTAATCTCGGGCTAATTTTAACTCTGGGTAGTTTCTGTCTCATTTTTTTCTCATGTATAAGTAAGGATAATGATCATTCCAGTACCACAGGGTTTTTGTAAGACTTCAAAGAAATAACAGACCTTAGCCTTTAATGATTAACTTTATAATTCCACAACATAATGCAGAGGCCAGAAACCAAAAAGAAAGTCACTGGTAGGTTTACTACATGTTTTGCATTCAATGAAAAAATAGTGCAAAATAAAAACAGGGAGAAATGCTTAATATTGACAATGTTATGGGGTTGAATTATGTAATGCATAAAAATATACACAGATACTAAATTTCATAAACAATCAGAGTGAAGCCAATTAATAAAATCTCATAGACAGACATTGGGGTTCAACCTGAAGGTCAGCGAAGCAAAATAGCCAGCCACTGGCTCTTACCTCAGTTTGAAATGGCAGTCCTGCCTCCAGGAACCTCAAAATGAGACTGAGAGCTATCTCCTCCCTCCTTGTAATCCCCTGTAGTTATGGGATTAAGGGTATGCACACTACTGCCTGGCTTCTATGGCAAGTTAGTGTGGCTGCTGGGATTAAAGGTGCACGTCATTACTGCCTAGTCTGCAGGGCTGGCCAGTGTGGCTGTTTTACTTTTCTGATCCTCAGGCAAACTTTGTAAAATACTAATGAAATGTCACTACATCAGTCACAGGATGAATAGATGAGAACACATCAAACAGCTTAAAATTCATAAACATAAAGCAAAGAAAACCAGCCTACAAATCACAATCCCAGAGAACTTAGACAACAATGAGAACACTAACAGAGACATACATAGATCTAATCTACATGGGAAGTAGAAAAAGACAAGATCTCCTGAGTAAATTGGGAGCATGGGGACCTTGGGGAAGTTTTGAAGGGGGAGGAGAGAAGCAGGGAGTGGAGCAGAGAAAAAGTAGAGCTCAATAAAAATCAATAAAAAAGAGAAAAAAAGAAAAAATGTATAAGCTTTAGACAAAAAGTCATCTTTCACCTTTGAAGAATAATAGGTGAACATTTCAAGGTTTTTAAAACTGACAAATAATGTATCAGGTAGTACCTTGCCCTTTCTGTATTCTCAGGTAGCACAAGATGATACATATGTTTATGAAAATATTTCTCTCTATAGGGTGTTAAGCTACTAAGTGCAAAAAGAAAGCTACAATTAAATGTCAATTGTAACCTACATTGGTTAGTTTTTTGTCAACGTGACACAAGCTAGAATGATCTGAGAAGAGAGAACTTCAATCGCAAATGCCTCCATCAGATTGCCTATATTAATAATTGATGTAGAAGAGCTCAGACAACTGTGTGTTATACCACCCCTGGGCAAATGGTCCTGCGGTGTATAAGAAAGCAAACTGAGCAAGTCAGAAGGAGCAAGCCAGTATGCAGCACTCTTCCATGGTCTCTGCTTTAGTTCCTGTCTGATGAGGAACCGTAACCTGTAAGCCAAATATAGCCTTTCCTCCCTAAGTTGTTTTTAGTCATGATCTTTATCACAGCAATAGAAAACCTAACTAGGACAGAATACTGTTGACAATTAAGTCTAGAACATGACTGCCAAAAATCATAAATTGGTAGATATCACATATTACATAAAAGATATAGCTCCTCTCAAGCCATAAATTTGCACAAAAGAAATCTGAATATGATCATACTTATAGATCAAATTAGCAATTTACAAGAAAGACAAGAAACAAAAAACATGCTAGGCCTGCTTCAATAAGCTATATCTGGAAAATCCAAACTGTCAGAAACTTTTTGAGGCAAATGGTTTAATTTCTTCAACAAATTGGAGGAGCAATTAATTGTAAGTATCAATTATAAGTCATTATAGGGGCATTATAAGTCATATATGGGGCAAAATAAATTATAAGTCAATAAGGAAAATTGAAAATCAAAAAATGTACTGGTCTATCACAATATATGGAACATTGTTGATTACTTAAAAACAAAAGATTTTAAACTATGAAACTATATTGAATTTAGATTTTAAAGACATTAAAGTAGAAGATCCACTCTTCTGGAAGAGGAAGAGAAACATGGTAAGTGGAACAGGACTCCTTACATCTTTCTTCTAATGCATTATATTTTCAACAACAACAAAAACACATGTGCTTTACACATAAGTTTAACAGTCCATTCCTTACCAACAGGCAAAGATAAACAGACATGGGTCTAGAGAGATGGTTCAGATGGCAAAGACCCTATGAAGAGCTGAATTCAGTTCCCAGAATACATGCACATTAAAAAAAAAGGCTAGGGGAAGGGGGGAAAAGTCAAGCATGGTGGTATATGTGTACATGTTTGTATTGATGGCACTAAGGAGATAGAATTGGCAGAACCCTGGGGTTCAGTGACTGACCAGCCTAGCATTGTCAGTGAACTCCAGGCCAGTGAGAGACCATATCTCAAAAGAAAGGCAAAGGAAGATGTCGGGCACCTGAGAAACAATGCCAAGGTTGTGTTCCAACTGCATACAAGTCTACATACATACATGCAAGTACACCTTTCTGCACACACCACACACACACATTTTTACACACACATATTCTAGACACACATACACATATTCTTACACATACGAACACACACATATACTCATATACACACATACACTACACACACACAAAGAATCAACACAGGAATGAATGAAGCAGAGCAGAATATAAGCTAGGAGAAAACAAATAGAAAGCGCCAACTTAACAGTGTGATTTTTAATCTGTGTAAAACACTGCAAAGTTCTATGCATTGCTTTGTATGCAGGATGGACGCACTCAAGAATTTGACAGAGAGAATAGCATGGACCAATTTATAAGAATTACTCTGTTGAATCATTAGCTCATATTTCAAAAACCTGTACTCCACAAAATTGGAAAACATAGAGGAAATGGACAATATTCTGGATAAATACCACTTACCAAAATTAAATCAAGACCAGATAAGCAATTTAAATAGATCTATAACTGCTAAAGAAATAGAAACAGTCATCAAAGGTCTTCCAACCAAAAAAAGCCCAGGACAAGATGGTTTCAGCATAGAATTCTACAAGATTTTCAAAGAACTAATAACAATACTTCTCAAATTGTTCCACACAATAGAAACAGAAGGAACATTGCCAAACTCTTTTTATGAGGCTACAATTAACCTAATACTCAAACTACACAAAGACATTATTAAGAAAGGTAATTACAGACCAATCTCAATCAATGAATGTTGATGCAAAAATATTCAATAAAATATTGGCAAGCCGAATCCAAGAGCACATCAGAAAAATCATCCATCATGATCAAATTGGCTTCATCCCTGAGATGCAGGGACGGTTCAACATAGAAAAATCTGTCAATGTAATCTACAATATAAGCAAACTGAAAAAAAACACATGATCATCTCATTAGAAGCTGAAAAGGCTTTTGACAAAATACAACACCCCTTCATGATAAAGGTCTTGGAGAGAGCAGGGATACAAGGAACATACCTAAACATAATAAAGGCAATATACATCAAGTCAACAGCCAACATCAAACTAAATGGCTCCAATTTGCAAAGTGATCCCACTGAAATCAGGAACAAGACAAGGTTGTCCACTCTCTATATATCTATTCAATATAGTTCTTGAGGATCTAACTAGAGCAATAAGACACCAAATTGGAAAAAGAAAGTCAAACTCTCACTATTTGCTAATGATAGGATGTTTACATAAACCACCCAAAAATTCTACCAAGAAACTTCTATAACTCATAAACACTTTCAGTAATGTAGCAGGATATAAGAATAACTCAAAAAAATCAGTAGCCCTCCTGTACACAGATGATAAATGGGTTGAAGCATCACCCTTCACAATAGCCACAAATGGCATAAAATATCTTGGAGTAACTCTAACCAAACAAGTGGAAGACTTGTATGACAAAAATTTTAAGTCTCTGAAGAAAGACATTGATGAAGACACCAGAAAATGGAAAGATCTCCCATGCTCTTGGGTAGGTGGAATTAACACAGTAAAAATGGCAATCTTACCAAAAGCAATTTACAGATTCAATGCAATGCCCAGCAAAATTTTTCACAGTCCTCAAAAGAACAATACTCAATTTCATATGAAAAAGTAAAAAACCCAGGATAGCCAAAACAATCCTGTACAATAAAGAAATTTCTGGAGGCCTCACAATCCTTGACTTCAAACTCTACAACAGAGCTACAATACTGAAAACAGTTTAATATTGGCAAAAAAAAAAAAAAGACAGGAGGACCAATGAAATTGAATTGAAGACCCAGATATCAATCCACACACCTGATTTTTGACAAAGAAACAAAAAAAAAATCAAATGGAAAAAAGAAATCATATTCAACAAATGGTGCTAGCATAACTGGATATCAACATGTAGAAGAACAAAAGTAGATCTGTATCTAACGCCATGCACAAAACTCAAGTCCAAATGGATCAAAGACCTCAACATAAAGTCAACCACACTAAACCTCATAGAAGACCAAGTGGGAAGTACATTTGAATGCATTGTGACAGGAGATCACTACCTAAATATAATACAGTAGCACAGATGCTGAGAGAAACAATAAATGGGACCTCCTGAAAAGCTTCTGTAAAGCAAAGAACATGATCAACAAGACAAAACGGCAGCATACAGAATGGGAAAAGATCTTCACCAATCTCACATCAGAGGGCTGATCTCCAAAATATATGAAGAACTCAAGAAACCAGTAATCAAAAGAACAAATAACCCAATTTAAAAAATGGGGTGCAGACATAATCAGAGAACTCTCAACAGATAGATTTAAAATGGTTGAAAGACATTTAAGGAAATACTCAACATCCTTAGCCATTGGAGAAATACAAATCAAAACAACTCTGAGATTTCATATTACACCTGTATGAATGGCCAAGATCAAAAACACTTATGCTGGAGAGCATGTGGGGGTAAAGGGAATGCTCCTCCATTGCTGTTGGGAGTACAAACTGGTACAGCCCCTTTTATGGAAATTTCTCAGAATATTAGGAAACAACCTACTTCAAGACCCAGCAATACCACTTTTGGGTATATACCCAAAGGATGCTCAATTTTACCACAAGGACATGTGCTCAACTATATTCATAACAGCATTGTTTGTCATAGCCAGAAACTGGAAACAACCTAAATGTCCCTCGACTGAAGAGTAGATAAGAAAAATGTGGTACATTTATACAGTGGAGTACTACACAGCAGAAAAAATAATGACATCTTGAAATTTGAGGGCAAATGAATGGATCTAGAAAATATCATATTGAGTGAGGTAACCTAGACCCAGAAAGATAAATATCACATGTACTCACTTATAAATGGCTTTTAGACATAAAGTAAAGAAAAATCAGCCTACAATTCACAATCTTGGAGAACCTAGACAACAAAGACAACCCTAAGAGAGACATACATGTATCTAATTTACATGGGAAGTAGAAAAAGACAAGACCTCATGAGTAAATTAGGAGCACTGGGACCATGGAAGAGGGAAGAAGGGGAGGGGAGTGAAAGGGTGGGGAGCAGAGAAAAATATACAACTCAATAAAAACAAGAAAAAAAATAATTACTCTTATTGCATTGAGGCTAGACTACAACAGAACACAAAAGTAAGAGAAAGGAAGACTTCCAAGCATTTGGGCATCAAAGCATGGCCATTTGGATTTGCCTCAATGACAGGGAAGGAGAAAAGAAGTTAGACTCTGATTATACTCTGAAGGAGAAATTGAGAGTTTACTGACAGGTTGAATTTGAGGCATAACACAAAAGGGGTTGCTCTAAACTTAATCCAAAGCTTTGGATTAGGCAGCTGCAAGACAGAATTGACATTTTATGAGCTAGGGTGACAGATGCCATAGGAAGGCAAACGATGGTTTGGGATTTACCACATTTGAGGTGTCTTATCAGATATTTGGGTACATCATAAAGATGGCAATTCAGATACATTTCATTTCCCTTTGTTATGAAAGAATTGTCTACTCACGTCTCTTCCAACCAGTTCCCTCTGGTTCTCAATGACACCCCAAGGAGGGATTCCAACTGTCCAGATTTTCCTCAAACACTTAGAGGAATTGGCTTTTAGGGCATCCCCAACATGCTTGGACACTCCTATGAAACAACCAGAGCAGAAATCAAATTTCAGCTCAAAGATCAAGATAATCAATGACTCTCACAGACAAATAGATGATCATATACGAAATGTCATTCTTATGGTAGACTCTTAGCACTGTGGAATTGGATGCTGGCTTCTTGACTTTCTCTCTCCTCTCTTAACCTCTCTTCCTCTTACCATGGAACCAGGACCTGAATAATTCTCTTCTTCATTGACCAATTTCTAACACAGTCACTACTCTTGCCTGACCAGAATGTTCCATGTACTGCTTAACACCGTGAGCATTGTAGTGTTATCAAATGTACCAGTAAAATACCCTGAAGATTAACTCTGATATAAAGGCATGAGGTTCAGAGACCACTCTGTGGGAGATGGGTTTTTTGTTTTGTTTTGCTTTGTCTTTCTCCCTACCATCACCAAATCTGCTGAGTGCTACAGAGCAGGGATTTGATAGCAGGATATTTGACAGATAGGGAAGCGGGGAGTGGAGGGGATCCAGCATGCGCTTTACCTGAGTTTATGCCTTCTGTAATTATCCATGCTCCTGTGGTCTCTGCAGCTTTGACCAGACCCTGGCTGAAGGCTTCTTTGAGGTTGGAGGACATCTTGAAGTTCTGGATACCCCCATGGACAGAGATCACAAGCTTTGGCAGTTCCATATTCCATTCTTTCAACATTAAATGCAGCAGGTGTTCTGAGTTTGTATCCCAAGACGTTCTGATATACTGGAAGGACAGTATACACCCATGAAGAGAACACAGTGCAACATGCAAATCAGTAGGGAAAATCAGCACACAGCAGAGCCACTAGGGTGGCCTCAGCCTGGTCAGAAGTGTTGAGGACCTCTCTGAAGGTTTAACTTCACCTAATGGAAATGTTTTCTTTTAAAGGCTCCACACTCCCTCCAGCTTCCTTTTGGGAATTATAAACCATGACAGATAAGCTTCCTCTGTTTGGAGGTTTGGCCTCCATGATTCGTAAGAAGGCTGGAGGTGAGGCAGAAATACTTCATCAGCACATCAGCAAAGCCATTGGGAAGGAACTTTACAAAGAAGATGAAATATGACTTTTCAACAACCAATGACTCTGCATTTACTTGATCCTTCTCATATTTGTAGACACTTTAAAAATTCAGGAGCATGAATTTGTGTTGTTAATTTATCTACCATTATCCCTCTGAGAAAATTTTCTTTTGAAAATAAGTACATTCTTCTCTGATAGTGCTAGCCAAAGAAAAGACCGGTGAGGTCACACCTAGGGGAGCCACTGGTCTGACATTACAGGGCATGCCTGGCCACAGGTCACTTAAGTTCTGCACAGTGAGATGAGTTCATCTTCCTCAAACAGAATCCCAACCAGCAGGAATGAGCCAGATTATGGAAAAACAGGGAGACACTGGGAAAACATGAATTACAAGCCTATGTCAAAAGAAAGCGTGGGTGGAACACTCCATATAAGCAAGTATAAATTATCACAGTAGCCTCTAAAATAACAAAGTAGTTTGCTATTTATCTTTAAACTTGTTAATATAGGAACACTTTGTTTCATAAGTGAAATATTAAAATTTCTGACCATCTGGTCTGTACAGCTATCATAAGACACGTGAATAGGAAGACTAGAAGGAAGACCGTGAGTCCATGTATGATAGATGCCACTGTACTGCCAGGCTTTCCAACACACTGCAGTAGCAGGGCAAACACAAGCAGACCCTTATGAGATGGTTCTGTTGCTGAGAGCAATGGGCGAGGGCAAAGGAGGAGCCTGGGTTCCATTCATCTGTCTGTACCCCAGCTCTTCTCTAGGGTGAGCCTGTCTTCAACTCTAGATCTTCCCCCATGCTAGAAGGTACTGCTCTTTGGAGAAACATTGCAAAGAACTAAGTTATTAGCGCTGGGTTTTCCACCCAAAGGCCAACTGAACACATCTCTTCTATTTCCTTTATAAGTAACTCAGGCTGAACCTAATAAGCAGACTCTCTCAGATCCTTTGTAGAATGAGGTATACAGGGAGAGGAGGGACTCTGGGAAGAAAACTGCAGCAGAGGGAAACAAAAAACAGTCTCTCTCAAGACTGGATGCTGCTCAATATGAGCTGTTAGGATGAAGCACACTCTGCTGAGACATGAAGTAAGATGCACTCAGATACACAAGTTGTAATGACAGTCGAAAGCTGTGGGAGCCGAAGAGATGGCTCAGTGGTTGCTGGGCTGGCAGCCCTTCCAATGACAAAGGTTCAATTCCTAGCACCCAAATGGAGAATTCTAACCATCTGTAACTACAGGCCCAGGAGATCTGATGCTCTCTTCCCACCTCCATGGGCACCAGGCACACACATGGTGCACAGACACACATGCAGACAAAACATCCATGCACATCAAATAAAAACAAACTTAAGGGAAAAATAAGCCAATTGTCAAGAGATATGTCTTGCTCTATTCTCAATTTTCCTGAATGCGCTTTGACTTTTGTACAAGCAAAGCAACTTCTTCACTGGGTCCCTTCACCTGTTCACCTTCAAATCTCAACTTAACACAGGGGCCCGTTTTCTCTACCTTTGAATGTCTTCCTCATTGCACACTGTCCTCTCTCTGAGACTGAAGGGGTTACCACTTTCATTCTCTCAAAAAGAAGCTGTTCATATAGCATCCTCCACTTTTGTGGGAGTGTATATTTATTCCCTATGTCCCTATGGCCCCAAATGCCAATCATTGTCAATATAAAAAACCTATTCTTTTTGGACCATAGAAAGTATAAAGGCACACAATAAGTAATGAATGTGAAGGAAAAAGAGTAAATAAAGATAGATAAGAATGAACAATATCTGGGATCATGGTACAATAATAGAGTACTTGTCTTGAACATAGAAGGTCCTGGTTTCTACCCTCAGCACTGCAACAAATCAACAATAACAATGAGATAAAGACAGACATATAGAGGGAAAGGGGAGAGCCAGGGGTGCTCAGTGGTAAAGAACATTTGCTGTTCTTCCAAAGGACTCAAGTTCAGTTCTTAGCACCTATATTAAGTGGCTTCCAACAACCTATAACCCTAGACCCAGGGCATCCAATAGCCACTTCTGGCCTCCACCAGCACCCCAAATATGTGTCATACACTCACACACACACACACACACACACACACACACACACACCACAAATATAAAATAAGTAAGTGAATAAATGTCTTTTAAAAAATAGCAAGCCTGGAGGTGGTAGTACACACCTTTAATCCCAGCGCTTGGGAGGCAGAGGAGGGCAGATTTCTGAGTTCAAAGCCAGACTAGTCTGCAAAGTGAGTTTCAGGACAGTTAGGGCTGTTTCACAGAGAAACCCTGTCTCACAAGAACAAAACAAACAAGCCTACAAACAAAAACAGCAAAAGGAAAGAGTGTCAAACTTGAAGGGAAAATTGCACACGAGGCTCTCTAAGAATCAGACTCCGAAGGGGATCAGAAAATGAGGGGGAGTTTTTCTGCCAACTAACACAGAAATAAGCCTGCATAGTTAAATGCAAGAAGACAGATAACTATAAATGTGGATTCCTCTAGAGACGCACTGCAACTTGATAAAGTTGCCTTCTGATGGTCACCACCAGAGCATGACTGGCACTCAGCTTTCCTGAGGTTGCTCCACTTGGGAAATCAGGTGCTAAGAAAACATCAGGCAATTACTGCTCCCAGAAGAGTACACCTGAGGGACAGCTGTCCTGTTAACTCTGCATGCTACAGTCTGAATCTGTAGTGTTCCCAAAAGCATCGTGTTAAAGGCCTACTTGCCAGCATTAATGGGAGATGGCAGAAGCTGCAGAAGGTGGGGCTGAATGGGAGGATGTTAGGTCATTGGGGATGCACCCTGCAAGGATACTGTTACCCTTCTCCCTATTCTCTATTTTTTCCTGACTGCTGTTAAAATCAGGCTGTGCCCTGCCCAAAGTCACTGACGGCATGCTGTGTAAAACCAGTGTTACAGGCTGCACCTTGCCCTGAGAGATTCCACTTTACAAGCATGACTTGACTCCACTTTGCCCGCAAGTGCAGACTCTGCACCTTGTTGGCCACATAAACAGCGCCATCTCCCTGGCACCACCCACAGGGAACAAACTGATAAATAACCCTAAAATGTTAAAAGGTGCTACTCTATAAATTTATAAAGTTAACAGAGGCCATATGATCGCATAACAATATTAAAGTCATCCAAGAAAACTAATTTTGAGAACTTACGAGAAACACCATAGTGGAGAAACACCCTCACCGGGACCCCACAATGAAGAAACCACCTAACAATAAAATGATAATGAACTCTACTGATGTGTTATCTGACCACCCTCAGTGTGTGTCAAGAGACTCACAAGCAGGGAACTTGGAACTACCCTAGACGCTTCAGCTCAGATCAGTCCCCACTGCTGCTATAACCTACTTAGACTGTCATCTATACACCCACCTGGACCTAGTCCTACACCTGAGAGGCAGACACTGCCCTTCATACCTAAGGGAAGTGAGGACCTGGCTAGACGGGACGGTGGATCACTGGCATGGAACCCTTTGAAGTAAAGCCATGGCATGTGGCTCTCTCTCCTTAGAAGTACACTTGAAATGTCTCTTCTGTTCAAAACTAGTGAAATGCTTTGTGTTATCAGCAGACCTTGGAGTGGTAGATATGTTCTCCATCTTGGAAATTAATGGTGCCAAAGGTGTCTGTAGGGCTCTTCACTGTGTGCTTCTCAGCAGACCACTGTTCGTCTCCATTGCCCTCAGCGGCTGAGAGGGTCCAGGCATAATCTAACCCATGATGCTCTTGAATCAGCCGGCCACAGCAGCACCTAAATTCAGAAAGACAGTCACTTAAAATAGAAAAAACTGGTGCAATAATTCCAATCCTCAGATTGATATATAGATGCCATGTATTAATAACTCTTAAAATTGATATTCAGTTCACCAGACTTGGCGGTAAGCACCTTTACCCAGTAAGCCACCTCACCAGTTCCTATGTCTCCTTAAACACTGATGTACACTCTGCCGGCCATGTCGTGAAAGAAGATCATAAATACATATAATGGACTTTATATCTTCTCTCACTCCTTACTGTTGTTTTGTTTATTCTTTTGGTTTTTTTAAAAGATGGGATCTCACCAGGATGATCAAGCTAGTCTTGAACTCAAAACTCTAGATATAAATGATGCTTCTGTCACAGTCTCTTAAGTAGTTAGACCACAGTAGGGTGCCATCAGATGTGACTGGATTCTAAATAAAAGTAGCTGTGAGTAAGGGAAACCAAAGCTTTTCTATAGCTAAAATGCTACACTGTTTTTCATCTGTCTTTTCTCTTCACTTTATAAATCTATTTTTAAAAGATCTAATTTTTATTATATATAAGACATTCTGCCCCTATGTATGCCCACAAGCCAGAAAAGGGCACCAGATTTCATTACAGATGGTTGTGAACCACCACGTGGTTGCTGGTAATTGAACTCAGGATCTCTTGAAGAGCTGCCAATGCTCTTAACCACTGAGTCATCTCTCCAGCCCCCACTTTATAAATCTTTACTAACACAGTAGTATATATTTATGTAATTTGTAAATAAAAATCCATATAATGTGCATATTGATATGCATAACCCAAAATATGTAATAATGTAGTATAGAGTAAAACATGTGAAGTTCACTCAGTCAAAAAGCAGAAATCTTTAGCATGGACCACAAGATATGTATATTCATTTATAAATAATATTACATGTTCATGTCAGTCCACATAGTAAATATTAGTCAAAACAGAAGTGAAATTACAAATGCATTAAGTTGTTTATTGTTTTTCCACTCCTAACTTTAAAATACTGTAAATGATAAAGTAACCTGAACATTCATCAATAAGGATGCAAAGAGTGCTTGCCTCAGCCTGAAAGAAGCCCTGGTTTATCTCCAGCACGACAAAAATCAAGCAGAGAGGTACACAGCACTACACAAGTAGGAAAGGAAGAATCAGAAGTCCAAGGTCATCCTTAGAAACATGACAAGTTTAAGGATAGCCTGAGCTACATGAGACCTTGTTGTTGTTTTTTATTTTTTTAAAGCCAGTAAGTCAAGCGCAGTGGTAACCACCTACAATCTCAGCTACTAGTGAGACTAAGACCAGAGAACTGGAAATTGGAGTCCACCCTCGGCAATTTAACAAGACACTAAGACCCTGTCTCACAATTTAAAGCTATAAAAATCAAATAATATAAAAGTTAAAGTTAGCATTGTTTAAACTCACAAACTTTAGGACAGGGTCGGGACTAAGGACACTTCATTTTGCTCCACTGACTGAAAGGAAAGGCAAACCCGCTTGCAGACACACCCTTTAAGATGTGTGCCACTGCTACAATGCGTGCCGCACTGCAAAGTTCACTTTACGGGGCAGTGTGGGTGTTTTGCCCGTTTTTGTGCAAATACAAGAAGTGTAACTCATGTGTCAAATACCTCACTGCATGTGCAACATAGAGTGACATTTTATCCAAATGCAGTGTGATAGCAAAATAATGAGGTACATTTCACACATGTTTTAGGTGATAAAAGCTCTTGTCAAATCTCCTAAGATGTTTGCATGTCTCAGTAACTCAGGACTTCAGGACTTCTATTAGACTCAAGTTCCATGCTCAAGTAAGGAAGAACACACACACACACACACACACACACACACACACCCCTTTTATACCTCCATCCTTTTCAGAGGAAATAACAGGTGTCTTAATTAGAGTCCACTCAGCTTCTGAGAGAAGCCTGAGACATCTATCACTTCAATCAACAGAGCTGTTTTCCCTGATCCAGCCACTACGAGAATGTCCACCTCTCCCTCACTGTTCCATTGGTGTCCCTCCCAAAACTCCGTGATCTGACAAAGAGGACAACCTTCCTGGATAAAGGGGACTGTCCCTCAGTCTAAGATTCACGAGAAGTGTGGCTCCCCTGCTAGAACCTCCAAAAGAAAAGAAAAGAAAAAGGGTCTGGAGTTCTGATAAACTCTTCCTAAGCACTTTGCGAACGCCTTAAAATGAAAAGAAGCTGATTCGTCAAAGTCTCACCTGACTAAGTTCTGACAGACTTGGCAGCCTTGAGTGCATCTGAGTTAAAGAAATAAAATCATTGTTAGTTTACCAATACATGTACTAAGAACTTAATGCTTATCTAGTAAACATCACTTTCCACAGTCTGAAAATTGGATTTTGCTAAACATGCATTCATTTACTTCCCATATCATTTCCTATGCAAAAATATACAGTAGAAACAATGACAAAATTAATAAACCATGGACTATAAAACCAAACTACCTAGGTTTGAATACCATTGACTCAATGATTCTTTTAAGTCCCAGCTCTCACACTTAAAAATAATTTCAAACACTTTTTGATCCCCCCATAAGGTGATGAAAAGGATTATCTTAAGTAATCTATCTGAAGTAGCTTGTGCCAGCTGCTATATTGCAGTATATTGAATAAAGGTCGATTAGTTACCTTTCTCACCACTGTGGCAAGGTATCTGATCAAAGCAACTTGAGGAAGGAAGGGTCGGTGTTGGCTCACAGTTTGAGGGGCTACAGGTCCATCGTGGTGGTTAAGTCAGAAAGGTGGTAGTGTGAGGCAGCTGTTCACACTGTGACAGCAAGCGGGCACCAGAGAGAGGAATGCTGGTGCTCAACGTTCCCCCTTTTATTCATTCTGGGAGCAGCCTATGGGAAATGTACCAACCACATTCTGTGTGGGTCTTTTCCTACTCAGCCAAACTTCTCTGGAAACACTCTCATAAACACACCCAGAATTGTGCCTCATTCGTTCAGTAGGGGATTCTTAATCCAGTCAAGCAGGTGGTGGAGGGTAAGCATCATGGGTAGGTATTATGATTACTGTTGCTATTATTTTGCTATTGTAATTACTGAACAATGAAGGTAACACAAAACTCTAAGAAATCAAGTAATAAAACATATTTTTAAATATCTTAAAGTTATAAAGCAGGACCAGTGATGTAGCTCCCTCAGCTTGCTGAGCACAAAAGAGGCTTTGGATTAGTTTATGAGGCTAGTCCCTTATAAACTGGGTATAAAGGCACACACCAATAATTTGTACACTCCAGAGGGGGGAATGAGGAAGATCAAAAGCTCAAGGTCATTCTCTGTGACATCCTGAGTTCCAGACCATGTTGAGCTACAAGAGACACTGTCTCTGTGTGCTTGTGCATGTGTGTGTACGTGTGTGTAAAACAATATCAAATCCAATACTATTATTGATCCACCATTAGACATGAGTCTCTAACTAATGCCACTCTGTTCCATAACACAGCTTTGTTAGAGTATTTTTTGTTTGTTTGGTTAGTTTGGTTGGTATTATTGGTTAGTTTGGCTTGGTTTGGTTTGGTTGGTTTGGTTACTTTGATAAGGTTGGCTTTAATTTCTTTGGTTTAGTTGGCTTAGTTTGATTTGGTTTAGTTTGTTTTAGTTGATTTGGATTGGTTAGTTTAATCTGATTTTGTCCTGTTTGCTTTGGTTTATTTTTTTGGCACAGTGCTAAGAATGGAATCCAAAGCCTTGTACACGCAAGGCTCTGCCACAGAGTTCTGGACTCAGTTCTCATCACTGCCGTTTGGTAACACATCATGACATCTCAAAGGCAAGTCTATCTTTGTCTTGTTTTAAAAACTGTTCTACTTTTCTTGGCTGGGGAGTATGTGAAGTCGTATATTCCATCTTTAGTGTCTAAATAAATGAATAAGATTAAAATTGTTTTACTTTTCTAGACACATATATATCCATATGAATTTTTAAAAATCTCTTGAAAAATGTCATGATTTTTATGAGTATTTTATTTAATTTGTAAAATTATTTGGGACTTAATATGAATATAATTCTTTTCCTCATTAGTTTTCCTCTTTAATTTTCAGAACAAAAAAACTTCCAGGATTTGGTTAGCAGTGATCTTATTTTAAGTGTAAAATAATTTTTAAAAACTGTAATTAAGCAACCGAAAGACACCATTTATCAAATATGATCAGTCTGAACTCTTCAGGACCCAGTATTCTAAGCTTCACTTTTTCTGTGTGTTTTTTCTTAAAAATAAGAAAGGGAAAAGGAAGTTATAATCAAACCTATTAGGTTTGTTTTCTTATTAGGAACTAAAAAAGATTTAATAGAAGAAAGAAATTTTTATTGGTATTAAATAGTGAAATACTAGTTTTATAGTTTTAATCTGCCCCCCCAACCCAGGTTAATGTATTGAACATTTGATTTCCACCCCCACCATTTGTGGTGCTGTTTATAGGTGCACAGCCTTTGGGAGGTGGGGCCTGACTGGCAGAAATGTTCCACTTAATGGAAGGCCTTTGAGGGTAATAACTTACCACTCATTCCAACCACCGCTTCTGTTTTCCAGTCTGAACAATGTAAACAATATCCGGCCACATACAATAAACATGCGGTCCTGAGACCTTCTGGAGTTAAAGTCAAAACAAGCCCTTCTTCCCTAACTGCTTCCGCCAGCTGTTTTGTCACATGGGAGAAGTAACAAGTACACTACTAGTTTCCTATCCATTATAATGACAGAAAACACATCAAAGCTATTTTTCTTGAGAAACTTACTAGCACCCAAGAAAATCGACCTATAAGAGGAATTTCCATGGTCATCTATTGCATTTTTTGCAATCACACAAACATAGAGACAGATTTTTTTTCTCCATAAACAGTAGGAAGGCTTAAATGTTTCATAAAATTAGGTTCAATGGAGCCAGGCATAGTGGCACATGTCTGTAGTTGTAGTACCCAGGAGGCTGAGGCAGGAGAATGATGAGTTTAAGGCCAGTCCAGGCAGCATACTGATACCCTATCTTAAAATAAATATATACCCAGTGGTTTTCTTTTTCTCTAATGCTGGGGATTGACGGCAGGGCCCAATGCACACTAAATGCATGCTCTAACACTGAGTTCTGTCCCAGGTCATTCTCCTTGCATCTTAGAGATAACCACACTTAGTAATCTGTCGCTTTTCCTGAGATCCAGGGTGGTTATAAAGATGATTTTCCATTCAAAGAAGTAAAATGAGTATCATGTCACATGAAACCATAAAAGATGAATGGGGGAAAAAATCGTGTTACCTTAGCATCCGACAAACACTTTGTACACAGGTAAAATGAGAATTTCCAATCACAGGGCTTACCAAGCATAGGTAATTCAGGGAGGGTGGGACTAGTCAATGTTTAACCAAGGCAAAGAGCACCGTGTCAGTCCTCGCCCAGACCTTACCACACTTTCCTTCCCAACGTGCACTCATGACTTCTAAACTTTAAACGGATGTAAGGCCAATGGCTCAAGGGAATCTAAAATAGACTGGCTACCCTAGTGAAAATATTTCTCTCCTATTTCCCTATCAGTTTTCCATCAGGGCAATGACATCCGGTCGTAAGTTCACAGACCTGATTAGCCTGAGGAATTTTCCGTAGACCTTTCTTCCCCTGCTTCTTACCAGCTGCCTTGCTGGACTTTGTTCTCCGAGCAGTTTCCATAGGGTTGTCGAGAACGTGGAGTTCTCGAACTCGACCCTGCTGCCTAGAATCAGCCTAAACACAAAGCCTCAGAAGGAAACCACAACTAAGCCTCCTGTCCCCTTGGATCTCTGCAATGTCCCTGATGTGTCCTCCATAGCCATCATCTAGTTGGGATACTTTAGGTGGGATAAAGAATAGCCACAACATTTTGAGTATTCACTATGGAGATAGTAAAAATTATTTGCCCTAATTTGGTGGGTTATAGCCTTATATCCCTATGACATCTGTCCTGCCTCTAAGGGGAACTGCCGTGGCACATGGACCGGAATCCACCACAGTGCGACAAGTAAGTGCTATTATTATATGTAATTTTTTCCTCTTTGAGTTGACGACTTCTTTAGATGGACATTTTAACAGGAACATATTGGTGACAGGCACTGGGGCTGCCATACGTAGCTGACAGTTCCTTCTCTTAGTAGATTTTCTTCAATCTTCAAAACGGGATTTTATGGAGTACAGGAACAAACAGATTGAAATGAGTAAATACCCTCACTCCATAGCTATTATTAAACACTCTACATAAGTGATATTTCTAAATTTCTTCAACTAGCACTTGAAGTAGTACCACTTTTAAGAAGGAAGGATGAAATTTAAAACTGTACCTGTGAGGGTCTTTTGTGCTGGGTATGAATTTGTTACACTCTCTCTTGTAGAAAACCCCTTCAATCCAAGATTTCTGAAACAGAGAAAAATGTTACTTTGTGATCTGTTTTAATAAAAGGTGAGTGTGGTATAACTATGGTAATTCAGGTAGGCAATATATGTGTAATTATCATGATATTCATTAAAATACCATGAACGGGGGCTGGAGACCCAGTTCATTCAGTAAAGTATTTGCTGCACAAGCGTGAGGCCCTGAGTTCAGCTCCCTAATACTCAGCATAAAAGCCAGATGTGGTAGCATATACCTATAGTTGTGCTCTGGGAAGGCAGAGAAGAGAAGACCCCTGGGTTCTCCCAGAAAACTGATCTAGCTGACTGAGCAATAGAGGAAGACACCCAATGTCAATCACTGGCCTCTCATGCACAACCACACATGTATGCATTAATACACAAACCAAATCAAAACAGGTTAAATACTCAGTAGCTTCTACAGTTCACACAAAATACAAAATCAACTGACGCAGAATTTCATCTTGAGTAACAAGATCTTAGTAAAGCTATAACTGATACATTCCCTTAGACCTGCTAAGATTTACTTCCAGGTCTTGTGCCATAATTCCAACAACACATGGTTATTGTGTTCTCCATTCTTTTTAAAAAGAAGAACAAATACTATGATTTACTGTTGACATAATGGGGAAGAAAGGATGTACATATACACTGGTTTTCTCTAAGGAGATCACAGGGGTATGTAAAATGAATCATTCAATCAGAAAAGCCAAGGCTAATAATATTAGGAGATTGGAGGCAGAAGCAAAATCTTCTAATCCAAATTTAGCCATAACTCCTTCCTGCTTGACCTTAATTCAACCTCAATGAGATTTTTTCTTAAACATCTATTAAAATAATAGAGACATAATTTTCTACATAAGGCAAACTGAAACCTTGCTCTATTGTCATAGATACTCAGGTATGAGACAATGGTATTGCTCTCACAAACACTGATAGCACAAAAGCCAAGGATATTAGAATAAAAATGAAGAAAATAGAGATGTTTTGGTTGAAAGAATAAAAATATTCACTAGAATATTAGTCCTGAACCCCAAGTATTTTCAAATATGGATCCATCTAATTGAAAGTCGTGCACTCTTCATAATGAGTGACTGGGTATTACTAGGTGATTGTGAACTGAAGTCACAAGGACTGAAAAGGTCTTATCGCTCTTTAAATCCCAGCATGACTAAGATGTTAAAGCACTGGAAAGCATGTCAAAGAACAGTTTCCATCTTGACAGTTTCTGGAGATAGCCTGTGAGCACAGCTTACCATTGGCAACTTCACTTCATGACACAAAACCTCCAAGGGGACCTGAGGCTCACTCTTTCTTCTAGCAAAGGGTCTTCCATTCTACAAAATCCAAGTCATAGCCAACTGCATTAGAATGCATTCCAGCTTCATTCGAAGTCTGGAAACACAAGACAGGGAGCCACCATCGCGCCCAACTAACAGACAAGCTTGGCTTCGTTATAGTATAAAATTGCTTTTTGGTTTATTTTTATTTATTCATTTTAGATGCTATTTCCTATGTCTAAACATACTTTGCCTTCATACAGTGTATATGCACCGCATGTATGCTCAGCTACTCCAGAAAGCCAAAAGATGGCATCAGATCCCCTAGAACTGGAGTTATGAGCTACCATGTGGTTTCTGGGAATCAAACCCAAATTCCCTGGAAGATCATTAAGGCCTCTTAACCACTGAGCCATCTCTCTGGACCCCTATATGAAAATATTTTGATGCCAAATAGCCTAAGATTAGAGGTGTGGCTATAACTTTAGAAATCCATACCAAATATAATGGAATGCGAGGGAAGTAACTCTATTCTAAATGCACAAACTCTAAATCCAAGGCTCTACTACTGAATACAGCACAAGATAACAGATCCAGATCTGAGTCAGATGGGAGAGGGGGCAGTTTGGACCCTAGTCTTTCTGTCCCTTTTGCACAGCCTGCAACTATTTGTGTGAATTAAAAACAGCAACCACATGGTGGCTCACAACCATCTGTAATGAGATCTGGTGCCCTCTTCTGGCATGCAAGCATACAGGGAAGGAATGTTGTATACATAATAAATAATAAATCTTTAAAAAAAACACTCAATCAACTATAAAAATATAAATCCAGAAAAATCAAAAATGACAGAATTTAAAATTAACAAAATAGACAGGAGCTCATGACATATTTATTATAAAAAAAATGGCACGAACACTAAGAATCATTAAGCCCTATCCCTATTAAAAACATTAACAATTTTACCCAGCTACTCTACAGACATATTAAATTTTTTCAGAGTATCAGCAAAAGTACTACAAAAGCATAAATATGTCCTCAAAGAATTTCTTACTCTGAATGTCCAAATATTTGAATCTATTAAATAGTTCAAAACTCCCTTGGACGGGCCTCCACGCTTGCATACTGGGAAATCTGTAACAAATGTGACAAGGTTCCTAATGTCAAGACAAGTGGAAGCGAAGGCAGGAAGAGACAGAGACTGATATAATACAACATATGAACAGTGGTCTGTAAAAAAGAATTGCAGATCAGATACAATAACATCCAATTGTTGCCTCAGCTCCTTCAGAAGCTGAGCTAGGAGGATCCCAGGAATTTGAGCCCAGAATGGCAACACAGCAAGATGCTATCTCCAGATACAAGTATATAAATAATATAAATAAATAAACAACCAGCTGACTGCAAAGAAGGGCCCTAGTTTAGGAGCATATATATATATATATATATATATATATATATATATATGTATATATATATGTATATATATGCAAACACACTAAGCAAGCTGAGCTCACTCTATTCCTTCTTTCAAATATGCATTTATTTTATTTTTCATGCATATGAGTGCTTTGTCTGTGTGTATGTAAATGCACTATATGTGTGCCTGGTGCCTCCAGAGACCAGAAGAGGGCACAAGATTCCCTGGAACTGAAGTTATGGACAGTTGTGAGTAACCATGTGGGTGCTGGGAACCGAACCCAGGTTCTCCAAGAACAGCCAGTGCTTTGAACTGTTGAGCTATCTCTCTAGCCCCTCGGCCTATTCTTTTCAAAGACTAGATAACAAACTCTCTGTTCATACTCAGTTTCTTCATTATCTGTTTGCTCATTTGCAAAAATGAAAATGCTAGCCAAGACTAGCTCATCCAGGCATGTAGCTCAGTGGTAATGCATAGCATGTATAGCCCAGGATTCAATCCTGGCACAAAAACAATAGTTATAATAACACTCCTTCACAGAGATATTGGAAAGATCTGTTCATTTAAAGTTTAGATTTCTTCCAAGGACTTATTATGTCTCTGTAAAGCTTAGCTATCATCATTAGCCTTACCAAAGGGTAAAATTAGTATTTGGTTATTTTTTTGCCACAGAACAAAGTGAGAACCTCCAAATCTCCCTCATAGGACTCCTCATTATATGATGTAATGGCCTTACACCTCCACTTTCTCCTTAAAGTCCAGGTGATGCAAAGCCAGTGTTAGTCATGTATGTTGTCCTAGGCCCCCACCCAAGGATTGTTGAATGAACAGCAACAAAATGAACACCCTCAAAATAGACCTGCAGGTAACATTGTATACAGTTTTCCTTTCAAGGGTATAAACAAGAAACCTGTGACATAACAGAAACAGAGAATTATTTTTCTTGTAGCTCCTGTGCTTTAGCTCTAAACTATAGCAAAAGCTTCCAGTCCCAGCACTCGGGAGGCTGAAGCAGAAGGATGGAGAGTTCAAAGCCAGCCTGGACCACATGAGGATGAGGTGCTATAGCTGCCTCCATAGGTCAGCATTTTTTCCTTGTCAGTTTGGCCTTGGAAGAGGAAAAGGCAGAGAAGAACCAGGGTTGACCTCAATTTCCTTCACCCTAAATTAAAATTACCTTTTGCATCCAATCTTAGACCTGAGGTAAAGCTGAGAAATACAAAGAAACACCCAGAGATTGGCCTTGTAATAGCCACCATCCGTGATTGGTATCAGCTCACACTACTGGTTTTTCTACAGGGCTGGTGATTGAACCCACACTTCACACGTGCTGGACAGGGACTCTAGCCCCAAGCCACATTCCTAGGCCCTAGGGTTTTGAAATACTTTCCGAACACAAATTCTTTCTGTGGGATCTCTGAAAAGACAGATTCTTGGAAGCATCTATTCGCTTTAAACACCTACCATTCATTTCAACATCTGAGTGGCTAAGGAAACAAAGGAACAGATCACTTATTTTCATCCCAAAACTTTTTCACTCCTTAAAAGAGCGCACAAGAACTTCCCCACCGGAAATGACTCACTCCCGTTTTGATGTCACCTGTTCTACATTACACACAGCATGGCACTGTCACAGTGTAGCTGGACACTTTCTGCTGCCTGTATTTACCAACTTTATTATGACCCACTTTAAATGAAGACATCGTGCACTTAAAGGCTCAAGTCAGCAGTGGTGGGTTTACCTGGCAGGCACTTAAAGACTCAAGTCAGCAGTGGTGGGCTTGCCAAGCATGTACAAGACCTGGATTCCAAACCCAGCACCTCTAAAAGAGAAAAGAAAGAGCACTGTCTGGCCTATGAGTGCATCAGCAGATAAAGCACTTGCCTTGGAAACGTGAGGTCTGAAGTTCAAATCTCCAGCTCTCACGTGAAAGTCTGATATCTGTGGTGACTCACCTGTAGTACCAACACACTGGAGGCAGAGATAGGGAGGCCCTGGAACAATCTATGTAGACAGACTAGTGGAATCAGCCAGCTCTGAGATCAAGTGAAAGACCCTGTCTCCATGTGTAAGATAGAGAGCAATCAAAATGCCCAATATCAACCTCAAGTCACTACATGCACACTCACACAATGCACAGGAGAGAGAGAGAGAAGAGAGAGAGAGAAAGAGAGAGAGAGAGAGAGAGAAGAGAGAGAGAGAGAAAGAGAGAGAGAGAGAGATTCTAGTTACAGAGATTATCATCTTATGTATCTTAGAATTCACAACCTGTAGGAAACCACAAGAATGGCTCAAATGAAACAATAATAATTTCGAACTTCAGAGTGACATTTGATGCTTTCTCTGTATGACTTCTCCCTTAGAGCAATTCCTTCTTTCAAAATATGTATCTCATAGATAAACCATCTTCTGGCTCAGGGAACAGAGGCCACTCCTTTGGAAGAATCAGCGCTGGGAACTATTGTGTAAGTCCTGTGTGAATTTGGGAAGGATGCCTTGCATTCTTCCTCAAGAGAAACAATCTCAAAAAAAAATAGCATTCATACCCAGAATATCCAAGAATTTAGTATCTGTTCCACCAACACTTCCATGGGTATGTTGACTGAATTTCCATTAAATATTCTTCCAGGAAGCAGAATTTAGAAATACTCACAGAAAGAAAACATAGAAGTACCTTATTCTTTTTTCTCCTTTTTGATAGTAAAGGTGAGCCATTTTTATATTAGTAATTTTTTATAACATCCCTAAAGTAGAATGTCAGGCAAATAACCCATGCATTACTAAAATGTATTTTCTTCTATGTAAACTAAAGATCGTCCCATAGTGCTTTGTTAGGTGAAAGCATTAAGAATCCCAGAATGAATTTCTAGACTACATGAACTCATAGACAAATAAACAATCCATGTACGTGCCTTTCACACGGCCAAATGGGGGAGTTGGAGACAACAACAGTGACCTCCCATATATAAATAATAAAGTTGCATGCTGAAGTGATGCTCGCCCCTTCCTGCCATGCCCCTTTCTGTCTCTTCTTAGGTTCTTTAAAGTTCTAAAGGACTCAGGATTTTCAAAATGTCAGTGAAAGATAACTTTTCCTGAGGTGTCACACACATTTGTCCAGTCTTAGGAATAACTACAAATGTCAAGTCAGGAGTGCTGGCATACACCTTTAATCCCAGGACTCAGGAGGCAGATGCAGGGGGATCTCTGGGAGTTCCAGGACAGCCAGGGCAGTCACACTGAGAAATCCTGTCTCAAAAACACTCCCCACCCACCAAATGCAAATGTAAGACACCTTGGAGCTCTGGGTATGCTCCGTCATTTTGATAAGAAAAAAAAAAGGAAATTACTGGGCGGTGGTGGTGGACATCTTTAATTTCAGAGCTTGGGAGGCAGAGGCAGGTGGATCTCTGTGAGTTGGAGGCAACCTGGTCTACAGAGTGAGTTCCAGGACAGCCAGGAATACACAAAGAAACCCTTTCTTGGGGGGACAAGGAGGGGGAGGAAATAGAAATCTCTTTTATTAGTTTTTCTTTTGATGAGTGTCCCTGGATAATTAGAAGGGAGCACTTTAAAGCAAATGCCAGAATATCTGTGGCATTACTGCTCTAACCTATTAAGACCTTCCCGGCAGATGCATAAAAGCCCCTCCCACTTCTAAGGAGCAATATACCTGCAAATGTGTTGTCTATGAACGCAAGATCATACCCACGGACCTATGCACGATGGACAGGTGCTCAACCACTGAGCTACATCCCAGTTCCTACAGATGGTCTTTGTTTATGCTCAAAAAAAATATCAAATCAAACTAACCAAAATGTTAGTAAGATAACACCCACGTCCACTACATAGTTGACAACACACTTTTTGGGGACAACTGACTGTGTTGTTTTTCATATGGCTGTGATAAATACCTAAGGAAATAACCTTGGGAGGAAAGGTTAGTTCTGACTCACAATTTCTGAGGTGTTAGCCTACCATGGAAGGAAGGCAGGGAAAGCAGCCGGGAGGACCAGGAAACCCGGTCCATCGATGGATAATACCTTCAAGACCCACCCAAGCAACCCAATTTTGCTAGCTAGGCCACATGTCCCAAAACAGCTTCACAGACACCAGTAGGATTGCACCAGCCACCACTGGGAAATAAATGTTCAAACATATGATCTGTGAAAGGTATTTTACATTCAAAATGTAACGCTCATAAAATTATATGTTTAAATAATTGACTGAATGATAAACTTAAAGGAAATGTAACTTCTTAAGGAAACAGATTAGGAATTTCAGGCTAAATGCTATTGTGATTATCTACAGGAACGCCTTTTTTATTTTTATTTTTCAGTGTAGCACAGCAGAAAGAGCATAAGAAAGACTTTCCTTCTTGACGTCTGCTGCATCAGGACAAGATGCACTGCTTGTCAGTCTGGCACTCCTGAGGCTGAGGCAGAAGGACTGCCAAGAGTTCCAGGCCTTCCTGTACAGTGAGAGCCTGCTCAGATGTGGGGTGGGGAATAAATGGTAGAAACCTATGCCACATTATTAAAATTAGACAAACTCAAAATCTCTTCAAAAACCAGGGCATGCTTTTAATCCCAGCAGCCAGGGAAGTAGAGACAGGTGAATCTCTTGGAGGCCAGCCTGTTATGTATTGCAGGCGTCAGGACAAACAGGGCTACATAGAGAGACCCGTCGCTAAATAAATAAATATATGGACAAACAAATAAGCAAACAAACCCTTTCTAAAACAATAAGAGAAAAGAGCCAGGCATGGTGGCTTTTGCCTGTAATACCAGCAGGAGGATACTTTGGGTTCAGGACTAGCCTGTGCTATGTACACAATGAGTTCTAGGAAAGCTTGAAAGACAGATTTAAAAGTGTAAGTATATCCAAGTAAAACCTCCCGTGCCAGGAATTGGTTACATCTTGTTGAGTCACTGGTCAAAGGGAACCACAAAACGCTCCCAAACATCACCGGCTATTGTCAAAACGATTGGTGTACTCGCCACAGCCTGATGGACAAGCCCTATTGCTGAAGACAACACTATGTCCTTGAACGTGGAGAAGAAGCTTAACTGGCGCCGAGCTAGCAGCTTTACCCTGGCTGACTTGCATTCATGGGGCTGGAAGGTACTCGGCATGCCACTGGATGAGTGATAACGATCAATATCTCCTAGCTACAAATCCTGGGACATAAATCATGAGCCTACAAGATAAACTGGTGCAATAAACGTTACGGGTGCAACCAACCACCTAGAAAGGTTATGGGCCTAGGAGAAAATGCATCGCTATTATTCAGATAAGGAATATAGCAATAAAATGATTTCTAATTACATTCTGCTATGGGCATAGATCAGTGTCTCTCACTCAGCCATGATCAGATAAGCTTCCTCTGCAGAAAATGGGAACCATAACTGGACAATGTTCAGAGGGCAAGAGACCTTGGGATACTCAGTTCTAAATGGGGCGTCTCCATCACACCCTCCCCTCAGGGCTCAGGGAACCCTGCAGAAGAGGAGGCAGGAAGATTGGAAAAGATCCATGATGAATGACTCCAGGAGACAGCATCTTCCAGCTACAACGGGATGGAGGCACACGTGACCTCACAGAGACTGTGACAGCTTGCATAAGGCTTGCACACGTTCAAGTCAGACAGGGTCCCAGCCTTGAGGGGGGGAAACGGGGGTCCTAACCCTAACCAAGAAGCTATTTGCAATTAATACCAGCTGGCAAAGAGATAATCAGTCTTCTACCCTGAATTGTCACAGGACAGACCCCATGCCCAATGGTAATTGGCCAACACAAAATTAACCCTGTGGTGTTTGTTCGTTTGCTGTTGTTTGGGTTGTTTTTGTCTTATTGGTCTTTTGTGGGGTTTTTTTGGGGGGGAAGGGGAGTTCGGTCTTGTTTGTTTTTGCTTTGTGGAATTTTTTTCTTTAAAAAAAGAGCAAAAGAACATGAGGTTGGATGAGAAGGAATTGGAGAATGGGAAAATAATCAAAGTATATTATATGAAAATTTTTAATTAAAAAATAGAAAGTACGGACACGGCCAGTGAACTGGCTCAGCAGCAAAAGCCTCAGTGTGTGCCACCAAGCCTAACAACCTGAGTTCAGTGCCCAGACTCACATGGTGAAAGGAGAGGAACCCACAAGTTGTCTTATGACTGCCACTCACTCGCCAAGACAGGCGCATGTGCAGACACACAGAAATCAATACCTGTTATAAAGTTTTTTAAGTGTGGGTGATTTGTCTCCATTTCTCATCAAATTTGGGGGATTTAAGATTCTTTAATACCCTAAAATCTACCAAGGATCATTGACAAGCTTTATTGAGTTATGTCTGTTGGTACTGACCACAGTGACTGGAGAATTCAAAAACATTCATGGTAGGATTTTTATTAAAAAAAAAAAATGTGGTCAAGGAGGAAGAGAAAACTGTGGAAATAAGATCCAAGTTTAAGGTAGAGGATGAAGGGCTCGGGAGCTAAAGAACAGCTCCTATCCACGGTGGTGACTTGACACATAAGTCCACAGCAGTTTCATCTCAATGAAAGTAAGTGCATTATTACAAAACCAGGACATCTCAGAGAAATACGTCCTTTGTGATTCAAGCTACAAAGAGAAGAGGATGACAGGCTTGTCCACGATGATCAAACTGAATGAGAGAACGGCTAGGTAGAAGGCGGTACTCCAGGGAAAACCAACATAGGTATAAACAACAGCCACGTGCGCAGGCACAAAAGCACATATGCATGTGCACGCACACACAGTGGTCCCTAAGTCAACAATACAACCCAAAATCTGACATTAACATAGCCTTTTATATATGCCAAGAGCCGTGGGAAATATTCTTTTCTTAGGTAAACTATTATCCATAATTTCATGACTAGTACCAATAATTGCTCCATTATGCAGAAGAACAAGTTCTATCTAAAACAGCTGTACTCAACCTGTGGGTCATGACCCCTTTAAGGGTCAAATGACCTTTCACAAGGGTCACATATCAGATATCCTGCATATCAGATATTTACAGTATGATTCATAACAGTAGCAAAATTACAGTTATGAAGTAACAATGAAAATATATTATGGTTAGGGGCCATCATAACATGAGGAACTGTATTAAAGGGTCGCAGCATTAGGAAGGATGAGAACCACTGCTCTAAAAACAAGGGCAGAAATCGTCCACATGATGTTTTATAGGGAAAGTGTATGTGAAGGAAAGTAGGGCCTGTGTGAACACAAAGGAGCAGTTAGTGAGAAGAGAGAGAGAGAAAGCACCTCAGAGAGAAGGAAGATAAAGGAAGGAGGGGAAGAGGGACAGATGAAGACATGAGAAGAAAGAAAAACGACCGTGGAGATGTCGGTGAGGGTTGGGTGGTGCTGTGCACAAATGGTTTGGACTGTCAAGGGCGAGCTGACTCTGCAGGTAAGGCCGCTGACAGCTTGAGTCCACTCCGATACCTCAGACCCCACGAGATGGAAGGAGGGAGCCAACTAACTGCTGAAAGCTGTCCTCTGACCTCCACATGCACACACAGGCAGATGTGTATACACACACACACACACACACACACACACACACACAAAATTCCTAAATGTAATTTAATTTTTCCAAAAAAAAGAGACATGCTCAGAATTGCAGAAACTGTTCACTCCCCTGAGACACAAAGAGTGGCTGACACGCTTATTTTTCTTGGTAATTTTGTACAAGGCTCTATTTTTCATGTTCTACAAGAAGTCACGGTCAGTTTAGCTCTGAGGACTGTAAGTGTCTGCTCTCCCTTCTGTCACCCTCAGCCAGAGAGGAAGAGGAAGGAAGCTCACCAGGCATTCACCACGCCCTCTCTTGCATTAGCACCGCATGGCTCGGTACCATCGCAGTGTGTTTTCACCTTGTGTCTGGTGAAGCTTGGGCTCGCCGTGCACAGGAAATGCTCTTAGAATCTCCGGTGGTTTGAGAATGGACCCCATAGCTCACATATCTGAATGATTGTTCCCAGTTGTGGAACTGCTTGAGAAAGGTTAGGAAATGCGGACTTGTTGCAAGAGGAATATCTCTGGGGGGTGGACGGATTCCCCACCTCCTCCCTCTCTCTCTCTCTCTCTCTCTCTCTCTCTCTCTCTCTCTCTCTCTCTCTCTCTCTCTCTTTCTCTCTCGCTCTCTCGCTCTCTCTCTCGCTCGCTCTCTCTGCCTTGTGACTGTGGGTCAGATGGATCCTCTCAGCTACTGCTGCAGCACCTAACTGCTGTCATGATCCTTGCCATGCTGGTCATGGACTCATCCTCTGGAACTATAAAACTCATTAAACAACTTCTCCTTCTCCTTCTCCTTCTCCTTCACCTTCATCATGGTGCTTTATCACAACAGTAGAAAAGCATCTAAGACATAATGAAAAGTACCCACTAAATTTGATAGATTGGGCATTCATAGCAACCTATTGGACACTCCAGAGGAAACACCATCTTCCTGTTACATAATAAATAGGAATTTCTCTTAAATTTTAACTTAAAAGCATGAGCCTCAAAATTACTGCATTTGCAGGTACCTGCACTCAAGGAAAGGATAAGACTATGTGGGAAGGAAGAGCTGAAACAAGCTCACTCTCTTGTCTAGCCTACAGGGGACCCCAAACAGCAGCATGGATGAGTCTTTTTTTAAAGATTACTTTATAATTAACTCTGTGTTGGGTGAGGGTGGGGTGTATGTACACAGGAGTACATGTACCCTCAAAGGCCTGAAGGGGGCAATGGACCCCTGGAGTCAGTGTTGCAGGCAATTGTGAGCCACCCAAAATGGATTCTTAGAACCGAGCATGGGTCCTGACATAGGAAACCAGATCCTGGCAATTGGGGGGTGGGGGGGAAGGTTGAGTCTTATCTTCTCCCAGTGCCAAAGCTCAAACCCAGGCTTCACATATGCTAGTGCTCTACTTCTGAGCTATATCCCCCAAGCATACCTTCTAATAGGTAATGCTTTAAATGGTACAGAATCCAAAAGATGGCAGAGGCTAGTGAGAATGTGAGCTGCCTGTCTCACCCCTCTACTGGAGCCACCAGTTCCCCTGTTCAAAGCCAAGCTCTGTTACACTTCAATGAACATTCTTCCAAAGACATCCTGTGCATGTACAATATACGCAAAAAATTCACAAATATGTATCTCTATGCCTCAGTGTTTTAACATTAATAATAATGTTACTAATACTCATACATATTTGCTTATGGGAGCCAACTGATATTCTTTTATACAGAAATCTTTATACAAAGCAAATAACCTACTTATGTAAATCTGTCATTCTTCATTTTGTATGAAATGTCCCTGAAAGCATAACTTTCATGCACATGTGTATTTGTGGAGTAGAAATGTAAGAAAATGCAGATAATACTATCTTGTTCTTCATGCAGAGTGTCGATTTATGAGTAAAACCGTGAGTTATATCCTAGTCTATTTCTCTATTGCTGGGATCAAACACGGACCAAAACCAGCTTAGGGAAAGAAAGGATTTATCTCATCTTATAATTTATTATTTCTATTATTATCTCATCCTTTGAATTTCCAGGCCACAGTTCATTGTGGAGGGAAACTGAGCAGGATCAAGCAGGTCAGAAACCTGGAAGCAGGGTCCACAGCAGATGTCAGAGAGGAGTGCTGCTTACTGGCTTGCTCTCCCTGATTTTCTCTTTCTTAAACAACCTAGGGCCATCTGCCTGGGGTGGGCACCACCTATAGTGGGCATGGCCCTCACACATCAACCATTACTCAAGAAAATGCCCCCACAGGACACTGATAGAATCAATTAATTCCTCAGATGAGCTGCCCTCTTCCTACATGACTTTAGCTTATTTCAAGCTGACAGAAATACGAACCCGTACAAGCTACTAGTAACTGTTAAGCACTCTCTTGTTAAGGAATAGTCTACCATAATGCTTTTCAATTGCCTCAGATAGTTACCAACTCTTTATTATTTATGTTCAACTTCCTCCTAAAAGGATTTTGAAAGAACCAAATTCCTCTCACCTAAAAGTATAATGGGGGGAGGCAGGGAAAAAAATGTATAGCGCATTAAAAACAATTAAAATAATAAAGATAAATAAATAAAGTAATAATAACAAATACAATAAGTAAAAATATCACTCTGCTGCTAGAAAAACAGTCATCTCCTTGCACTGCCTTGAAGGTTTAGAAGGTTGAAAGCATCTATAGCAGCACCATGAAAACACCAGGATATTGACCAACAGATGGCTTCCCTAGGGCAAGTATTCTGTGCCTGGTGATTTCTGACTGTCCATCAACAGGGGTCACGTACATTGAAGAAGTAGAGAAAAGCGGAGGGCAAAGCACAAGGACAGGGAGCTGCTATTGGCATTGACAGCGGGCAGCCCACTCACCTGCCTGCAGTTCAAGCAACTGCTTACCCAAGACATACCCACTCACCTGAGCAGCTGATTGGGGACTTAGCCTGCCCATCATTTCCCCCACCCAAAACTGCTGCCCCTCTAGGGCTCCTTAAAGTCTCCTCACTGTACCCAGGTGTCCGTGTTAGAAACTAGGACGTTCCCATCCTGACTGAACCTGAATTAAATGGGGGATTATTTTTCTTCCTCTCTTTCTTCTTTTCTGTTGATGAGTGTAACTTTGCTTCCTCTTTTCATCCTGCCCCAAATCTTTATGACTGATTGTGGAATCTGTTAGATGTACCAGCCGCTTCCCCTGCGCTCTCCGGACTCGAGGTTCCAGGAGATGTCCCAATTAAAAGAGAACTGTCAGAAAACTACAATCCCGACAGTTACTGACTGTAATGGAAGCAGGAATAGTGTTTTCTTGGCTGCATTGGGCCAGGATATTCGGTGACCCCTGGATTAAGACACGCACAGTCCATGTTTCAGAACTGGCAGCTTTTCAAAACTAATGAACCTCCCTGACAGCCACCTGCTAAACTCCAGGATGTAGTCTCACAAAAGACACTGTGCGCCTTCTCTTTGCACCAAGCAAGAGGAACTGCTATGTGCTGTTGGTCTTCCAATATCCGGCTTGGTGTTCCGAAAAGCTTTTCCTTCTATCAGTCTGTTAAGTTATGGGACCTTTCAAACAAGAGCAGAAATAGACCTTCAGACGCTGCGTTGCTTCCCATTCCGTCAGCCAGCAGGTGTGCTGGGCCTATCTCTGAAATAGCTCACATATTGTCTACAGCGCCGCACCTGCAGCACCACGAACCTAGTTAATTTTGTGTTGGTTATCTCTGAGACCTTCCTCCTCCAGTTTGCTTTTCTCTGGCCCAGTCTCTGCAGTCAGGCTTGTGGTCTCCGCAGAGTGAGTGAGAGAGAAAGGCAGTCTCACTTGAAAGCACCCACTGGCTCCCCATTGTCTTGCGAGTATTGGAAATCTGGCACAGTGTTCACACCTTACTCCCAGCCAATCACATCCTGGGTGTTCTTCTCCCTGCCTCAGCCTCCACATTTTATATCCACTAAACAACTTATAGGCCCCTAAATTTGTCTCCAGAAGCTCTCTTAAGGCTGTTCTCACTGTCGGCACTCTCTGCTCCTTTGCTGTCTAGAATGAAATCTGGATCAGATTCTCCTCCTGTGTGCCCTCTGAGCCTCTGGACTCTCAGTGTCCGTTGTTCCATGTGACCTGTTTAAACCCTCTGTACTCGGCCCGCCTTCCTGCCGACTCCGCTGTGTGCAGGCGCTTCCCACTGCTTTCTATACTGAAAAACAAAGGCGCAACATGGGAGAAAAAAGGTATCGTGGCCATGTAAGTGTTTGAAAATATCGTGAGTCTCCTGAAAATCTAGTGTCGATTCCTCTGAACATCTGGCCCAGGGTTCCTCTAACGAGATCACAGGATTGTTTCCTTGGGGGGATTCTTTTTCTAGGAGAATTTCAATAAAGAACCCTCCTTGCCTAAACCTTTTTCCTTTTTTTTTTTTTTTGTTTTTTGTTTTTTGTTTGTTTGTTTGTTTTCTACTGTGTTAAGATGTTTACCCTTAATCTTTGGGTGCTATTTTAAAGTAGAAAAACAAAGATTTCCATCTCAATCTTTAATTGTTTTTAATTCAACAGGAACATTTTGAACAATTAGTGTGCGCTTTCATTTTGTTTTACTTGTGGGGCTTTTATTTCTTTATGTTTTCTATCCCTTCCAACCCGCTCACCCTTCTGTTTGTTTTTGTTCAGATGTTGGGGTTAAGCCCAGAGCTTCATGTATGCTGCGCTTAACTCTACCACTGGGCTGCTGGGGCCCCCGAGATTTCCCATCAAAGTGTGTTCCCATGTGAGAACCTGAATTCAAATATCTAGAAACAACACAAAAGCTGAGGGTGGAGGCCTATATCTATAACCCCAGTGCTAACGGGTAAAAAAGAGACAAGGGTAACCCAGAACTCACAAGACAGCCTGTTGGGGTAAATCATTGAGCTCCAGGTTCGTGAGAGACCCTGTCTCAAAAGACAAAGTGGAAAGCAGGGGAGGAAGACACTAGACAATGACCTGTGTCTTCTACACAACTCAGCACACACACACAGACACATGTGCACCACACACAAACATTTACATACATATATACCACACACAAAGACAAATAGAAACAGTGTCTGGAATGCCTCTCATACTTTAGTATCAAATTTCCCATATTCAGAATAGCTAACTCTCCTAAAAGTCTGTGAGCAAAAAGATGTTTTGTGAGAAGGAGGGTGGTCCAGGAAGTGAAGCCTCAGCAGTTGGTCGGTCAGTAGTGGAGCAAGAATGCTCTAAGAGAGACTGGCAGGCATGAAGCATTTGCTAGGCCCGAATTTGCTGGCTTCTGTTTGTTGCTGTTGCTGTGGTATTCAAAGATTTCCCCCCCCCCCCCGGGGTTGTTCCATGGAGACTGACTGTACACCGGGCCACTCAGGAAGGTAAGAGGGCACCACAGAGCACCTCTTTCTGAGAGTCACCCAGCAGCAACCTACAGGGCAGGTTCCATGTCCACTGGGCTTTAATTCTTAAGATGTTCCTTCTCTGTTTGATTTCTTGTGGCATTGTAAGATGAGAAGAAACACAATCACTCCATAAGGAAGAGACTTGGCCTCCAACAGGCAGCCACAAAAGAAGGATTAAAATCAAAGGACAGCACACTTCCTACTCCAGAACAAGTTGCTCAGACGCTCACAACGTCTTGTGATTGGATTCTAAGGAGGAACTTTCACTCTAGTTGCCCCCGAGTGTAAGTCCAAGCTACACAAATTAAAATAAGTTAAAGGAACCCACCATCATTGTCTACAGCTGGAGGACAGAGCGGACAAACAGGAATTCCAGTACCTCCTAGAAGTGCGCGGGCACCTGCTTCCCAGACCTGCCCTCCTGCTGAACGGAGGGACCCAGGCGACACCCACACACCCCTAGCACAAGGGTGGTGAAGAGCTCCTTCAGGGCTCCTGGCCCTTCAGCCGCCAACCCTGCTCCTCAGCTCGGCGTTTGCCAAACCTGAGTGGCAGTCGGCAGAACATAACTTCTGTCTGAAAGGTCTCCAAGATAAGAGCTGCTCCTAAGGAATGCTTTCCCTCATCGCGGGAGTGGCTGCAGGGAACTTGAGCAAGCCAAATATGGGCTCACGTAGCTCGCCTCTGTGTTCCCTGCAAGAATAAGAACCCAGCTTGCAAGTGTCTTATGTCAGTGTGCTTGGCCCGAAGCTGTCCGTTAAAACCTCGCTAATGTTAGAGAAGTTTTTAATTGCAAGGTTTTGAACCCCGGAGCCAAACACGCCCAGGCTCTCCTGCAGTTCCACCCAAATGGGAGGCTGAGAGGATTCAAGGATAGCCTGAACAGAGTATAGAAATTTTGCCTTTTTTTTAATTAAAGATTTAAATGGTGGTGTACCCCTTTCATCCCACCACTCAGGAGGCAGAGGCAGGCAGATCTCTGAGTTACAAAGCAAGTTCCAGGAGAGTCAGGGTTACCAAAGGAAACCCCGTCTTTGAAAAAAAACAAACAAAAATATATTTAAAATCGTCTCTACACATTCAAAAATACCTCCTTACTTGGTCCTGTGGTCAAACAGGAAACCTGGCTGCTCAAAGGGCCCGGTTTATCTAGCACAGATAAGGTCAAAGATTGAGATTTGTTTTGTTGTGTTTTGTTTGAGAATCCTCGTGAAGCACAAGCTGACCGTAAAGGCAAAGGTTGGAAAGGATTACTGGATACAAGCCAAGTGCCTGTGAGTGTGCTCTTAGATTCATCTGGGAAGAAAACTGTCTCTCAGAGATGATTATAAGGCTTGGTTTACGAAATCTCTTGATCCTTAGGTCAGTGGAGGCTATCTACTTTTAAAGAAAGAAAAAAGAGGTCTCCATATTGGAAATCCAACCCAGTTTGTAAAAGAATATTAGCAGCGGGGGTAAGCGTTTATTCTGCCCTCTCGACGGTCTCGCCTGCACAATGCCAAGTACTTAACATGCCCAGAACACCTGAGTGCAACCACTAGCTCCTTTCTACAAACGAGATACTAAATCTTACAGACGGTGAATAATGTGCCCAGGGAACCCAACATTGGGATACACACATGGACGCACGCATGCACACATGCACGCACGCACTCACGCACACGCGCACACACGCACTATTCTTTTTTGTGGTGTGTGTGTGTGTTTTTTGTTTTGTTTTTCGAGACAGGGTTTCCCTGTAGTTTCTAGAGCCTGTCCTGGAGCTAGCTCTTGTAGACCAGGCTGGCCTCGAACTCAGAGATCCGCCTGCCTCTGCCTCCCGAGTGCTGGGATTAAAGGCGTGCGCTACCACCGCCCGGCCACACACACTATTCTTAGCCCCTAGCTTCAGCAGTCCTATTTTCAGCTGCTGCCTCACTTGCTGATAGTGGGCTCTGGGGTTTGTCTCCATGCCAGGTGTCTTTCTGTAATGGTTTAATGAACCCTTTACTTCAAAGAACCTCCACCCCAAGAACGATGGTTGGGGGCTGGGGAGAGGAATGGCTCAATGGTTATGGGCACTTGTTCTTCCAGAGGAACTTGGGTCAAGTCCCGGTACCCATAAGGTGACTCACAACCATCTGTAACTTCAGTTCCAGAGGCTCGATCTCCCTCTTCTAGTCTCTACAAGCACCAAGTACCACATAATACACACATATACATTTACACAGGCAAAATACTCATATACATAAATTATATCTTAAAATATAAAATAAATATAAATTAATAAAAATATAAAAAAATCTAAAAAAAAGAATGATAGTTTAACAGCAGTGTTTTAAGGTTTGCAAATTAATTTCTTGAATATTATTTCACCATCTGAATCCTGTGAGGCCCTCACATGCCAAGCATTGAAAATCCTCAGGAAAGTCACTGCAAGATAGCATGCCCTCTGTGTGAGCCCTGAAACCCACAGAGATGACAAGAGGGTTGTGAGCCATTAGAAATTACAAGCTAACTTTTCTGTGAATATGGAACACTTCCAGGAGACAATCTCAAGTGCCGGTTCAAACCCAAGTGCCATAGAAAGGACCTAAATATACAGTTTTCCAAAGAAAACAACCATAAGCACACAAAAGGTGGTCAAACTTGTTAGACTTTAGGGAAATGTCAATCAAAACCAGCAGGTTACCTGTGCATCCACTGTTATGGCCATAGAAAGGGAGAAGACGAGGAAGTTGCAAAAAAAAAAAAATGGCAACTCTCATAGATTGCTAGAAGGACGTAAAATGGTACAATGACTTTAGGAAAGAAATCTGGTTTCTCAGAAAGCTAAACTCAGATTTACTGTGTCTCCCAGCAATGCTACCCCTAAGTGTCTACCCAAGAGAAATGAACACAAATTCACTCAAAATCTTGTACACAAATTTGCATAAAAGCATCATTATATAGTCCAAAAAATAGAAGCAACCAAATTCCATCAGGTGACTAATGAAAACCTGATTTTATATATATATATGTGTGTGTGTGTGTGTGTGTGTGTGTGTGTGTGTGTATGCAATGGAATATTGTTTAACAAGACAAAGAGACAAAGTTCCTTCATATGCTGCAACATGAACCCATCAGGATGAGATAAGCCTGTCACAAAGAACTGTCAGCAGCATGCAACCCTTTATATATGATCCCTATGATCCCTGGAATAGGTAGACTTACAGCAACAGAAGGCAGATCAGAGGTTGGCGGGTAGTATAGATGTGGGAGAAGGAGGTGATAACTAATGCCAGGGGGATTCCTTTGGGGAATCCTTTTCTTTAAAAATGGAAGGGGCTGGAGAGGTAGTTTAGTGGCCTGGGTCCTTGCTGCTTAAGTATAAAGGCCTGAGGTCAAATGCCCAGAACCCACATAAAAAGTTAGATGTCACTGCTCGTACCTATAACAACAGTGTTAGGGGGGAGTATGAGGGGGTATTGAGTACAGAGACAGGCAGACGGATCCCAGGGGTTTGCTGGGTAGCCAGTTGTGTGAGTTCAGTAAGAAACCGAATCTCAAAGGTACAGAAGTACCTACGGAAGACCTCTGACATCAGCCACAGGTCTCTGTGTGAGCAAGAACACCTGTGCACACACGCACAAACCTATACACCAAACACACAAGCATGAGCGCACACACGCACACATACACACACACACACACACATGCACAACCATGTATGCATACACAACTTTTGCTTTAAAAATTAAAAAGAATGGAGCACAGGCAGAAAGAAAGCCTTACCCCAGAAAAAAAAAAAAAAGCACATAGAAATTAGGTAACATCCTCCACTGAGACTGCAGATCGCCCAAGTGTTCTGTTCAGACTATATAGTTTAAGAAAAAATTTCAAACCAACTATCAAAATGTGAAAACTAAAAGATTTCGCTTTCATGAAATAATCTATATTATTTGGGTTTTCTTTAATAAGGAATTGTAGGAGAAAAAATATGGCAACAGAAGGCTGGGTTTGAGGGGCCCTAGCAAGACAGAGCTTGTAGAAGTCAGTTTATTGTGGTTCCAGCCACTGCTGGGTTCCACTCTATTTGTGATTTCAAGTCCCTCATCTGTTGCTTTTAACAGATTCCAACAGAACCTCAGACCCAAGTCGCAGTCACAACTCTTAGAAAGAGGTGGCCTATGAAGGGCGGCTGTTTGTTTCATGAGTAAGGTAAGTAAGGTGACTTACGAGTCCAGAGGACACGCAGCCAGCAGTAAAACAGGGGTTCTTTCCATTACATTCGTTTTTTCGGCGCTGAAGGGCCTTTTGCATGCTAACCATGTACTCTAACACTGAGTTACCACCCTAGAGCTCCTTGCTCTTTACTTCTGCTGCTAGTGTCTCCAAATATTTATCATTGCTATTTCTCAGTTCTTATTTAGTCCCAACAGAAAAAACTCCATGAAAAGGCAACACAACCTGCGTTCTGAAAACAGTATGTGGTTTTCAGACATTATGATCTAATTATGAGCAAGAAGTTCTGCCTTGCCCCAGGATTCAGTGTGGTTTGCATGGGCAGCTTGAGCTAGCCCTCCCAAGCCAGAGGCCAACATCTCCCAACACTAAGGAGGGTGAAGAGAATATCAAACTTGAACACACTCGTCAATGACCCTTCTCTGAGGCCTCTTAATGCATCTGCTACAGAAGACACTTACTTTTCACCAATCTCTTTGCTTCCCTGGTGAAAAAGGACCATTCATAAGAAGTTACTAGTCCATAACTAGGCAAGTAAGACAAACACTTTGAGAAACTATAGTCATTCAGTGACCCAGGCTTTGAGTCAGGCAAAGGAAATTCCATGTAATGTCCACACACAGTTTAAGGATGGGACAGAAATAAAGAACAACCGAATTCACAAGTTCAATCTTACCATTAGAAACCTGGGATATCTGATGCCCACCTGGCTCTGGGCTATTTACAGAAGATCTGGAGCCAGCATGAGGCAGAAAATGGCAATGCATTCCACTAGTGAGTCATCACGATGCCAACCACTCCAGGCTTCCACGGGCTACATACCCAGGGTCAGCAGGGGAAATGTAATGTAACCACATATGGGAAGGTGCCTTGCCGAGCTTTGAGTACACTTCTTTTCCAGTCAGAATGGATTGTAGGAAACTGGAACTATGACTCAGTGGGTAAAGTACTTTCACAAGCACAGGATCTGAGTTTGATCCCTAATACTCACAGGAGAAGTCAGAGACTGCGGTGAATGCTTGTTATCTCCATGCTGGGGAGGTAGAAGCAGGGAGTGTCCTGGCCTCCAAACCAGTCAGCATAGAGTCAGGCAAACAACAGATCCCAGTGGGAGACCCTGCGTCAGAATAAAGTGGAGAGCCATCTTGAGGAGCAACACCTGGTGTTGACCTCCGGCCTCGGCATGCCTGTCTACACAGAGGGACTGTAGGGCTGTGGCAGAAAGGAGGGCTGGCCAAACCCTGAGAAAGCATCCAGCCTCTGAGGCAAACTAAATCATTGCTTCTCGCTGCTAGAAACTGATTGTGACACTCTGAAATAGTCCTAGAGTTTCCCTGTACTACCCATGACCGAGAACCTCTCCCACAGAAACACAGAAATGCCAACACTCATCAATACTAAGGGAAAGAAGTCTCCATGGTGGAAGGAAGGGCTGTAATTGAGACCCTGTATCAAAAGACAGTGAGAAAGAGTAAGTGTTGGGCTGCCCAAATCAAGAGGAAATTTTCCAGGGTGCTCCATTGCCATATCTCCCCTACTTCTACCTGAGTTCAGATTTCACAATCCTATCCAAAGTTTAGAAAAAAAATCTCATTACTTAGCTTATGTGAGCATTTTTCTTTCATATTGGCTTGATTTTGCTACTAGGTCTTACTCTGTCACTGAAGCTGGCCTCTAATTCAGTCTACAGCACAGGGTGGCTTGGATTCATGCTCCTCCGGCATCTGCCTCCTAAGAGCAGGGATTATAAGCATAGACTATTCTAACTGGTCTCTTTCTATTTTTAATTGTTATAAAAGATACATGATAAAATGTTTGGTGTCCTATTTTCTAAGTTTGACATTCAGTATTGATACATATATATATGTTAGGCAGCCGTCTCTGAAACTCCTCTATGCCTCAAAGCTGGAACTCTAGACCCGTCCAGCAACTCCATCTTTCTTCTCCCCCTCCCCTGGCAATCACCACTCAACATTTCAATTTTACAAATTTGACATTCTTGAATATATCATAAATGGAATCCTATTTGTCTTTTTATGACTGGCTCATATCACTTAATATAACGGTCCCAGTTTTCATTCGTCTGCCAGCAAATGTCAAAGCTTCCACCCTTGTCAAGGCGAAAATTAATCACACTGTCCGCTCAGAAAGTCTGCTCCTACATCTCAAGGGTGTGGCTCTGAGGGTCCGATGGCACATGGGCTAACGTTATTACTTTACAGGGAGGGAAGAGAGGGGGAGATGCTTGACTGTACGGCATGGACACCCTCGGAAAGGGAAAAACAAAAACTAACTGTAGCTGATGCTGAGCTCAATCAATGGGAGATGGCTCCTCATCCTATCTTTATCTCAACAATCCAAGTCCTGTTCCTGCTACACTCCCAGGCTCTGAGCGAGGGCTCATCACATAGTTGACACACTACAAACATGTGTTGGCTGAATGAACACAGAAGACTGACAGTCATAGGGAGAAAATGCTGCATATATGGTCTTAACTTGAGCAAGCGCTATATATAGCGACATGGATTTTTTTTTCCTACAAACTATTAACTGTGCAATGTATACAATCTGATTCCCTTTACACAATGCACAAATTAAAACACTGGAGACATATATACATAAAAGCATGTATATATGAATGTGTACATACATTTATCCTAAATAATTTCTTCCACCCATATGGTTACAACCCCTCATGAGAAACAAGAAATAGTCAAGCAAATTCTCACAGGTTAAACTCAAATCCAATTAGTCAGATTAGTCAATCCAGCTGACTAGGTAATGATATATTGGTTGTAGAGGAATCCAAAGCAAAGAATAAATTAGCACATCAAAGGCGTATGGGAGCCTGAGAAATGGCTCACCAAGAAGTGTTTAAAATCAATTACTGCACAAACTTGATAACCCAAACTCAATCCCCAGATCCCACAAGGGAGGGTGAGAACCATACATACATACATATACACATACATACATACATATATATATATATATACATATAAAACCAACTCATGAAGCTGTCATCTGCTCTCCACATGCATACCATGGAAGCCCACACAATGAGTGTGTGTGTGTCTATGTGTGTCTGTGTGCATGCACATGCGTGCACTCAGACAAAGAAACTGAAGGATGCATGCATTTCCCACTGAATAGTTAAGAGTTGTATAGTTAGCCGGGTGGTGGTGGCACATGCTTTTAATTCCAGCACTTGAAAGGCAGAGGCAGGTGGATCTCTACGAGTCTGAGGCCAGCCTGGTCTACAGAGCGAGTTCCAGGAAAGGATCCAAAAGATTTGGAAAAACCCTGTCTTAAAAAATAAAAAATAAATAAAAATAAAAATGTATACTTCTCCAGAACAAACTATCACCATTGCATATATGGCTAGATTTTTCCATACATTCTATACCTTGGCATGACTTCAAGTCTCAACTCTGCTTTTCTTCCGCAGCTTTGTTTTCTCCCCGAAGGAAGGAAGTTGGGAGAAGAGAGATGACATTTAGAACATTATAGGGGTATTGTCAGGATGAAATAATTAATCCAGGCCTGGTGGTGCAGGCCTGTTTAGCCCAGCTACTGGAGAGGCTGAGTGAGGCAGGGGGATTCCAAGTTCAAGGCTAGTTTGGGAAACTTGCTGAGTTCCTGCTTCACAATAAAAAGGTTTTAAAAGGCTAGGAATGTAGCTCAGTGGTAGAGAGATTGGATCCTGAAGGCCATGGGATCAAACCCCAACACAGGAGGAAAAGGAATGCTCTTGCATCTTGTCAGATACACTAAGCATTATTCTAAGGGAGCACGGTGTATCATAGCCCGCTTAATCTTATAACAGTATTTTCCAGTTGCTCCAAATGCAAAAGCCAAAGCTAATAACTAAGCTCCCAGGGTCACAGGTGGTGATGGAGCTGAGAGGCCAATTCACGATGCCTGAAAAGATAACAGAGAATGTGCTCTTCTCAGCCAGGCCAGGCTGAAAAGACCCAATGCTTGGCAAGCCTGAACAATGCCTGTACACAGCGGGCACAATTAAGTATTATTTCTCGCACAAAGTGTGAAAGTAAAGAAAAACCGGTAGAGATGACAGGCAGCTTGTGCCTGGCAGTCTTAAAGGACACCCAGGCACCGCATCCTGTTTTCTTTCAAGCACTGGACTGTGCGCTGTCACTGTCCACCACCTGGGAGCATTGATGGCGCGCAGAGGTCCCCCGCAGTGGCAGTAGACAGGGGCCAACGCGGACAGCCGCAGGCCCAACTTTTACCTTGACCAGCATTCTCACCGCCACAAGCGAAGCGACAGCGGATTCCTCCGGGTTCCGGACACCTCCCCGAGACTCGATTCCTCCAGGATTCCGCAGACCCGGACTCACACGCGCGCCCCGCCGCCCTGACCCCGGGTTCGGTTTCCGCTCGGCCACGACCCAGCTCTGGCCCGGTCCCAACTCCCGGAGGAAAGACTACGGGTCCTGCCCTTCGGGAGGGTCCACGAGGTTGCCAAAACTTCAGCTATGATAATCATCTTCGGGTGGAGACTAGAGGACTTGAAAGCCAGCATTTCGCAAATCCTACCTATTCTAGATCGCAGTTAGATACGCGTGCGCCTGGCTCCACCCACAGCCACCTGGGGCCCGAGCCTGACCCGCGCCTACCGCAGAACGCTGCCCCCGGACCTCATCCTAGATTTTCCAGGCCAGCTACCAAAACCTGGTCTGAAGACTGTGGAGTCAGAAAATCTGGCCTCCACCTTCCCGTGGTCTCTGCCCGTTACAGCCTCGTGGAGTTGTCACGTTGTCTTTTGGTTTCTGTTAACCTCCTGTGTAGGAAAGAGATGACTCCAAAGTAGTCCGAGGATCAGATGGGACGGTCACTGTCATCAGACAGATTTTAGATTCTTGGCTCAGACTTTAGGCTCGCGGTGTTTCGTAAACACCTGTGAGTTGCTGAACACAAGAGGTCCTCCTGGGACCTGGTTTACTTACCTATACAGAGAGAATAATAAGAAAACCCGCCTTTCTCACAGAGGTTACACTGGACAAAGACAGTTACTTTGGTTCCCTTATGAAGTATCATACAAATGGTTTTGTGGTTCTTGTTACAGGGAAGGGGGTCCTCTGACTGCACAGCCTTGTCTAAGGCTGTGGTCAGTGACTCCAGAAGTATCTCTGTGTTGGAAGAGGTGACACATAGGAGAAACACAATATCCAGAGGATCACAAATGGTGTGGGAGGTCCAGGACCAGTAAGCAGGCCCTCCTCCTACATACAAATACCATAATGAACAATACTAGGCATTTATCCCGGACAGGTGACTTTAAATTAGCGACACCTACGATTAAGTCCAGTCCGAAGTTTTGCCTGGTGAGCTCGCATTTGCAGTCACAGTTAATAAAACTTGTTTCTGCCCGGTGGTGGCTGCGCATGCCTTTAATCCCAGCACGCAGGAGGAAGAAAGGAGGCAGAAGCAGGTGGATCTTTGTGAGTTTGAGGCCAGTCTGGTCTACAGAACTAGTTCCAGGACAGCTAGGGCTGTTACACAGAGAAACCCTGTCTTGAAAAAAAAAAACAAATAAACAAACAAAAATCTTGTTCCCTCATTTCTCAGTGTGGTCTCAATGGTCATTTCCTTGTTTGTTAGTAAAATCGTATATTCCCACTTTACTGTTTTGCCTACTAAGAAATGAAAAGTCCTTTCCTCTAGGTTCACCTCCACAAATTGTTAATGATCTGTAGACATTTACCAGGACAGATGCTCTTACAGGGCAAGCCAGAGCCTCCTGGCTTGTGCCCGCCATAGATCATTTCTGTTAGCTCTCTTCACAGCCCTAAGGCCCGCGAGTGAAAAATCTAGACTCATCCAAAAGACTAAGCATCTGGACTGGAACCTGCTGATACTTCCTGGTGTCTGGAGACTATTATCTTCTTTAATCTCTCGGGCAATTGTGTGTGTGTGTGTGTGTGAGTGTGTGTGTGTGTTTTAGGGTGGTCACGTGATCAAGCTTCAAGACACTTGGAGCCCAAGGTGACCCCTAAATTCTTTGACCTTCTAAATGTGCTGGTTTACAAGGCTCTTTGGTTCCAAGCTGTATCAAAAGTACTGGAGGCATTGTAATAAGTGTGTTACCAATCCCAAGGCTGCTGCTCACTGTACAGCTGGCCTGGTGCTAAGGCCAGAAAGGTGACTTGATTAGAAAAACTGGCTCAGTCAGAAGATAAAGAACACCGGTCACAAAACCCATCTTTCAGGAAAGCTGACTGAGGAGTATCTTCTAGGAGCCATAAATGGGCATTTCCGGGCTCTTGAGGACCTCCAGGGATACAGAGTGGGAGCAAAGGATGCACACTAGACTGGAAGGCCTAGTCACAGAAAAGCTCGCTGCTCTGTGAATGGCAAAACAAAGGCCATTATTTCTCTGGGCCATTCTTGCTACTGACTAATGTAGTCATCTGTAGTTATTGCAAAATGGTCACCTCGAGGCTGCCTGAAGTCCTCTTACTATTTATCGAGCTCATGATAATGGAAGAAAGTATTATCTCACCCGAATCATAGAACAGTCACTAGGGATATTTTAAATCCTGAGACCCTCCCCCACAGTATTTGTAAGGTAGAGCACAGGCATCTCTTTCATAGTTCCTTCAATTAGTTGAAAAGATTGTATGTAAAATTATTCTGGCCACAAACATATCTCTAGTTAGGAAGCTTAAATTTTGCAGTGTTCATTATTTGTCTGGGGTGGGCTGATTCAGACCCACAAATAGTCCCCCAAACACAGACTATTTAACAGACAGTGTTGGATGCCAGAAAAGTCAAAGATGAATAAGATATTGTCCAGCCTCCAAAGATCTCAACTTTACAGGAGGGGAGCAATCAGAACTGAAAGCACGCCTGGGCACCATCCCCAAGCCTCAGCATCTTAAAGGGCTTCATTTTCTCCTCTGTTGACTGCATCCCTGCCCTCTCTTTCTGCCTCTGTCCATTCTTCTCTTAGGTTTTCTTCTCTTTTGTCTGGTCTCTCCTCTCACCCAGAGTTTTCAGGGTCTCCAGCTTTCTAACAGGCACGTGCACATGGAGAGTTTTGATGTCTGAGCTAACAGCGCTTAAGCTAGGGTTTCAACATTAAAGGTTAACTTAGTGAGTTTAGGGTGCAGTTGAACAGCTGACCTTTTTTCATGAAGAAGAATGGTGCCCCAGCCGGGCGGTGGTGGCGCACGCCTTTAATCCCAGCACTCGGGAGGCAGAGGCAGGCAGATCTCTGTGAGTTCGAGACCAGCCTGGTCTACAAGAGCTAGCTCCAGAACAGGCTCTAAAGCTGCAGAGAAACCCTGTCTCGAAAAACCAAAAAAAAAAAAAAAATGGTGCCCCAGCCAATCTTTCCTTTCTTAATGAGCCCCAAATAATCAAGAGCACCAAGGGGTAATTTCTAATACAAATAATCAACTCTGAAGGAGAATGGTTGCAGGCTTGGATTTGAATTTGGTTTTGCTTTCACTTCCTTTCCTTGGAAGGAGTGTTAGAGATATTCCAAAGTCATACCTCCCGTTCTTTTAGGACTAAGGGGAAATGAATGACTTTTTCTTTGCACCAAGATGAAAAGGCACTATGTGTGGGGCGGTCTGGCACAGTTCGCTGTCTGGTCTGGCTTATGAGCCTCACATTGACTCATGACTCTTGCTTTCAGAAGCGCAGAGAACATAAGACAGGACAATGCCATGTAGAAAGGTAATATACTCCGACTGCCACAAACCAGCTACAATTACAATAAGCAATTGCACAATTGGGGGGAATGTAGAATTATAGGTTATTAAGGAGATCAGGATAGGCGTGGTGGCTCACACCTGTAATCCAAGGGCATCAGTGGCTGAGGCAGGAGAGTTTCTGGGTGCCTAAAGCCAGGTTAGGTCACAGACCGAAACCTTGTCTCAAAAAAATATTTTTTAAAAGTTGGAGAAAAGTCAGAGATAAAGGATGGAATTCAGCCCTTTCTGCATAGCCGTTTCTGTTTTTAGACCTTTGTCCTGACTAGTTCTGCAACCGAATTGACACAAGGTAAAGTCATCTGGAAGGAGGAAACGTCAATTGAGAAAATGGACTTTATAAGGTCATGCTGTGGGCAGGGAAGCCTGTAGTGCATTTTCTTAATTAGTGATAGATAAGAGAGAGAGAGGGCTCAGACCATTGTGGATGGGGACATCCTCAGCTGGTAGTCCTGGATTCTATAAGAAAGCAGGCTGATAGATGATAGGGTCCCAGTGCTAAGAAGGACACTGTACTTGAAGCCTCATCCCTAATCCAAAAGCTATCTCCAGCTGACATCCACTCACAAAGGAAAATACAGTTTCCTCCAATGGAGTCTCATTGGAAATATAGACAACACTTAAGGCAAGCCCCGTGTCCTACTGAAGATGGCCAACACAGAATGAACACAATGGTATTTTTGGAGATGCTGTGTCTCATAATGCTTTGATGGGGAAATTTTTTTAACCTTACTTGTCTTTTGGTTACTTATTATGGTTTCTGATTTTGAACTTCTATGGGATATGTGTGTGTGCGTGCGCACGTGTGTGTGTGTGTGTGTGTGTGTGTGTGTGTTTGCATATCTGTCATGTTTTTATTTTTTTATTCTGTTTGTTTGTTTTGTTTTATACTGACTATCACAGTTTGTTTTCTAATGAGAGAGAGAAAGGTGTGGCGTTAGATGAGTGGGGTTGTAGGAGGGTGGTCTGGGAGGAAATGAGGAAGGAGAAACCATGATCAAAATATGTTGTATGAAAAAAAATATTTTCAATTTTAAAAAAAAGCATCTGAGCAAGCCATGAGGAAGAAGCCTTAAGCAGTGCTCCCCCACAGAAGGAGCTTCTGCCTCTAGGTTCCTTCTCTATGTGGGTTCCTGCCCTAACTGCTTTCAATGATTGACAAGCTGTAATATGGACATGTGAGTGAAATAAACCCTTTCCTCCCCAAGCTGCTTGTGGCCATAGCGTTTCAGCATAGTAATAGAAATCCTGACTAAAACAACCTTCCTGTTCAAACTCAGAGTAGCGACTCATTCCATCCGTTCATTCTTTCTCTTAAACCAATGCAAACCTGAACTCCTATTGAAAGGAAAAGACTGTGGTTTTCACTAGCTAAATAACACTTATCTGGTGTGCTCCAACACTAGCAGCCATGAAGATAAAGGATTTCTTCTCCCACATAAACAAAGACTAGAATATTTTTAATTGGGGATGAGGGATAAGCAATCTATGAAAAGCACCTCCCTTTCCACCATAACTGCAAACCTTGGACTTCATACTTCTGAAATCTGCCAAAGCCAGGCAGGGTGGCACACACTGATAATCCCAACGCTTGGGAAGCTAAGTTAGAAATGTTGTCTCAAGTGTGAGGAGCAGAGTTCAAGTCCTCAATGCCCATGTAAATGCTAGGGAGGTATGGCAGGCCACTTATAATCCCTCCAGAGTTGAGACAGGGATTCCCTAGAGGAAGATGCCAGCTAGACTAGCCAGAACAGCAAGCTCTGAGAACCCTGCTTCAACACATAAGATGGAGAGTGAGAAGGAAGGCACTGAGAATCAGCTTCTGTCCTCCAGATCCACATGCACACGCACACACACACACACACACACACACACACATATCACACCACACACACACACACACACACACACACAAACTTTCTATTTTAAAAAGAAGAAAAAAATGATTTTTTTTCCATGCTAAGGATTAGACCAAGGGCCTCACACATGCTAGGCAAGTATTCTGTCACTGAACTACTAATTCCCTCTTATTTACATATTATTAATATGCAAATGGGAATGTCGGAATGTGTGTTGGAATTGTGTGAAAAATGTTCAGACTTCCATATAACAGCTCATACCAAAATATAAAAAGAGAGAAATTTGAACACAGGTATGTAAGGACGGGAAATGGGCAAAGAGTGCCAGAGAGAAGGCGGTCTGAGCAGAATGTCCCTCGCAGCCTTCAGAGGCACCAACCTCAGGAACACTTGATTTCCGGTTTCTAGCTTCCAGAAATGCACAGCAATGAAATAATGTAGTGTCAGGGTTGCCAGTTACGGCATCCTAAATGATTAACATATTTTCCTACCAGTTAAACTCAGAAGCTGCCCTAACCACCTGACTAGGGGAGCCAGTATGTGCCCCTTGCACAAGTGTAAACATTATTTACACCCTTCCTTGCCCTTAAAAGTGTCTGTGTTTGCATAGCCACTCTACCTTCCAGGCCAAACCACAACCCTTCCTGGAAGCCTTCAGCCCCAAGGTTCTTCCAACCACTTTGATGTCTCTAAATACTCCAGACCTCCCTTGGCACAAGGGCAAACAGGATATTCATTTAAAAGCTTTCAACTGGTTTTGTTTTGACTAGTTTTAAGCTTAATAAAGATAGGAAACTCTTTCCTCACTCAGCATTTACAGTTCTCCTGATCAAGCTGATCCTGGGTCTCAAGCATGCTAAGCAGGTATTCTAACACACTTCTACTCCATAGCCAACCTTTACTCTTTAATAAAGGATCACACTTCCTTAAATTACCCTCTCCCAGAGAGCCAGTGGTAATGCACACTTTTAATCCAGTACTTGGTAGGTAGATGAATGTGGAGCTCTGTGAGTTCAAGGCCACCCTGGGCTATACAGATTGATTTCCAGGACAGCCAGAGCTATGACACAGAGAAACTCTATTGTGAAATAACAAGAAGAAAAAAGAAAGAGAAAGAAAGAAAGAAAGAAAGAAAGAAAGAAAGAAAGAAAGAAAGGAAGGAAGGAAGAAAGAAAGGAGGAAAATTACTATATCCCACTTTAAATGGTATTTGAAAATAAGAAAGTTAACACACTTCATAAGTGTATTTTTTGAGACAGGGTTTCTCTGTAGCTTTGGAGCCTGTCCTTGAACTAGCTCTTGTAGACAAGGCTGACCTTGAACTCACAGAGATCTGTCTGCCTCTGCCCCCGAGTGCTGAGATTAAAGGCATGTGTCACCACCACCCAGCTATGAAGTATATTAACTTTCATCGTTATGACTAAATGCTCAAGAAAATAACTCAGAAGCAAAGGTTTATTCTAACTCATGGTGGTGAAGGGTCCAGTCCATGCACATTTTGCTCCATGTAGTGGAACAGAAAAAAACATCATGGTATGTAGTAAAAGAAGTCCTCATCTCACCCAGACAGGAAGCAGAAAGTGAGCATGATGGGAAGGGACCAGGAATAATATACCACCCCCTAAGACCCATCCTGAGTGACCTACTTCCCCCAATCAAGTCCCACCTTCCAATATTTCCAGAACCTTCCAAAATACTGCTGCTACCCTGTAAGCAACCTTGTCATACATGAGTAATTTTTAAGGAGATTCTTCATCTCCAAATCACAATACTAAGCCATAGACTGTAGGATGCTCCAGGTTTTCCTTAAGAAGCAAAAGGTGCTAAGAACAACCAAGCCGATCTGTCTGCGTGTGGCATTACGATGCTGACTCCAGCATGAATACGCAGAGAGAAATGGGACGCCTTCCTTGTGTGCGGGTATTAGGTGTCCCTAATAACGTTTGACAAAGCTGAAGCAGCACAATAAAATTAAAACCAACAAAAGGAGACTGTTCCTGCAAACAAAGCAAGTCCCTGTGCCGACAGAGGTGGTGCAACACGCTTACATGGGCTGAACCCTGTCACAAATTGCATGGCATGCAGGTTCATATATAGCCTTGCTGTGCCAGCCAGGACACCACAGATAGGACCAGGAAGCCTAGTGTGAGACTCTGGTGGGAGAAGACAAAAACATTACCATGATCATCGGACCTATGTCAAGGTCAGAGCCACACAGGAAAGCCAAGTCATCTCAGGAGCACGCTCCTCACTGCTGCCTGGGTACTTGCTCTTCATTCTCTCCTGTCAAGGAGGATGAACCTTTGATGGCACCAAGTTCAGTTCCCATCCTAAGAGGGCTGGATGCTTGTCAGAATTCCCTTCATAAATATGAGGTTCTCCAGCGGTGACGCCTACCGGGAACTGGCTAATTTTCTCTACCCAGGTAGAACCCTAGCTGAAGGTATATGTGGTGGCTTCACATCCCACTGTGGAAAACAGAGCAAAGATAGTGAGAACTCTTTCTCCACAGAGATACTGTTTCTTGGTTAAGTTCTAAACCACACGTGTGCCTGCAGCACTCAGAACCCTTGTGTGTGTGTGTGTGTGTGTTTGTGCATGTGTGTGTGTGTGTGTGTGTGTGTGTGTGTGTGTAGATATGTGCCTTCTCACCTCTACCTCAAAGGAGCCCAGGGCTCCACAATCTACCTTCTTTCCCAAAGACAGTGCTGAGAATTTTCCAAACAGTTGTATCCCTTTCCGCTTAGTAGAACTCTGATCTCCCTACCAACAAAAGCCACACATCATCATTGCAGACGGGAGGAAACTCCAAAGAATGCAGGAGAAAGAAAGGAGGGAAGGAAGAGATCCTGGGAGAAGGAGTTCCTGGCAATTCTGACTATCTAACACAGCAGAGTCCCAAGTTCATCTTTGCCCTAACTCGCAAAAATGTCTGCTTCTTTGGAAACCACATCATTATGACCATGGACATAAAATACAGATACTGCTCTGTGCAGGAATTCATTGCAGGGCCATCTGCATAGGTCTGGAGAGAGAACAAGAAACTTAGAACTTGGAAGCTAGTGTGTGCAAAGGAAAATCTGCTCCCAGTTCTTATTTACACTGATTTATGCTGTTCCCAGTGTCTTTACTTACAAAGCAGCTGCCCTAGTTTGCTTTCCTTTGCTGTGATAACCATCATGACCAACGACACCTTGGGGAGCAAAGAGTGTATCTGGCTTCCTGAGCATAGTCCATCACTGAGGAATTCAGGGTAGGAGTTCAAGCAGGAGCCTGGAGCAGAGACCAGGCGGGAAGGGCTGCCTTTTGGGTTGTTTCCCATTGCTTATTCATTCAGTTTGCTTTCTTGTGCTATTCAGGACCATCTGCCCAGGGATGGCACCGCCCAAAGTGGGCGGGACCTTCCAACATCAATCATTATTCAAGAAAATGCCCCCACAGACTTCCTACAGACCAACCTGACGGAGGTGATTTTTCTGCTGAGGCTCCCTCTTCCCAGCTAACTCTAGTTTGTGTCAAGTTGACAAATCCAAACAGTCCAGCTTATGTGACTGGTGTGCGTGTACGTGTGTATTTGGGGGTGGGGAGGTTTAGAACACTGCAATAAGAGAACAGAAATAATGTTAGCGTGAAGTCTGACAGTAGGCAACCAGTTGTCGCCTAGGGAGCAAAGCAAGGGAAAGGTCAGTTTACAAAGGATTATGTGGCACGTTTACAACCCAAAGGACCCAGAAAGAGACTGACTTCTCAGAGGAGTCCAGCTTGTCTGCCGCCGTATTTGCTGCATCCCTCCTCTTTGAACCCATTGATGAAAACTGGCGGGACTACTCTAGACTGCCGCTATAACTGGAAAAGGCCTCTATGTGGTCTAAACGTGGATTAGCTCTCTTGAATATTATAGATGTTTCTAACAGAGAAATTTGCGGGTCTGTGGGACCTCCGTACTATTTTTTGCTAGTTTCCATGTGTCTATTTCAAAAGAAAAAAAGGGAAACGGCTCCAGAACTTCCTACAGCTCTGTCGCCTCACATCCAGAATCAAATCGCTTTCCTACACCTTTTATTTCCTGTCTTTTCACATAATTTCCCCCTGTCCTTATGCATGATCTCTATGCCACACTACTTAGTGTGCAAAATATTTACAAACATACTATGTATCATTGGATCATGGGCCTGCCACTTTAACACCCGATATTGTCTCTTATACATCATGACTCAAACGCAAAGAAATATTTATTACCTCTTACTAGCTGTGTCATACACAGAGGTATCTTGACCCTCCCAACGTTCTCTGTGTTTGTATCTCTTTCCTTCATACTCAGGACACTGAACACTTTCAGACTCCGTAGAAAGTTCACAACTATTACTCTAGTTATTGAAAATCGGAAATATTAAAAGAGGTTAAGAGGAAGTTAAAACGGTTGAATTTAAATATATATTTTTTATTATATATATAATTCAATGCCCAGAAAACATTTACTAGCCCAGGATTATAGTTTAAAAGCTGTAGAAGCCCTCCTTAATCCTAGTTATTTCCATGAGCAAGTTGTTATCAACGAAAAAGCACAAAGGTTAGTCACCACTGTGTTGTTTTAACACTTGGCATAAAAAAATATGTGTCCAAGAGTTCATTGAGAGAAATGCTGAGGGATTCTAAATCCAGAATCCACCCTTCCCCCAAATGCAAAAGGTAAGTAGATTTGATTAAATTGAAATGAACAGGAAAAGGGACAGGTATAATTCACACTTTATGAAGAGCATATTTCTGAAAAGTCAGTGAGCAAAACCCCAACACTAAGACATTTACTGACTAAATAGAGTATGTGCTCAGGAACAGTATTTGCTTATTTAAGCTGGTGTTTACAGATTAAAGACTACTAACTAGTTGTAGGGTAGAATCGGGACCTTCCTAGTACACAACTAAAGACGATGACTCCCCCTCTTCCAGAATCTATCAGGAGTCAATAGTTCAGCAGAGAAGGCGTGTGTGGGCCTGCCTCTCTCTCTCTCTCTCTCTCTCTCTCTCTCTCTCTCTCTCTCTCTCTCTCTCTCTCTCTCTCCCTCTCTCTCTCTCTCTCTCCTCTCTTCTCTCTCTCCTCTCTCCCTCTCTCTCTCTCTCTCACTCTCTCTCTCTCCTCTCTCTCTCTCGCTCTCTCTCTGTGTGTGTGTGTGTGTGTGTGAGAGAGAGAGAGAGAGAGAGAGAGAGAGAGAGAGAGAGAATTTAAAAAAGCAACAACACAGAGCCTATCATTCCCCTGGCGTATGGAAGAAAGAGGACCCTAACTTTAGTAGTCAAAAGCTTCTTGGAGAGAAACAGTGTGCTTGCTGTATCTGGGAGCCACCTCATGCTCCTCACCAACTAAGCCAACCACTAAATGTCCTTCTTCTCCAAAGGGCTGGTCCTGGAGACCCAGCATTTCTGGGCTCCCAGGAAAATTGCCTGATTATGACTGATTGGAGCCCAGAATAAGGGTGTACTCCCTTAAGAAACTGTGAGGTTCTCGCTGCAGCAAAGACTTCTCACAGCAAAGGAACACAGTGGCTCGACCTGGAACATGGAGCCCAGGTCTTAGCAGAAAATCAACGATCTTAAATCTTTCTAGGGCCCCTGGCCTGGTTCCTGCAGCCAGTGACAAGGAGGCAGGTGCAGGCCCCAGATGAGGAGGAAGGAGAAGCTGGGCGGAGGCTGGGTGAAGGGTCAGAAACTGGATCACTTAGTTTGGTTAAGCGTTGTTTGTGGCTCTTTGGATTTGCCTTCTGTTCACGTGTGAGGAGAGCAGGAACCGAAAGTACTATACATCCATGGCCACCTCAGAATCAGAACTTTTACTAATTATAAAGTGAGAAGAACTTGGTACAAAGTAATTCAGTATTCATACAGTCATTTGATTATAAGCATGTAAGAGTAAACTAACAAAAAAATGTCAAAAGTTCATTAGAAAAATGAAAAAATACAAAGGGGCAATTAATTATAGAAGAAATAGAAATGTCAAGATTTCAAAGCTATTAGTAAGTAATCATGCCAAGTAAGACAACAATGGAATATTAATATGTCCTCTGATAAGCAAAATTAGGAAGCTGGCAGGGCTAAGTATGGTGAGTTGTATAATTTATACATGCTCTGGACAATGGGAGTTGGGGTCCATAAACAGCTAACATTTAGCAAAGAAATAAGGCCCTTCTAAGTCAGATCAAATGCATGTATACATTCTGAGGTTCAGCAAGTCTTTCTTGAATAAATGGCCCAGTAAATTCTCACATTTGTCAATGCAAAAACAGGAAGGGGGATGTTCAAGGAGTCAGAAGTAATACTGATTGCACTAACAGATGGAATAAAGCATTTGTATGATGTATCAATCACAATACATTTATAACATAGTAATATAGATCTTAAAATCCTGACTACTTTGTTTAAAAAACAAAAGGTGGGGAGGAACAAGACATTACTATTCTTAGTCTTTGAAATACATTCCTCAAAACTAAGAATACAAATCCTAATTTGGATACTTCCCTAAAGTCTGTATGTTAAGGGATTGGTGTTGGCATGGTGTGTTGGGAGGTGGCAGAGCCCACAACAGGTGGAACCCAATGAAAGAAACTTAGGTCATTGGAGACATTTCTATAATGGGACAGTGGGACCCCAGTCTGTTCTCCTTTGTTTCTTGGCATGAAGTGATCAGGTTTTGATCCATCATCTGTTCCTGTAATTGCATGGTATTTTGTCACAAGTTCAAAGCAGTGAGGTCAGCTGGTCATGCCCTAGAACCTCCAAGACTGTGAGTCAAAACAAACCTTCTCTGTTTTTTAACTTGATGACTTCGGGTGTTTTGTTATAATAATGGAAAGCAGGCCGATACACAGACTTTTTTTTGCATATGCCTGTAATTCCAGTTGAGGCAGAAAGAGCTCAACCTTAAGGCCCAACTGAGCTATATAGTGAGCCCTCATCTCAAAACCTAACAACTTTAAAGATACATTTGAATATTCTTAAAACCTGAGCTGCTTGAGAACACTTCTAATCTCCAAGTCCCAACTGCTGTCTGTTTTCTGGTTTCCTTTAGCAGAATTTTCATTTCAGTCCTTTAGCTTATTCCTCTGGCTCATTCATTTATTTATTCAGCAAGTACTTATATGTTCACTCAAATATCAACTGTACATAAGGTATTAAGGCTATTGTGGTGGTTTGAATGAGAAATGTGCCCCAGAGGCTCAAGTATTTGAACACTTGGTTCCCAGTTGGTGGCACTGTTTGAGGAAGTTTGGGGACGTTTAGGTTAGAAACTTGATAGAGGAAGTACGTCACTGAAGGTAACCTAGCACCTCCCCCACTTCCTGGTTTTTTGGGGCTTTTTTTTTTTTGTTTTTTTTTTTTTTGTTTTGTTTTTCGAGACAGAGTTTCTCTGTGGCTTTGGAGCCTGTCCTGGAACTAGCTCTTGTAGACCAGGCTGGTTTCGAACTCACAGAGATCCGTCTGCCTCTGCCTCCCGAGTGCTGGGATTAAAGGCGTGCACCACCACCGCCCGGCTCCACTTCCTGTTCTTTCTCAGCTTCTTTTTTGCTCTAGATGCAATTTATTAGCTTCCTGCTCCAGCCACCTACTACCATGCCTCTCTACCATTACAGACTCTTGCTCTGTAATCGCAAGCAAAAGTAAACTATTTCTTTTATAAGTTGCCTTGGTCATGGTGCTTTATTAGAGCAATGAAAAAGCAAAGATGTGAGGAAAAGATCTTTGAGCCCTGTTTCCTGGAACTTGTAATGATGGATATGAACATTAACCAATGAAATAGTTCACATAATCTGAGCATCACTGATTTCAAAAGTAAGAAGTAGAAAACAGGTACAGCTAATCCAAAACAGGATCCAAAAACAGTATAAAGGGTCTCGGTGAAGTGGGAAAGGCCTGCTGAGAAGTCTATGGTTGTGTTGACCTTATATGGGAGTGGGCATGCCAAGAAGAAAGGACTGTTGGTACAACACACAATCCTGAAGCAGAAACCTAGAGAATAGCAGCTAAGCAGGGACTAAGATGAACCAGCAATAAATAAGTCACAGGGGACTTGTGGTCTCTTCTAGGGAGTTTTGATTTTATCCTATAGACAGCAGGAAGCTCCTGGAGGCTTTTGTATCAGGAATTGAATAGATTCTCTATGTTAAATCTCACATCCACACTCCCACCCAGCATCACCATCATTTTCAGCCACACAGAGCTACACACACACACACACAGACCCTGTCCACTGAATTCTCAGAACTGGTTCTTCTGTGCTGGCCTCCTTGCTTCCAGCCTTCCTCCTCTGAGTCCTTCCAGCTCTGCAGCTGCATATCCTGACTTCACAGCCCACATCACATTTATTCCCCTGACTTCTTTCACTCACCCTTACTGCATGCACTGATGAATTAACTGCTCACCAAAGACTTCATGAAGACCATCTGGGCGGGAGTGACGACTGAGTGGCTCTTCCTAACCCTGAGTGAGTGCCATGTTTTTGCCTCTATAAATGCTCACATGAAGATTAGCTTTTTCCTGATGGGTCTGGAACTGAAAGAACATATTACAGTTCCTGGGGACTCTAGCAGCTACTTTGCATCCTCAGGAAAGAGGTTCATCCAATAACAAACAAGGGATAGAGGGGAGAAGGAGGGAAAGGAGAGAGGAAGAAAGAAAGGAACAAGGAAGTGAGTGAGATGAGGGATCTATTTTGAGCCACACAGTCTGGCTAGTTCTCATACCAGAAGCATCTTTAAGCTATCGTCTGCCAGTTTTATTTTATTTACATTTTAAGACCATTTGGGGGGATTGAAATATGTATTTATTTATTGTGTGTGTATCTTGAAATTGTGCTCAAACATGCACATGCCAGCACACCATGGCACTCACATGATGGTCAGAGGACAACTTACGAGGGTCAGTTCTCTGCTTCCTCTGTATGGATCCTGGGGACTGAACTCAGATCATTATTAGACTTGACAGCAGACATCTTTACCTGCTGAGCCATCCACCAGTCCTAATTTAGTTTTACAAGTACAACATAATGGATTTCTTCATGACATTTTCATACACACACACATTATACAGATATAGATAAAAATATATCATCGTATTTTGCTCATATTCTCTCTCTTCTTCCCTCCTGCTCCTCCCTCCCCCAGATAATAATCTCATTCCTGTTGGTCTGGACTCCAACTCCCAGCCTGCCAAGCGCTTGGACTCTAATTCCCAGCCTGCCAAGCGCTGACCCCTCCCACAGGGTATTTAGGCGGCCACCCAGAGAAAGAAAGTGTGGTTTATTCTTAACAATTCCTATTTTCTATTTTCATATATATATTCTGTCTCTCTCTGTGTCTCTGTCTCTGTCTCTGTCTCTGTCTCTCTCTCTCTCTCTCTCTCTCTCTCTCTCTCTGTGTGTGTGTGTGTGTGTGTGTGTGTATGTTTTTTAATTCTGGTTATTTTAGTCACAATGCTCTGTCACTGGTCACCAGAATGATCCCAAACAAACATAACCTCCTCCTGTTTTCCTCAGAGCCAAACAGAACCAACCAAAATGTAGAAGCCCTGCACTAGAGATGAGCGCCACTCATTTGTTCAGTAGCTGTGTGTCACGGCGGCTGTGTGAACCTGTACACTGCCATTAAGAAGCATGAAAAGGAAGGACAGCAGCAACAAAACTGTGTTGAATGAAGCATCCCCACCCAGAGCAAGAAGATTCTTCACTTCCCTAATCATATCTAAATATATTTTTGCTTTACAGGAAAGGAATTGAAATCATGTCATTTTCAAGGAAATTTTAAGAAAAAAATACTGTCTTGCTGTACAGAAATGCACAACCATAATAAACTTTCTACTAGAATGAAAATTACTGGTCACTTGACATCTGACCCCAGAGAATCCATACCACATCCAACCATTTGTTTATAACAATCAAAACGATCTCTGCCATTTTCTTCACACAAAATTATCTCTAATGTATTTACTAAGTGGTCAAATACTAAGCAGTCAAATAATAATATGAAAGAACATTTGCTAACAGATCAATTAACTAAGCACATTGTTTCATCATTAATAAAAGGGTTTCTCCCCCTCCCCAAGAATTGAAGCAATGTTTTTTGCCATACATACTTCCCTGTGCAGTTTGATTTCTTAGTTCAGAATCAGTTCGCCTAATCAACCACTAAATTCATTTGACTTGCAATAGGCGTTCCCCATGTCATGCCCTGAGCATTTTGTGATGTATAAAATCTCACAGAAAGGAAATAAATGCAAGCAGGAGCCATGTGAATGTTCATTGACTTACCCTCTTCATTACCACAGCCGGTGTAAGCTTGACTCAGTCTTCAGACATTGACTTCTGTCCTTCAGTTTCCATCCGCCACACAATCAGATAAACCCCAGCTTGTGAGAATAATGGAAAGGGAGCTGTAAAAAGAGCTGCCCAACACATTCCCGTGGGCTTAATCTAGAAGGGAGACATGTAATGTTCGCAGAATAAAAAAAAAACATTTAGTGCCACTTAAACCCGAGGGGGTGATTTCACTTTTAACAGGAACTTGTGACTAAGGTTGTGTGGTGGGAAAATGATTAACGCTCCTGTTGACATCTGCTAGAGAGCTCTCCAGCTGTAGAAGCCTGGCTGCAGGAACTGATCCATTCTGGGAATGGACGTTGTAAATTCCTGGTCCCACGGAACCTGCTTGCCCCCACTTGACTCAAGGGCTTAGGTATTCTAAGCAAAAATGTGCCTGTGAGCATTGCTAACTTCATGAGTGGCTGTTTTTATTCAATTATATTTCTGAAAAAGTTTATTTTCCTTCCCTCTTCTGTGCCTCCTATTAAAAGATGAATTATCGCTTTGACCCTTTTCTTTAAAATTCCAAAGGTTTGTAAGTAACATTAACAGAATCTCCGTGTTCCTTGCAGCCTTGTTTTTCTCCCCAATGATACTTCTAAGCAAGTGGCCTTTTGAAGTGTCACATTTATTCCTCTGGAGCCTTGGGTTGTAGAAAAAGGGGAGGGTGAACATAGGAGCACCCAACTTACAGGCACCCACAAGTCTCCAGAGATTCCTAAGTTTTCTGTCTACATGGTTTGCTTTGAAGAACAATGTGAATAACAATTAATAGTCCTTCATAGACACTTCTAGAAGAAGAAAAGAAATATACTCACCCCATAAGAGAAATGGCTGAGATTTACCGGACAGCGGTCTATGCAGTGTCTTTAAACCAGGAGCCCACGAAGATGATGCGAGTACAGGCCCTGGTTCTCCTGCTCCCCTCCAACAGCGTAGAGTAGACCATGCAATTGATGCTGGCTAAGTGGCCAGTGACCGTAAACCTGGGGTTGAAATTGGGCTGTGGCAGAGCAGAAGAGCAGTCCAGTTGTGTTTATGGTGTCATAAACTCCACTTCCCTGATAGCCCTGGGACTGATCTTTAGGAGGAGATTGATGACTCAGCGTTCTTATCTTTTTTTTTTTTTTTTTTCCCTCCTGCCAAGTTCTAGGAATCTAAAGACATCTTCCTAACCTTATTCCACCACACCCTACCAAGTAAACCAAGTTTCAATGATTTCAGGGCTGTTGAACATGTCAATGAATTTATTTCCCTCCTCTCTCTTCACCTATGATGGCTTTCATTTCAGTAGCAAGGGTTCTGTGTGAGCTTCAAGCGTTCCATAAAATAAAGTGGCTACTCACTGATTCATCTGCCATTCTCTCCTTCTTTTTGCCTAGCTATATTTAAGTAGGAAGTTGGGAGAAAATAATCACATGCACACACACACACACACACACACACACACACACACACACCATCCATGTAGCTAGTCATTCTCACAGTGCCTGCTATACTGTAAGCACAGAACAAAAATTATTTACCATTATTGGTCAGGTATCAAAGATATATAAAGCAAATCAGGAGTCTCGCAAAAAAAAAAAACCAAAAAAAAACAAACAAACAAAAAAAAAAAACAAAACTGAAATTGCATTTTAAATGGTGGTCATCGTGTGAATATTTCCAGAAAAAAAATTGTTATAATTTATAAGATCTTTAAAGGGGTCAATGACAAAAAGATAAAGTAAAATCCTCTGCTCCAGAGAATAATGAAAATGTGGAGGGATGGAGAGACTGCTCGGCAGTTAGGAACACTTGCTGCTCTTCCAGAGGACCCAAGTTCAGTTCCCAGAACCTGTGTTGAGATGCTCACAACCTTCTGTAATTCCAGATCCAAGGGATCCAATATTCTGTTCTCCATGGGCATCTATACATTTGTGGCAAAATCCACATGGAGACACATACATAAGAATAAAATTTTTATATTTTTTATTTTAAGAAGTTTCACTATAATTCAGCACAGTAGGTGTCTCCTCATCACTGAGGAATAAATCCTATAAAAAGAAAACCATGTAGTCTTCTGTGGTACGCATATGGTATATATAGACTCAGAACTAGACTCCAGGTGTCAGGCAAAGGTGATCTGATCTCCATAAAAGGGCAAAGCTCAATAGTAACTATTTTGAGTAACAAAGTTCACACTTTTATTACAAATATTATAAGCAGAATATCGCCAGAACAGAACACACACAGACAGGTGACCATTGTACATGTTCAACTGAATGAGAGTAAGCTAACGATGACCATATAAGGTATTAACTGTACACAAAAATGGCATGTAAATGCCTGAAGCTTATATGGTTTTTACAAAGTCATAACTGGTTTTTCTCTTCTTGCTTTAATTTTTCATAAGCTGTAATAACCCGGAAGTAATATCCCAAGTGCTGTCATCCTCCTTCAGACAGGAGAGTTGGTGCTGGAAGGCAGAGAAGTCACAAGGAGAGAAGATCATCCTAACGGCATTGGGAGAGACAGAAAGAATGCCACCTGGGTTCAAGTGGGACAAAGAAAGCAGAAAGCCCATATTATGATTCCAGTTTTCCATGCCCTCCAAAAGTTTGTGAGCTGAAGGCTTGAGTCGTCTGGTGCCCTGGGAGCTGGTGAAGCATCAGGAGGTAGGACCTAGAGAGAGGAAGCAGGACACTGAGACATGACTGTCAGAGTGTACTGGGGTCCAGGTTCTTTCCTCTTATCCCTTTGTCTTCCTGGGTTACTTGTTGAGAACCTTTGTTCCATGCACCTCCTGACACGTTGTTTCACCTTGTCACAAACTCAGAGCTACGGTGCAACATGAACAAAAAACACAAGCCAAGAGGAATCCTTCTTCCTGTAAGTCAGTCTACTCTGGGTGTTTCGTCACCATGATGAAAAGTTGTCTGACACAGAAAACTGGCCCTGAGAGGTGGGGCTTCTTGCTGTGTCTGGTACACTAGATACAGAGAACAACCATTTCCCATGATTATTATTCAGAGAGATGGGAATGAAGACCATAAAAAGAAATGGGTGAAAAATATGCAATTTGCTAGAAATAGAAGCATGTTGAAAATTGCACCCATAGAAGGTGTCGCGGCTAAAGAGGCAAGTAGCACTAAAGAGAAATCAAAGGAGATTGGAAAAATGACTTAGCAGGTAAGAGAATGAAGTTCACTGTTCTTCCAGAGGATCTGAGTCCATACCCAGCACCCACAAGAGGTGGCTCGCAGTCACCTGTATCCAGTCTGCTCTAGGAAATACTATACCTCCGGCCTCTGCTGGCACCTGCACAAATGTGCACATAACCCACACACAGACACGCCTACACATAATTAAAAATTAAATGAAACTCTAAAAATTAAACAGCTGAATGGATGAAGTACTTTGCAGGAGAGCAGTTGCAAGGGTGCCATGAAGGTATCTTGGCAACCAAAGACCCGACTCATCACAAGCTCAAAGACATAGATGTGTGAACTCCTGGGGCTGGAGAGACGCCTCAGCAGTTAACAGGACTTGCTGCTTTTGCAGAGGATCCAAGTTCAGTTCCCAGAATCCATGTAGGTGTTCACAACTGTCCTTGAGTCCTGGTCCACGAGATCCAATGCCCTCTTCGGATCTCCATGGGCATCAGGCATGCACATGGTATATGTACACGCAGAATGCAGACAAAAACAGGTATACACATAAAATAAATAATTTTAAAATATGAGCTCATTTCAATGACTTTTGTTTGAGAAATCCTGAGGAACTGATGTGGTAGGTCCTTCTGTCTATATGTTGCTTTTATTGGTTAATGAATAAAAAAACTGCCTTGGCCCGATAGGGTAGGACTTTGGTAGGCAGGGAAAGCTAGGCTGAATGCTGAGAGGAAGAAAGGTGGAGTTAAGAGACACCATGGAGGGGCTAGAGAGATGGCTCAGTGGTTAAGAGTGTTGCCTGTTCTTCCAAGGGTCCTGAGTTCAATTCCCAGCAACCACATGGTGGCTCACAACCACCTGTAATGGGGTCTGGTGCCCTCTTCTGGCCTGCAGGCACATGCACAGACAGAATATTGTATACATAATAAATAAACAAATATTTTTTTAAAAAAAAGAGACACCATGGAGCCACCTCCCCCAGAGATAGACATGCTGAAATTTTGCTTGTAGGCCACGACCTCGTGGTGATGCACAGATTAATGGAGATGGGTTAAATTAAGATGTAAGAGTTAGCCAATAAGAAGTTAGAGCTAATGGGCCAAGCAGTGATTTAATTAATACAGTTTCTGTGTAATTATTTAGGGGCTAAGCGGCCGGGAACAAACGAGCGGCCCCCTGCAACAAGGAATCCTGTTCTCAGTACCACTTAGACCATTGTCTCTGCGTACATACCCTTATGTTCAGCTGCCCAGGACCCAGGGCAGGGCAGCTGCGGTTTGAGCAGGCTTGAGTGGTATAGCTCAGGCTAGTGGAAGACCTTAGCCTTGTCTAAATGTTGTTGGTTTTGTAGACAAGTAAAATCAAAGAGTTGCTCAGCTATGGAGAAAGATAGCGAAAGAAAGGCTGAGAGGCCAGATGATATTATGGCTAGAAGCTCTGAAATTGGTCCCACCAAAGACCACTTGTGAATCTATGAGACAAGGGGTGGGGCAGATAAGCTAAACCGTCAGTAGGTTATTCATGAGTTCTGTAAATGTAATTGATCAGCGGAGAAAGCTGGAGGCAGCAATGAAAACAGATGTGGTTTAATGTCTTTGTGGTGGTTAAGTTTACAGCGGGAAGGGCCTTCTTGTTCCCACAGGGAGCTGGAGCTGTGCTGACTCCATCTCTCTGACTTTCTCTCACACACATTCTCTTGCTTCTCTCAATAGGTTCTAACGTGGAAGCACTGTTCTCTTTGTGTGGGAGAGTGGATGTACGAACTGCGCTGAAAGCGCCGTGCAATTATTCACGGTTTCAAAGAAAGGGGATCCTAAGGCGCCTCAGGCCGGGGAACAGGCACGAGAAGACTCTCTAGATGTAGTGGGGAAGATACGTGCATCTCCTTGCTGCTTGCCTTATAATCTTGGTTTTCAACCTTCACACTGTCCTTTGTTAAGCAACGTGTTACGAAGAGAGACTTTTGTCTGGCAGGACATAGGCAATGTGGAGACGCACAAGCCAGTAGCCGAGCACCGTATGTTCAGTGTCTTAGCCCTCAGCTCGAATGTGAGCCTTTGGTGTAAGCACTTTTAACTACTCTAAAAGAGAGATAAACATGTAAAAGAAACATTTATCTGGGAAATAGCACTTTATTTAATTTCCTTCATTAGATTCAAGTAAAATTGTATATACATACATATATATATATATAAATAATAAATTTCATGTAAAATGATGTCCATTAATAAAACTATATTGCTATTTACCTCTCCTTTTAGTTCATAATTGTCATTCGTCCATCACAGTGTCCATCAAGGGAGGCTGGGTAGGATGTTCATTTGATGCTATTATACATTATTCTAAGATATATTGGTGTCATTTAAAAATAATTGCTTTGTGTTCAACTCTTTGCTTACATTTTCACAAGTTGCTTCTTTCTAATAGACCGAAAGCCTGTGTGTGTGTGTGTGTGTGTGTGTGTGTGTGTGTCACTTTGACAATTCCACACACATGCATGCTGAGCCGGGTGATGCCCATACACCAGCACACCCTCTTTCATCAACTCCCAATCTCCCGCTGAAAATCTGGGAATTTCAAGCTGATACATAGTCCAAAAGGCAGAAGTACAATAAAACAATACAGAATCTGGGGGCAGGGGATCAAATGTGTCTAACGATGTTCATGAGTTACCTCAATTAAATAAACCATAATAGATTCAAATGTATTTGTATAATTGTAGATAATAGCAAAAAAATTGTCTGGAGTTGTCTCTGGGAAATGGAATTTCAATTTTTTTTTCCTTTTAAGAAGTGCACACTATTAAAATGTTGGTTGATAGACTTAGTTTTGTGCAGACTCCCCAGCTGTTACCCTGACCTGGAACTCACTATCCAGCAGAAGCCTATAAAGCAGGGCTGGTGAGCAGCTGGGCACCAGTGAATGATCCCACACTTCTGCACCTGGAGTTTCATGAGCTCACATCAGAAAAGCTGTATTAATGTAAGTAAGACGATTGTTTTGAAATTTTAATAAGCATCATGCAATAGCTCCACCTTTCATCTGGAGGGCGAGCCAGAATATTTGAAAGCTGGTTACTGGCTGAAATACTAAGCTATTTATACACAGAGCAATGTCACTTCCACAGCTTGGAGTTTCCAAAGACTCATTAGCCCTGTGAAGATTCAAAACATGTTCAGGACCAATCATGACTGTAGTGTCTGTCTTGGATTAAAAAGCAAAATGAAATGCAGATTAAAAACAAAACAAGCAAAAGAAAAAAAGAAGAGCTATTAAACTCACCTCAGGACATCAGAGAGGAATATGTATATTTATGTTAATTTTTTTTTTATTTCTCAGCATTTTGTAGATGAAGACTATGCTTATGTGCATGAGAGATGTTTGTCTAGTTTTGGAATCAGAGTGACACTGGCCTTGCAAAATGAACCGAAAAGTGTTTGTCTCATTTTTCTGGAGGAAATTGTGTTATTTCTACCTTAAATAATTGGAAGAGTTTTCCAGCAAGATTACATGACTCCAGAGGACTGTTGGAAGGTTTCAAGGTATGAATTTAGTTTTTTTAATAGACATGAGACTATTAAGGTTACATATTTATGAAGATGCTATAGTAGTTTATGACTATAAAGAAATGTATCCACTTTACCTAATTCCTCAAAATAAAGTTGTATGTAATATCACTTTCACGCCCCCATTTTTTTCCGTACTGAACCCAGTGACTCACCGCATATACTGAACAAGCACTATAATCCTGAGCTTCATCCCCAGCCCAGTGATTCTTAGAGCTTCAGTGACGTAAATATTCCGAGTTTCTGTACTGCACCATGAGCTGCCGAGATTCTATTCCTTGGAGTGATCTTCTTTCTTGTTTTTCAGCTGTGATTTCTTTTGCTCCACCATCAAGTTCATTGGTTTCTTCTGTCGTCTTTGTTCTACTGAGCAAATCTACCAACTCTCTATTATGTAATATACCTCTAAATGTAATATTTATGAGCTGGGCGTGCGGCTCAGTTGTTAGAGTACTTGCCTGGCATACAGGAAGCCCTAGGTTTGATCCCCAACGTCACATAAACCAGGTGAGGTGTCACACACCTGTAATCCCAGCATGGAGGTGGAGGCAGGAGGATCAGTTCAGGTTATGTCCACCCAGCAAAGGAGCCCATCTACAGAATTAGATTACATCTAACTCTCTATTTGAACAAATCCAAGGCGGACCAAAGACCTTAATTTAAAACATGAAATGCTGAACCTGTAGGGGAAGCATAGGAACAACACTCCAATGTAGATATAGACATTTTCTGGATAGAATTCCAGCATCACAGAGCAACTTCAAAAATTAACACTCAGGATTACATAAAATTAAGAAGCTCTTGCAAGGCAAAAGCTTCAGTAGGGTAAAGAGATGGGTGACACATGGAGACTTTGTCAGTCACAATTCAGACAAGGAGTTAATACCCAGCATACAAAGAACTGTGATGCACACATACATACTGCCAACCAACAGATGTGCCAATGAACTGAACACAGTCCTTCAAAGAAACACAAGGACTAAGAAGTATTTTTAAGAGTTTAATGTCCTTGGCCAGCAGAGAAATGCAAATTTTAATGTAGTGATTACATCCCACCCTTGTGAATAGGGCTATCAAGAAAATAAATGCCAAGTTGGGTGTAGTGGAACACACCTGGAGTTCCAGGGCTACACAAGACTGTCTCAAAAAATGAAAAAAAACAGATGTGGGAAAATCTGCTTTGTTCATGGGAATGTAAACTTGTACAGCCACTGTCAGGGTGAAGTTCTAAACAAAAGAAAGAAAAAGGAAAAATATCCCTATACTAAATGTGGAACTACCGTATGACCCAGCTAATTTCTGGACATACATGTATCCAAAAGACCATATCCTGCTAGAGGTGTGTGCACGTGTTTACTCCTGTCCTAGTCACAACAGGAGTAAATGGAATCAGCTTCAATGTCTATCAGCAAAGAAAATGTGATAACATGTAATCAAATTTCATTCAACCAAAACCAAAAAGTTGTAGGAAAACGTATGAAGTAGAAAGCAGTAGGTGAGGTAACCCAAGTTCAGAAAAACAAGTATTAAATGTTTCTCTTAAACATTTCTTCTAACAAACATATATTTGAGGGGGTGAGCATAGGCAAGCCAAGAAACTAGACAGATCTGTGATGCTATCAACTTGACAAGATCTATTGTCACCTGGGAGAAATTATTCTGATCCCAACTAGGTCTTGCCACTGTGGGTAGAACCATTCTTTGGGGATGGGGCTGGAGAGATGGTTCAGAGGTTAAGAGCGCTGACTGCTCTTCCAGAGGTCCTGAGTTCAATTCCCAGCAACCACATGGTGGCTCACAGCCATCTATAATGAGATCTGGTGTCCTCTTCTGGCATGCAAACATACATGGAAGAAATGTTGTATACATACTAAATAAATCTTAAAAAAAAAAAAAAAAAAGGAACCATTCTTTGGCAGTAATCCTGGACCATATAAAAAGGTGACAGCCATCGGGACAAACCTGAGTTTGGTCCCCAGGAAAGAGCGGGCAGGACCAACTCTCAAGTTGAAAAAACAAGTGTCCACATACATATATAAAGGTGCCATTTTAAAGGTTATTTTAGAGTGAGTACACGTGTCCACTGCCTCCTGCTCTTGCTGCTGAGACTTCCATAAGGGGAACTATATCCCCGGCAGAGCTGGAGTGAACCTTCTCTGCCCTAAGTGGCCTTTTGATCCTGTTGGCATCACAACAGGAAAAGAGACTGAGACAGGGCCCCCAGGAGGTAGAAAAGGTTTAAGGGAGGAGGATGAAGAGGCTGAAACAACAACCCTGTGTATGAAAAAAGCATCAGGGAAGCCTGGACAGGCAGGCGGATGGGAGTGAGGATCAACCACAGAAAAACATGTCAACCAAACATAACATTTTAAAAAGTAGTCACTCGGAGGTAGATACTATTTATTATTTCTCATTTTCCTCTTACTGACATCAACTATCTTTTCTGAATTTTGGATTGGATTTAATGTCAAAAATACACAAACAAACAAATTATTCAGTAACAAAGCCAGCATTCTGTATGCAATACAAAAAGCAGTCATTGATACATAACAAGCATAAACAGTGTACTTTATTAACAACAAAATTGTAACACAATAACTTAGAAGTGACAGATCCAATAATGTAACAAATTAAGGACAGGACTAACAAACAGGTGTTCTTCAGCTCACCAGTGATCTCCTTTAACAGGAAAAGCTCCTCGTCTAGTGGTTCCCGCCAGGTCTGCACAGTCCAGGAATGCAGACTTGGCGCCCAAAACAACACAACAATAAAAGACTAACTATGTGTAAAGCCCACCTTCAAATAATTGAATGAAATTTCTCTAGGGTGGGGCTCAAAAAAACAAAAACCTGTTAAAGTGCTATCAGTGTTGAAAACTGCGGTGCTAAAGTAGTCAACAGTAACAAAATGTACTCAAACCAAAACTCAAATCCACTGACCACATAATTCCTTTCACGTCAGAAAAGGGGAGGAGGGGCAGGCATCTACTTCTTACTGCTCTTTATCCAGCTTTTGGCTATATCCGTTGCCTCTAATAAACAGCAAATACTGAAAGTTAAAACAAGCTACCCAAATGGAAATTCTCACTAGTTTAAAATTTATAGTCTTCTAAAACAATATTAGCTTAAGAAACAATCTCACATTTTAAATTTGCATAGATACTCAAGTCTATTTGTTCAACCAAGAGGAGCCAATAAAATGTACTAGAAAGTATTTATTAGCATCAGTTATATAAATGTTAAATGTGTTCATTCCATGTACCGCAAGAAAGCTTTTTGGTGCAGAGGAGCATTTGACAGAGCAAGAAGAAGAGCTGAGTGCTTCCTTTAAAGCTGCCGACACCCTTTCCAAGATAAGCATCTCCAAAGTTAGAGCAGGAACAAAACCCCTTTCATTAAAAATGCAAGTATTTTGCCTTCAGCTATGTTATATCCTTTAAAAATCTCCATTAGGATATTCAGTAGTAATTACAAGTATTTAAGCCTCAAAACTCTTCCTCATTTTTCAGGTTTGACAACAGTACCACGTCAAATGTCAAGGACGGAAAATAACATTTGCTTTAGTTCTTCTCAAATGAAAAGAATCCGCTTCTTCAGCTTCTCCTGTCAGGACTCCATGTCAATCTCCGCTGCTCCACTCTTGTCCTGCAGTGTCGCTGTCAAACTGCCTGCATCTTCAAGAGCTGCCAGGTCAATAGGTGGTAGAGGGTTCCTCCAGTACTGGAATGTATTATACTGCCAAAACTCTTCACTGGGCTTTAAGGAAAGAAGAGAGACAAAATGTTAGCATTGGTTTAGAAAACACCACCCCCACCCCACCCACAACACCACACACACAAACACATACACACTGTAGGGAAGATCTCCTTCTTTCAGTTGTGCAGGTTGACATGCCCAGAATCCCAGCATTGAGGGCACTGAGTGGAGCAGCTGTAAACTTAAGGCCATCCTGGGCTACCCTGGCTCAACGAGATCAGAGGACAACCTTCGGAGAGAGAACTCTCCCCTTCCACCATGTGAGTTCTGGGGACTGAAGTCAAGTCCTCAGGTTTGGCAGCAAGTGCCTTTACCTGCTAAGACATCCTGCTAGCCCAATAACTACTTTTTAAATTCCCTGTCTGAAAAAGACTCATATATTTTATACAGCTTTTCATTTTCAACAAAGGCAGTTTTGATGTTGATAAAGCATTTCACATACCCAATCAAATCTGTGGGTTTAATTATTTGGTAAGGGTTTAATTTTTTTAAAAAAATTTCCTTCAATAGCATCTTTTCAAAAACAATCGTAGTGCTGTAAAATTTTGATTTATGTGTATGGGTATTTTGCCTGAATGTATGTCTGTGTACTGTGGGCATGCAGTGCCTAAGGAGGCCAGACTGGCGTTACAAACTGTTGTGAGTCACCATGTGGGTTTGAGGAATTGCACCCGCAGTCAGTGTTAAGGTCAATGAGGAATAGAACCTACTTTTGATTTTCCTGATGTTTAGGACTGAGACCAACATAGAGGCCAAAATACTTCATGACCTCTTCTAAAGTTTATTATATAAACTTGGTAAAGAAAAGAACACAGAATTGACTATCAGTATGATTGACAAATAGGTCTACCAAGCCAAATGAATGGTGACCCCTTAAACTTTCAGCAGTTTACCCTAAATGATCACAACATTACTTTAAGTAATGAAGTTAAAATTGGCACAAATACTCCATGTAAAGACAGCAGCACTGGAGTCGCACACAGGCTGACAGGTGACAGTTCTCAACCTCAACACCCTTGCCTTACTCTGCTGTGTACATTTATACTTGCTACAGTAACTCCATCCACCGGAATAGCAATCACATGTACTTACTCCTCCAATGATAACAGAAATAAAAACAAGCGAAATTAACTTTGATTTTCTTTAACCCAATATAGCAAAAATATTGCTTCAACATTTCAAAACTTAATGGTATAAGACACTCTTTTCAAAATTAAGAATGTACCTTATACTTCTACTATTCAAAGTGGCTACATGTCAATGCTCAGGGGACACATGACAAAGTAGACAGCAAGATAATCAGTCATGTTACAGTCACCCTTTTAGACGTTAAGGCAAAAAAATTTAGTCTTTGGGGAATTTTTTTTTTTTTTTTTTTTTGGTTTTTTGAGACAGAGTTTCTCTGTGGCTTTGGAGCCTGTCCTGGAGCTAGCTCTTGTAGACCAGGCTGGTCTCGAACTCACAGAGATACGTCTGCCTCTGCCTCCCGAGTTGGGGAATTTCTTAATATTGGGCTAAAGATACAATAAAGTCAAAAGACAGGGCTGGTGAGATGGCTCAGCAGATAACCAAATACATACACGAAAAACTTTTAAAGGATGTACCAAAAAACATTCTATTTTAATAAACAAATGGGGTCAAAATAGTTACCCTCTAGTTCTCTACTTACAAGTACAAAGAAAAAGGATCATCTGATGTAAGCATAACAGTGACTGAGAACGAGCTGCCATCAGGTATAACTCACTTTGAGTAACTGGCAAAAATCTCCGATCTTACCCCCTTAGAAACATGAATTAGGATCTTTGTGAGAATTAAAAATTAAGACAGTAAATGCTCACTATTGCTGGATATCACATATCCTCAAAAGAATTTATTATTAACTCTCGTCCTAATAAAACATTTCTGAGCCAGGCTGTGGTGGTGCATACCTTTAATCCCAGCACTCGGGAGGCAGAAGCAGGCAGATTTCTTTATATATATATATATATATATATATATATATATATATATATATATATATATATTTATTATGTATACAATATTCTGTCTGTGTGTATGTCTATAGGCCAGAAGAGGGCACCAGACCTCATTGCAGATGGTTGTGAGCCACCATGTGGTTGCTGGGAATTGAACTCAGGACCTTTGGAAGAGCAGGCAATGCTCTTAATCACTGAGCCATCTCTCCATCCCCAGGCAGATTTCTGATTTCGAGGCCAGCCTAGTCTACAAGAACTAGTTCCAGGACAGCTAGGGCTGTTACACCGAGAAACCCCGTCTCGAAAAACAAAAAACAAACAAAAATTTCTGTTGTTACTGGAAAGTGTAATACAATATTGGCTAAGCAATTAGTGTGCATAAAATTATACTGTCATTAAAGATATATTTTATATATAACATACATGCATTCTTGGCTCTGTCTTGAGAATACACGTACATTAAACTATCCCCTCTCTATATACACATATAAGCTATGTATACACACACAGGTACATATGTACATACATACATTGACTCTGTATATGAAACCATGCAGGATCCATCCTGAAGCTTGATAGCACAAAGTATTTACAATTACTGTGCGTGGAAAGAAGGCATCTGTGGTAGCATATCCTACATGAGCCTATGAGGTTAGGGCAAGAATTTAAGCCCTAATCTGAGCAAAGAGAAATCAGACCAACACTGATGTCAGTATGCTATTCATTATAGTCTTTGTTTTCTCCTAGATGATATGCTCTTAAGACAAAATCTTGTCATTGAAGGCAAGAGAGACGGAGAATTTCTGCCTTTTCATAGTTCTGCAGAAGAGAAGGAACTCAAGAACAGACCTAACAGAACATTGCAGGGTTTCATGACCACCATGTGGCTGCAACTAACACAGGGTTAAGAACTGCCATATCTAGCCAATGTGTGAGGCAAGACCCAACTGAGTTAAAGCAGATGTTGTGGCAGATATTCAAAGCTCCCTTTGAGCCAGGTGGTGGTGGGACACACTTTTAATCCCAGCATTTGGGAGGCAGAGCCAGGTGGAGCTCAGTAGACTCAAGGCCAGCCTGATCTACAAAGTGAGTTCCAGGATGCTCTGTTACACAGAGAAATCAACAATAAAAGCTCCCCATGGCCAACTTGTCCCTCATCAGTCATGCACATATAGACAGACGGCACCTACACTGCACACAGTATATTCTGGTGGGAAAGATAATCTGCGTATGGACAGCGTGCCAAAGATTGTCTGGGGAGGAAGGTCTCACCCTAGACAGCATGCGCCTCTATCCAATAGTCGTGGAAGACTATGATTCTGCTTTATGGAAGCTGGTTTTGAACTTTTCGCAAACTAACGAAAGTCTAAATAAGGCCCATGTTAAATTATATATTTACAACTCGAAACCACAACTAGAAACAGTCACCACAGCACTGAAAGATAATCTCTCCCCATACGTTCAACCCAGCACCCGGGAGACAGAGACAGGCAGATCTCTGAGTTAGAGGCCATTTTGGTCCAGGACAACCAAGATTAAACAGAGAAACCCTGTCTAGGAAAATGAAACAAAAAAAGAGATAATCTCTTACAACCAAGGGGAGTTGAGAGGGGGGGTTCCAAATAAAAAATTTCCCTTATCAGACTTCGCACAAAAAACAATGGCAAAAGTATCTCCATTATTTATTTATGGCATGATTCTTAACATTGTCATAAAATGTTTAAGACACTAAAAAAGACACTGAGCAGATGCATTCCAAGATGGTTGAAGTGGTTTTGCTGAGTTCTGAGAATTACACTTGCCAAATACCCTAACACCCACCAATTTATACCAGAACTGCTTTAAAGGCAGGCAGGGAGTTCTCAAGTCAGGTCAAGGCTGTGCGATACATACACAATGTGCGTTTATAAACTCATTTGGAGTTTTCCAGGCACATCTTACCAAGTAAAATTAGCATTTCATTCCACCCAACGTGTGAAAAGTTACTTCGTGTGTAACAAAGCACAGACCCTGAGACATTTTTTGTTTTGAGACAATGTTTCTTTTTGCAACCCCCACCCCACCCCCGCGCTGTGCAGGAACTCCCTCTGTAGACTCAGAGATCCAACTGCCTCTGCCTCCCGAGTTCTGGGATTAAAGGTGTGCATCGCCACTGCGGTCAACTTTGAACTTTTATCTTAACCAAATTTTAAGAGCCTACTCTTTTATACACTTACAACACATAAATCTGGATAAGATGCACCTCTAGTGTTTTTTTACTGGATCTTATGGCTAGCGGCTGCAAAAACAGACAGCGGCACCACCCTTTCTCATACGACTGAACATTATGAGTTAACGGGTTCTCTTAAGACCCGACGACGCCCTTCCCTTCTGCCCAGCCCAGCACCATGCTCAATTAACTGATGGATGCTACTGGGAAACCTACTACAAGTTCTACAATAATCGCCGTTAAACCAAACTCTCCCGCTTGCACTGACCCGACCCTTGGGACCACGGTCTTTACCATTTGGTCCAGTCGCTCGAGTGGGTCGGATTTCCGCAGTCTGGGACCCGGCTCCGGGCTAGTGCGGGGCGGACCTACCTGGACGTGCGCCCCGTCGGCTCCGCTGCCCGCGCTCCCCATCCCGTCGCCGCCGCCGGGAACTCGGCTGCCCCGGGGTTCCTCCTGCTCGCCGGGAGGTGGCTCTCCCGGCTCCAGGCCGCGGCAAAGTTGCCGCTCCTGGCCGCCGTCCCCGCCGCCGCGTCGCTTGCGGGGCGCAGCCGCAGGCTCCGCCATGGTGCCCGCGTCCCCCTGCCGTTTGCGGGACCGAGCCGCTCCAGACGGCGGGACCCAGAGCGGCGGCCCCTCGGGGAAGTCGCTGAGCAAGAGCCGCTTCCAAGGCACGCGGAACGTGAGCGGCTCGGCCGCACGCCGCTTGGCCATGGGCCGGGGATGGGTGGCACGCGGGTGGCGGCGGGAGGGCGGAGGGCGGAGGGCGGCGCGGAGCAGCGGGCTGCGGCGCCCCGAGGGCGACCGGGACGTTGGGGAGCCGCAGCGAGGCGCCCGAGATTCGAACCTGCGCCGCGATGCGCGCGCAGTCGCGCCGGCCCGACTCGGCCGCTGGTTGGTGGAGGCTCACGGCCTGCGTTCCCGAGCGCCCCTGCGGCCGGAAGTGCGCGTCTCTAGAAGGCGGGACATGGGAGGACGTGGCTGGCGGAAGCGGGGCATGGCTCCTGCTGCGATACCCTGGAGGCCCTCTCTCCTCCTGAACTGGTATTTGGGCTCCCACGGGGCGGGAGCGGCCGAGGTGACTGCTTAGCCCGAGGCCCCGCTTACCCTGCCTGCTGTGGCCCGCCCGATTCCAAGACCTTCTTTCCAGCGTCTGGAGAAGACAATTGCAAACCGTGATGGGTTTGCCTCAGGCTGTATTTTAGTCGTTTGATTTAAGCAACAGCTAGAGGTCGGGGCCATTACTCAGCCCACCACGCCTCAAGGCAAAAATGCATGCAAAGAAGATAATTCTGTTTTAGCTGTGACTCCGAGAATATTAACTACTCTTAAAGAAGAAAAAGTGTTGGGTGTATTTATGTATGTGTACCATGTGCATGCTCAACCACTTGTATTTGGAGGTGTACCCTGGAAGGTTGTGGGAGGAGTGCAAGTATTATCAAGCGCAGACAGTGGTTTATCAGGAAGTTTACGGTAGTTTTCCACTTAATCTCCCCAGTTGTTTGCAGTTGATAATTCTTCCACCTGAAACAAATGAAAAGTTTGCCATTTTTCAGACTAGTGACACGGAGTAGACCTGAAAGAATTTAGTCCTTCATATGGTTTATTCTGTGTAGACCCTGCTCCAAAACGATAGAAGACAGCCTGGGCAGTGGCTTGTGCCTTGCCCCCCTCCCCCTCAGTTATAAGATTTTGCATTTGTACACAGTGTAATAGAAAGCAGGCACATGGCTAAAATAACCGTAAAGACATGCGACTTGCCTAGCCCAGTTTCAGAAACAGCCAGTACCAGAAGGGCCAAAGAGCATCTTTTGTTCCTCCCCACTGGCACCTCCTTCTCTTTTCTGTGCCCAAGTAGTCTTGTTTCAGAATTATTTATTACTTCTTTGTAGTTTCCCCATCTAGTCACTCACCGAGATGTATCTGTGAAAGACTTTTGGTTTTGCTGATATTTTTAAAATGTATTGAGGTCTGATACAATAAACTGCCTATATTTCACCCAGATATATTTTGCAAAAGGTTTTTGATTTGGCTGATATTTTAAGATTTATTGGGGTCTGATACAATAAACTGCTTATATTTCAAATGTTACATTTTGCCATCACATACGCCTGTGGAAACACATGATAGTGCATATGTCCATCACCTTAAGAATTTCTCCCTTGTCACCCCCTTAATATCCCTTAAGTATCAGATTTGCTTTCTGTCATCTACTTTACAGCATTTTCTCTATTTAAATGGAACAATGAAATCTATACTTTTGTTTGCCTTTCCCCCTTGGCATAAGTATCTTAAAGATCCTTCCATGTTAGTTGTTCTTTTTATTTATTGACAAGGAGTATTCCACTACATGAGAATGTTTATTCATTTGTTGATGGCTTAATTACTTTTCGATAAAAGTTGTTATGTATAAAGCTGCTGAGAGCATTGGTCAAGAAGATTTTGTGAGGACAAAGGCTGATTTTACAAAATGTTTTCCTCAGTTTAAAGCGTTTTTTTGTTTGTTTGTTTGTTTGTTTGTTTTTAGCACTGGAAGGCTATTGTTTACTGCTTTATTTTCTTTACATCCTCACCGGCAAACATCGTGATCTGACCTGGTCCATGTGAAATGGATCTAATGTGGCCTCAATTTGTATTTTACACAGTGAAGTTGGACATCCTTTTTTGGTGCAGAGAGCCTTGTTATATTTAATGTGTTCTTTGTTAAATGAATGCTATATTTACATGTGGCTCAAATGATCAGTCCTGTTTTTCCTTTTGGTTTTGGTCTGCTGTAAGGAGTTTGTCCTTCCACCACTACCTCTGCTTCAAAACCTACACTTGACCTCTAGTACCTGCTTGGCCCAGTTCGGATGGCTAGACATTGGCTAAAGGTGTGTTGCATCATTAGCCCTCTTTAAAAATTAGACTGAGTATCCTTTTTTTCTGGTTTATATGAACCTTTTTATTTAGTACTCTAGAAATGTCTCCTATGGTAATGGTGTTATAAATACTTCTACCAATTTTTGTCTTATATTTTCATTGTATAATATATTACTTCTAATTTGTTTTGAGACAGGGTTTCAATATGTATCCCTAGTTGGACTTGAGCTCTATAAGTAGATCAGGCTAGCCTCAAATTCATAGAGCTGCATCTTCTGCTGCCTCCTGAGAACTAGGGTTAAAGGTGTATATTACTAGGCCCAACTTTCATTCGTTCTCTCCTTCCATCTTGTGGGTCAAATTTAGATGGTCAAGACAAGTGGCTAGTACCTCAACCCATGGAGCCATCTCGTTGGCCCTGCCATGACAATACAGCAAGATAGATCTGCCATGTCTGTTCTAGTTTGTACATTTTGTCTAAACATTTTACAGTCTTTAATTTTTCTTTCCATACTTGAGTCTTTCCTACACTTGGAATCAATGATGTGTGTGTGTATGTGTGTGTGTGTGTTTATGCTAAGGACAGTATATTCTGTTCCTATATGAGACAGTTGTACATTCTGTTCCTGTGAGACAGTTGTTGCTCACTCTTGAGTGGGTCTTACTCCATGCTAACTCCACTCCTACCTGAACTTATGTTGATGGAGCTGTGGGCCGCTTCCCAGCTCCTGGCCGCCAGCTAGCTTTACCCAAAATAATTACACGGAAACTGTATTCTTTTAAACACTGCATGGCCCATTAGCTCTAGCCTCTTATTGGCTAACTCTTACATCTTGCTTTAACCCATATTTAGTAATCTGTGTAGCACCAGATTACCGGGAAGATTCTTAACCAGCGTCCATCTCAGAGAGGAAAGCTATGATGTCTGCCTGAGGCGTCTGCCTGACTCTGCTTTCTTTCTCCCACAATTCTGTTCTTTCTACTCCGCCTACCTAATTTTCTGTCCTATTAAAGGGCCAAGGCAGTTTATTAACCAATGAAAATAACACATAGACAGATGACCCTCCTCCATCAAACTTAAAGAGCCTGGGCATTCTATTCAGCTCAACTATTCCATTTGCAATCGTGTCTCAATAAATAGCATCTACATGATTACAGCTTTATAGGCAGGTTTAACAGGGCCAGCCAGACAGCTTAATGGATAAAAGTGCTTACTTCCAAGCCTAAGCCTGAGTTCAATTTCTGAGACCCCTATGGTGGAAAGACAACTTCAGCAAGGTGTTCTCTGATCCATGCCATGTGTTCAAGTTAATGCACATGTGTGTGCACACACATACATTGTTTCTACTAAGATTTGATAGCTATAGAGCAATCTTTGACTATTTTCAGGATTGTGTGCAGGACACTTAGTCTCTGGCTCTTCCATATGAAACCACCTATAACATTTCCCTTTGGGTCTTTTGAATTACAGTGGAATTATGTTGGAGACCAGCTTCAACAAGGATACCACTTACCAGGATAGAGGCATGGGGATGAGGAACATAGTAAAGAGAATGAAGACCTGAGTGAAAATAATAAAACAGAAACAGGATAGCACTGGGAGGGAGTTCCAGTGAATACTGAAAATCATGGGCATTCAATTTCCATTTGCTTAAATGCCCCGACTTCAAAAGGTAGGAGTGGGATTAAGAAAAAAAAACCTGCTTTCATATGATACCAGGAATGAACAGAGCAATTGAAGGATTAGAGGCTACATTCTTAAACATTCTGTTCCCAAGACAAGTAACACACCCTAGACTAAAACACGTAGGCAAACCACTCCCTGGGTGGGATCCATAGTTGTCTCCCTAAGGGAGTAGGAACCTAGTTTAGTTGGATCCTTAGACTTTTGTTTGCGGTAGAAACAGATGTGCTTCGTACCTGAAAAACCAGGTCTGGATATTAGCCATACCTGTTATTTGAACTGTTGACAATAACTTTGAAGGAAAGAAGCAAGTTCTAACTCTCGGACTTTTAGCCAAGGTAGAATAGACCCATACCTATGAGCCCCGTCATAATTATAGATTGGTTTGGGGAAAATTTTTCATCTTTACAATATCAAGCCACTGCTAATTGTGGAATATTCAAGCTCTAGTTAGATTTTCAAATGTCCTTCGGTAAAATGTTGAAGTTCTCATTATAGACATCCTCACCTTTTTGCCAGGTTTAACTGTATAGCTTTGGCATATCTTTGTTGCCCATAACTGCCACCGTAGTACTTGCCCTCACTTTGCCCTCAGTAGGACCAATCTACATAGTCAAGAATACAAGTTGTCGTACTACTTTCTTAGTGCTGGTGGAGCCTAAAATTGAGTAGAGCCTTCCTAATTGTTTGGTCTTTTGAGACATATCCTCGTTCCTGTAGCCAGGGTCACCTCATATTCATTGCATTACTAGAGCAGGAGCTGGGACTGGTACACAGCAGGCCCAGCTGTCTTCTTTCTAATATTCAAGCTGCAACTGTCTCAGCTACAGTCTGCAGTTTCTGGTATGTTGTTTTCGAGGTCTGAAATACATTTGAATTTTTATTTTTTTTTCCGACTTCTATTAAATCACCAGAATATTTTTAATTCCATTTCAGTTTACCCCCTCGGCGCTTTAGTTATAGCTATTTGCATTAATATTTAATGGTTACTCTAGGTTAATATTCATCTTGAACCGGTTTTCAGAGTCTGTGTTTAAACTCTGTACTGTTTATGTAAACCATAACCCAACCCATTCAACCAATTTTCATATTGGTCCAATAGTATCTTCTACCAATTCTGCCTGTCCTATAGTTTGATATAAAATGCAGTCTGGGGCTGGTGAGGTAGCTTAGCAGGCTACAGTGCATGCACCCAAACCTGACAACCTGAGTTTAGGCCCCGTCCAGTATATGGTAGGAAAATAACTGAGAAGTAGTCCCCTGACGCTCACCTCCACAGTGTGGCTGGTGCGTTTACACACACGTACAGTGAACAGATGGATCAAAAATCAAATGCTATCAGTAACGAACCAGAAGTTGGTTTTTAATTCGCCCCACCCACTGGTTTTCTTGGTAAAGAAGTAATACATTTTTAAGAATTTACTGTTTTGAGCCAGGTGGTGGTGCATGCCTTTAATCCCAGCACTTGGGAGGCAGAGGCAGGTGGATCTCTGAGAGTTCGAGGACAGTCTAGTCTATAAGAGCTAGATCCAGGACAGGTTCCAAAGCTACAGAGAAACCCTGTCTTGAAAAACAAAAACAAAATTACTGTCTCAAGAGTTTTACTATTTCATGCAGATTGTCCTCCGACTCCTGGATTCAGGCAGCCTTCTAGCTTTGCTTTCCCCGGGGCTGGAGCAACCAGCAGGAGCCCCTGCACCACTTTATTCTGTTTATCATCAAGCATGTCTGTTGCAGACTGGTGGGAACTTTACCACGTAGTTTTAAGTGGTTGGCTTTTGTTTTTTTTTTTTTTTGTTTTGCACACCTTGAACAGATCTCAATTTTTAAAATGTTTCTAATTGATAGATAATTTTCCCCTGAGCACCAAATTATGGTGTTTCTCAGTGTGGCCAACTCTGGTCTTCATAAAGAAAAGTAAAGCTCTCAAATTTTTATTCTCGTCTCCCACACTAGAAATGAGTTTACGGTAGTTAGGGCTCTTTCAAAGAATTGTTTTTAGATTTTGAAATTACATTATTTCCTCCCTTTTCTGTTCTCCTTCCCCCTACTCTTTCAAATTCATGGCTGTTTTAGGTCTGTGTGTATTTCTAAATATATAGGTGTAATCTGCTCAATCTGTTATTTGTATATATATGTAAAGAAATGGTATTGTCTAACCAGCCGCTGTGCTCTTCCCTGGGGAAGAATGTTTTTCCACTATCAGCATCCCTTAGTTGCCTGTAATTTTTTGAGGGTTTGTTTGTTAACTAGGGTTGGGGCCTTGTGAGCTTCCCCTTCCAGGTTAGCATTTCTATTGGTGGTCTTGTTCAGCTCATGTTTCAGGCAGTTATGTTCATGAGACTTCATGGATCTAGCTTCTCTACATCAGTCACTTAAATGTGTGGCATTTATCAGTTGGCTAGTAATTGTGGAAATAGTGACTGTATTCCACTATTTCCCATGTACTACCGTTTATCCACTCAGGCACAGAAGTATAGCTATCAGCCCTCATAATCTTGTATTTACTCAGAGTTCACTCTTTGAGAAACCACTTTGAGCATCTGCTAAGGACCAAGTTAAATAACCTCCTTCAACACTCGTTGAAGGCTGGATTGAGGGAGACAGACAGGATATCTAATAAATGTGCCTTTATTTTCAAAAGGCAGATAAAAGGAGTTAGTGGGGAAAAGGAGCTCTTTATGTTGACTGTCTGGTAAAGGCCTCGGAGAGTGAAGGGAAAGTCATACACAGAGTGGGAGTGATCCTTGGCAGAAGTCACAGCAAGTGTGAAATGTCCCCAAGTCCAAACATAACCTAAGCATGCCTACCTGAGCAAAGAAGCCACTGCAGCCTTCTCTCCACAGTGCTATGGTTTCGGACAGCTTCTGTTTTCAAATCTGCCACTAGGGCGAGCCTATTTTCCATCCCATAATATATACTTTTCACCTTTACAAATTCAAGTTGGGTCATTTTTATTTTTCCCATGAATCTAATAATGTCTGAACATCTATGAGTGCAGTTTTAACTGCTCTCTGCTAATTTTATAATCCATGTTAGTTTTGGGGTCATATCATTTCACTGATCTTTCTCTATTTCCTGTTTTCTGAGCCACACAGTAATTAAAGATTTACTTTTAATTCTGTGTATACATGGGTGGGTGTGTGTGTGTGTGTGAATATGTGCACCTACCAGTGTGCCCGTAAGTGCTCTCAGATCCCCGGGATCTAGAGTTACACAGAGTCTAACATAGGTGCTTGGAATTGAACACGGGTCCTCTCTAAGAGTCTTATGTGCTCTGAGCCTTTTCTCCAACCCAGTGTAACAACTTTTGATTGGTCACTCATTGTGAACTTTATTTGCTGGGTATTAGATATTTTTTCTTTTTTTTGGGGGGGGGGGGGGTTTCGAGACAGGGTTTCTCTGTGGCTTTGGAGCCTGTCCTGGAACTAGCTCTTGTAGACCAGGCTGGTCTCGAACTCACAGAGATCCGCCTGCCTCTGCCTCCCGAGTGCTGGGATTAAAGGCGTGCGCCACCACCGCCCGGCTTTTTTTTTTTGTTTTTTTGTTTTTTTGTAGATATTTTTGTATTCCTATAGACATTTTTGCTCTGAAAGGCTGTTATGTAGTCACAGTTTGACCGAATGTGAAGCAGGTTGGCATGTGTGTGGACAGAAGGTCCTGGAGGATCGAAGGATCGAACTAGAGCCAGAGGTGAGCTTGCCAGTGTTAGAACAGCAGATTTAAACAAGAAGTCAAAGGAGCAAGTCAAGTAAGCATCAGTCTTCTGTGGCCTCTGCCACCAGGTTCTTGCCCTGTGTGAGTTTCTCTTATGACTTCCTCAGTGATCTAGTGTGCTGTGGAACTCTGTAAGATGACATAAACACTTTCCTCCCCAAGTTGCTTTTAGTCAATGTTTTTGCACAGCAAAATCTTGACAGTAACAGTCAAGGTTTCAATTACAAGCTGAAATAGTACTAGTAAGAGACTCTGATGGCTGTCTTGCCAGCCTGACTATATCTGGAATGAACTACAACCCAGAAATGGGGGCACACTTGTGATCCAGCTTTTGAGGCAGGATGACACACACCTTTAATGCAGATTCTGAGATTCTGAGGTGGGAAGGCACATCTTTAATCTGGGCCACACCTTCTGCTGGAAGCCTAAGACATGGAAGAAGTATGGTTTGTTTATTCTCCCTTTGCTTGTTTGCCCTTGCCTTAAGAGCATATCCATTCCTTCACTGGTACTGGAGCCTACTCGGGATTCCAGCATACACAGAAGACCAGCTCAGACACACCCAGCCTCATGGGTAAATGTGTGTGTGTGTGTGTGTGTGTGTGTTCGTTCTGTAAATTCTGTGACTCTAGAGAACCTTGACTAATACAAAGACGAAACCAAAAAAGGGATTCCTTTTCCTCTTTCCACCCTCCTGAGACAGTGCACCAAGGCCAGGCACATCAACAGGTCTTCACCATGCAGGGAACCCTGAAAAGACTTCTGCAATGCAGTAGGGACAGAGTATATAAGGTCCCCCAGTGTATACACATTAAAAATTTGATCCCCAATGATTGTTTAGCAGTGACGGCTCTGCCCTCATGAATGAACTATTTCTTTGATGACATCATACGGGGATGGAATACCTGAAGGTGGATCTTCCTCTACAGGCATGCCCCTGGGACTGTTTTTAGCCCTGGCCCTTCCACATCAGGCATCCTCTGCTTCCCAACTGCTTCACTGCATTTTGCTCCTTACCCTCAAGTTCTGCTTTCATTACCACAGAAAAAAAAAAAGGCCAAGTGAGCTCAGAGACAAACTGAGACAAAACAGCAAACCTGCTATCCTTTTTACTTTAAAGGCATGTTATATAGTACAGAAGAAAGAAGAGACTAGGAGTGGAGAAAATACCCAGTCACAATAAAGCGTGAAGCCCTCTCCAGTGGGCTTCTGTTGAGGCACCATGAAGGCCTCTGCCAAAGGCCTCCGAGACTGCCCCAAACCCCAGTCATAGAGAATTCAGGAAAATGAACCCAGAAAATAAAGATGCTCATCCTGGTACCTGTTTTGGCGATTAGCCTCTGTCAAGACTAATCCTTTTCTTTGGGGGATTCCAAGTCCATTACAGTGAGCGTGAATGAAACAAAGTGAAAATAACTACTGTCCACCTGGGCAAACTCAAAGGTCACAAACACATTATTACTAACTTTCTAAAAGCATACAAAACTTAGGATAACCAAGAGGTAAAAAGAATATGATCAATTAAATAATACTCCCATTACGGCCATCATTACAGAGAGGAAAACAACCAACAAAAACTGTTACAGCAATTGGCAGACTTTAATATTTAAGAAAAATTAAGTTCATATACACATTAAAAATATAGGAAATTTCATGCAGACATGAAGTTTCCAATTCAACTTTCTGGCAACATTTAGAATGTGAATTACATATAAATACCATATACTTTACAGTTCTCAAACTTGATTATTTCATACTGTGATTTCTGCAGTTTCCCTGTATATTTTATATGCCTTATCTTGCCCACTGATCAGAACCTAAATTTGCACCACATCAGAAAGTCAAAATTTAAAAACAGCAAGCACATGATCACCTTATGATGAAAAAAGTTGTTTATGAGCAAATTTAGGAAAAAGAATTTAAAACTTCAAGGCTTATATGGTTAAGTAGCTAGACCTAAATATAAAAATACAAAACTAAAGTCCTCCAGTGACTCTTCTATTATTGATTTATACCTTATTTTCAAGTTTAGAATATATTAACTTCAAAAGCCAGAAAAGGGTGAATCAAACTTATAAGGAATATTTTTTAAAATATTCATGATATAAGGGAAAAAACTAAAAATAAAAGGATTAGCTGACTTCAGAGTTAAGTAAAATATATAATTTAGAAATGTAAGTGGTATTATTCAGAGTAAAACATGGCAGGGAAAAAAACTTTAGGTACTGGTATCAGTCTGTTCTTACATTTGTAAGAAAGACAACAACCAGGCTACAAGAAATACTACAAAATTCATAAAAAGCATTCCTAAGTAACAACTAAACAAAAACATGCATTCCTTGCTGTTCAGTGAATGTCTTTTAAAATACTCTTCTTAAAAATTTTTTTTTTCTTAAAAAAAATAATTCTGGGAGACTTTTCACCCTTGCCAATAGTAAGTAGTGAGAATTTCCACCAAATGAACATTTATGAAGTACTGAGCACTGGAAGAACAAGAAATACTTTTCAAAGGTAAGTGGAGTATGATTTACATAGCGTAAGTTAAATGCACTCCACGGAGCCATGGACTTCATAAGGGGAGGACAGATGACAATTCCTACACTGTGCAGAGCTCCCCCAACTAGAAGGGCAGCAGATGCTATAGACTCCCAACCTAAGCAGTGCAAAGGCCCGAAGATTCGTATGAAAGCATGGCAACAGGGCCGTTATGCCACAGCACATACTAAATCCACAGAATCCGAATGCCACAGGTCACAAGCATCTGTAAAATATTCAGCAAGAACTTTTCTTTTCCTGTAGAAGTGAAAACATCAATCATCTTTACTTTCCTAGCTAATGGAAACAGAATAATACATGTCAAAATTAACCACAACAAGGAAATTCTCTCCCAAACAGGCCTCCCTAGAGGTAGAAAATTAAAGCAGCACACACACTGTTTAAATTCCAACTCTACCAGGAGACAAAACTGCTGTTAATCTGAAATTCCATGAATGGCTGCTGCCTAGGATACTGAAGACACAGACCATGGGCATTAACTTATCCCTGAATTTCATACCCAAAACTTCTCACATTAATTCTATCATGACAGTTTTTTACTAAAATATATTTTAACTAAAAATAAAAAGTGCTTGCTTTCATAAGCCACATACTTAAAAGACATCATTGTAAACATTACACTGACAAACTTTATAACTCATCACTGATTTGAAGTTATATTTCAGATGGGCAAATTTTATTCTTATTTTTCCAGTTAACACTGCTTAAAAAAAACTGTGCCTCCAAATGTTTATATCTTATACACTTCAATGGGATTTTCTAGGAGTTAATAGAATATTCAGTTTAGCATGGACAAAGACTGAATTTCTCTGTTGATGCATTTCATTGAATTTTCACCTGTGATACAACTGAATTAGTATTTCATGTAAGACATATTTGATGCCTCTCTAAATTCAGCTGGACTAAGAAGAATAAAATGAATGATGAAGAATAGTTTCAATATTCTTTATAAGTTACTTAGGTCAATGAGAACAAAGTTCCAATTCCAGATGCTGAGTATGATAGAGGATCCTTAGCCTCCTCTAAAAGTAACAGGCAATGTAAAGCCCAAAAGGAGCTTACTGTGGACTTCAGCACTATCAGTCATTAATAGGGCAGACTTGCAACAGCTTCATCAAGACTGGAGTTTAGGTTTATTTTTTTTTTAAAGAAGAACAATTCTGGGTTTCAAAGAAAAGTACTTGAAGATATTTCCTCCATTATATATCTGCACAGGAGATATTTTCTCCATTTTTTTTTCTGTGCAGTATAAATCTGCATGGTATAGTATATTTCTGAAAAAAGCAATAGATATTATTAAGAAAATAGACACTATTTCTAAATTTTGTTAGGAATAAGAAGGCACCACTGATTTGAGGTTGTATCCTGTTGTCACTGATAGCTGACTGTGAGCTGTTTATTCCAGCATTCATTCATATTAAACCTTTTTCTGGGTAGTACCACTTAGGACCATTACTCTGGCTTCCGGACCACAAACAAAACACATTCATAGTAGTATTTCATCATAGAGAGATCATTCACAGTATATGTTGACAATACAGATTCCTCTTCCACCTGTAAAGAAGTAAAAATTATAAGATCATGATTGCAACACAATTAACAAAAACAAGAAGTTAATAACTGTAGGCACTATCATAACTATATTTAAACAATACCCACTCCCGGCCGGGCGGTGGTGGTGCACACCTTTAATCCCAGCACTCAGGAGGCAGAGGCAGGCGGATCTTTGTGAGTTCGAGGCCAGCCTGGTCTACAAGAGCTAGTTCCAGGACAGAAAAACCAAAACCAAAACAAACAAACAAAAACCAATCCCTCCCCCCCAATAAGACTGGTAGCATTCATAATCCCACATACAAAGTAACAGGTCATGTAAGTTCATCATCACACCACCAATTTTTAACCACCAATAGGTGGTTAAAAATTGCTTCAAATTCAGGCAGTCAACTACAAAGTGAATAAATGTATTGCTTCTCTTTATTCTTAAGAATAAATCCATTATTTTGTAAATGTGTAATAGTCCTAAATAAGTAAAAAAACCAACTCAATAGCCAAAGTACCATAAAGTTTTATTTAATATGGGGTGGCTGAGAGAAGAAAGGCCAGGCAGTATAAAATATGATAGAAAGAACTGTTTCTTTGATATCTGCCTTCTCCAGAGCCTGTCAGTGAAAGATTAGCCAGGCCATTATCAGCTACATTATTGAAGGTCTATTTCATCAGAATTACAGTTTTCCTTTTATATACATATTGTCCCAAATCTTTACAATTAAGAGAGCTATGTAATACCTCTTCTATCTGGATGAGAAAAAGTAAAGTTAGTAACTGCTATAACACCTATATTCCTGTTTAAAGGCTTTTCACCATTGACAATGTCTTTCCATTCTTACCTCCAGCTGGAATCCATACTGCAGAACAACATTTTTGATATCCTCATAGCTCAATTCTATAGAAAGTTCATTTGCCAGATTTTCAAAATGGTACAGTAGAGGACCTATGATGTGAACAAACTATGAATGAGTTACATGAACATAAGCACGCACTAATAGCTTTGTACACTGAATTCCAGATGTAATAGTTGAGTAGGAAATAAGGTAAAAATGAAAAGATCCACTACATTTGCTGAGGACAATTATCCAAACTTCTGAAACATGAACCCATCAGTTTCAGCCAAGAAAACATCATATCACAATTGTATTCTCAGATTACTCAGTCTTGTCTTTACCTTTGAGTTAATCATAAATCCTACATACAAGTTAGCTCCATTTATACTCCTCAGACAACATACTAAGATGGAAGGAAAGGAAAAAGGAAAAGAGAGGAAAGGATGAAAAAAGCAAGGGAGAAAAAAGTAACAAGTGATACAGTTTCTGTTCCTAAGAGGCTTTGCCATCCTGTCATTCTGGGGGTAAACATTTTCATTTCCTTAGTTTGGAGGTAGGCTTTTTCAAAGTAGCCCAGGAGGCCTTGAACACCAGATCCTTTTGCCTCAGCCTCTAAATGCTAGGAATCTAGTCATGCTGCTCCCCCTTCTATTTTTACCCTACCTAAACCACTAGAATAAATGACCATGAATAAAATTTATATGTTAGCATACTCTTCAAAATAACAGTGGCTCTTCTTTAAAAGCCTACTCTTACTGAGACAATTTCTGGCCATCTGATCAGTCCTAAACTATATTAAAGCCTTGTTACAGAATGCAGAGCCTCACAGCAATCTTTAGTCTTTAAAGCTTATTTTACGTCTGCTCCTGTTCCACTTTTTAAAAAAAAAATGTTTATTTTATGTGCATGAATGTTTTGCCTGCAAGTATGTGCATATACCACATAGAGGTCAGAAGATGCAACAGGACTTCTTGGTTACCAGAGTTACACAAGGTTGTGAGAAACCACCATGTGGGTGCTGAAATTAAACCTGGGCCCTCTGCAAGAGCAGTAAGTTCTCTTAACCACTGAGACATCTCAATAACCCCCTTGCTCTACTGTTTTAAGAGAATATGAAAATACAGTTTTGTAGGTATACACTCACCCAGTAAGTCACATATTGATGTGGACTGAGCCCAGTCCAGAGTGGGCAGCGCCATCCTTAGACAGGTGGCCAGGATGTGTAAGAAAAGTAGACTACGCCAGAGAAAGCAACCCAGGAAGAATTCCTGTTGTTTCTGCTTCACGCTCTTGCCTTGATTCCCTGCATGGCTGACTATAATCTGTAAGCTAGAATAAGTCCTTCATAGTACACCTTTAAAACTCTTTTACTGCAGTGTTATATCTCACACTACCTTCAGGTAAGTAGCATTCTCTAGTTTGCAGGCTAAGCATCAAGCGATATATAAAGATGAATGTGGTGTATATGTGTATGTGTGCACACAAAGGTCAGAGGATGACACTGGCTATCCTTCTCTATCAATCCCCACCCTATTTCTTTGAGACACGCTCTCTCACTGTACCCAGGACCGTGTATGGTGGTGGCCAGCAAGCCTCAGTGATCCTCTTCTCTCTAGCTCCAACAGTGCTGAGGTTTCAGGCATGCTCATGGCAACATCTGGCTCTTCATTTTATAAGATTTATTTTTATTTTATTTATGTGGATGTGTCTGTGTTGAGTATATGCCACATTCATACAGATACCTGCAGAGGCCCGAAGAAGGCATCAGATTCACCCCATGCTTGAGTTACAGGCTGTTGTGAGCCATGAAACATGGGTCTGGGTACAGTACTCTGGTCCACTGGAAGAGCAGCAAGTGCTAGTAACCTCTAAGCTATGTCTCCAGGCTACACACCTGCCTTTGTATGTGGATGCTAGGAATCAAATTCAGGTCCTCATGCTTGCATAGCAAGCACTCCTGTCCATATAACCATCTCACCAGCCCAAAGAAGTCTTTACGTTTCTCTTAAGTCTACTTACAAAATGACTAACTAGTTAACATTGGCTGTATAACTTTTAGTGTTTATAACATTACCAATCAAGGACAGTGACTGTGGTGTGAATACTTTCTCTAGTCTTTTGTTATAAACTGTGCTGTGACAGACATCTCCACATATTTCAGATCTTCCCTTACACAAAGACATTTCTTGAGTCAACAACTATTTTTACTGACGTGGTTCAAACTGCCAAAAGAGTTACAGAAGCTTGAGTACAGGTGTTTGAGATTTTAGAATATTTACATATACAAAAGGGGGTAGAGGAGGGGACTGAGTCTAACCACAAAACTAGTTTCATACATACTTAATCGCATAGCCTGATAGTTTGTCTGGGCAGTCCTGGACTAAAGGGCTTTGCTTCTAAGAAGGTTCTAACCAATGAGTCATAACTCTAAAACTCTAAAAGTAATTTTGCACATTAGTTTTAGGGCACAAACATGCTGCCTGTCATCTGTCAGATAAAATCATGTATGAACTCTGTCACTTGGCTTATCAACATTTTAGAGCAATTTAGACTTTCAAGTTCGGAGAGATCTGTATAGATTTTCACTCACAATAGCATGGGGAGTATTGTTTCAAAACCTTATCGGGGTCAGAAGCCATGGTACTGTAACTCTGGAAAACAGGTCAGTAGTTTCTTGCAAAATTTGCCACCCACTCATCATATATAACTAAGAAATTTCTTTACTAGGTGTTAACCCAAGAGAAATAAAATCTTACAGCCACACTTAAGATTTTGTGCCAAGTGTCAAAAGCAACTTTATTTCTAACCAGCAGTATGGCAATAAATCAAATGTCCACCCATCCAGTGATGTATCACTCAAAAATAAAAGGGAACAACACATGGGTTACATAGCGACCTAAGTGAGTCTCAAAAACATCATGCCATGATGGAGGAGTGTTTATGTGTTACTTTTATTATTAATAAAGAAAACTGTCTTGGCCCTTTAAGAACAGAAAATTAGGTAGGTGGAGTAGACAGAACAAAATTGTGGAAACAAGGAAGTAGAGTTGGGGAGACGCTTCAGGCAGTCGCCATTGGAGACTCCATGCTGCTCCTCTCCGAGATGGACACAGGTTAAGATCTCTCCTGGTAAGCCACACCTCGTGGTGCTACCCAGATTACTAAATATGGGTTAAAGGAAGATGTGAGCATTAACCAATAAGAGGCTAAAACTATGGGCCAGGCAGTGTTTTAAAAGAATACAGTTTCCGTGTAATTATTTCGGGTAAAGCTAGCCGGGTGGCAGGACGCAGCCCCGCCGCTTCACACTACAATGCCAGACAATGGAAGCCGGATACATAAAACATTACACTGTCTGGTTCTGTTTATATGATATATTCTGAAAGAGGGAGACTGGACTTACAGAAACCCAAACAGCAGTTCCAGCTAACTTTTCAATTATCATCTCTCTTCATATTGAGAAAAAAAGATTTATTTTCCTTGATCATAAAATATATAGAGTAAGTTCATAATAGAAAGTTAAGGCAACATGAAACAGCGCCAAAAGAAAATAAAACCAACTCTAATCCATTCACTGACTCTCAATGGAAAATATACTGAATCTCCTTGCAGGCTTTCCTTGATGCACAGTATGAAGTATTACATATATGGTTTAGCATCATCAGGATGGTTGAGAACCACTGCTGTAAGGCATTTTCTTAATTAATGATTGATAGGGGAGGGGGCAGCCCATGGTGGGTGGTGCCATCCCTGAGCTGGTGGTCCTAGGTTCTATAAGAAAGCAGACTGAGCAACTTATGAGGAGCAAGCCAGTAAGCAGCATCCTCCATGGCCTCTGCATCAGCCTCCAGGTTCCTGCCCTGCATGAGTTCCTGTCCTGACCTCCTCCAATGATGAAAAGCAATGAAAAACGTACAGCTAAATAAACCCTTTTTGTCTATTTGCTATTGATCATAGTGTTTCATCATAGCAGTAGTAATCCTAACTGGGACAGCAGCTATGTGCAATCTACAACTGCAACACAAGACAGCCTTCTCCAGACATCAACCGAGCTGGCACCTTATCCTTGGAATCCCATCTCCAGAACTACGATAAAATAAATGCCTGCTGTTTATCCAATCTGTTAGGCATTGTTTTAGTAGCCCAACCTAATCAAAAGATCAAGCACATTCTTGCAATGTTTGCTGAGGTAGTTTGAACAGATCAGAGAATAGAAAGATAGCAGGGAGGCACCAGAATCATCTTGACACATCCAGACTTTTTTTAATCCATGAAAGACAAAACTGGCTTGGAACACAAGAGCATTATTTGAATCAAAAATACTGACAGAGAATTAAAACCAATAGGGGAAATTATGCAACCGGGTGGCAAGAACGAAGTAAAGAGCCAGCACGTGGTACGGAAAGTAAAGAACACTAACAATATCCATAATACACCAACATTGAGGGAAAACTAGATTCTTTATTATTTATTATTTGCTTTTAATTATATGTGTATGTGTGCATATGCGAGCATGAGTGCTGGTGCCTGGGAGGCATCTGTGGGGCATCTGCAGCTCACTGGGGCTACAGGTGAGCCACCTGATGGGAGTGCTGGGCAAAGAATTCAGGTCCTCTGCAAGAAAAGTACGCACGCTGAACTGCAGAGCCACTTTTCCAGCCCTGATTATTTGTAATATTCTTTAATTTATACATGTAAGATATTCTATTAATGAAGTATTAAAATAAGGTAGGTATTTTAATTATTATAATTCGTCAGATTGTTTTGAAACCTTGTGTCTAGATGACTAGAAAGTCTACCTGTCCTCATGTAAGTACCTGCTCTGTGACTTCTGCTGCCCAGACACACAGCATTGCAGCAGAACTACTGTGAGAACAGCCCCCTGCTTAGAGGGCCAACTTTCTTATACACACACACACACACACACACACACACACACACACACACACACACACCAGGCACTTGTTATATAACTTTAATAAAATATTAATAAAACAAGTATTCATACACAATGTTGCTTGTATCAGTTAAATCAAGTACCTCAGAAGGACAACAAACTGTATCATAGCTCAGTAGCTAGGAACCAAACCTTCAATTACATATACATACGATCATGTTAACACTAAGCACAAACTGGCAGGGTCAGGCTATGAGCCTGCCTCTTGCCACAAGTAAACCCAGGACCTTTCTGCTAGTTATTGAAGCAGGTCTCATTTTCTTCCACTGTTAGTAAATAGCGCCTTTTTATTAGGCCTGCTCTGAAAGGCTGAGGATGGAGCTCAGTGGGAAAAGAACCGGTTTAGCTGTACAACGTCCTACTTTAATCCTCTAGGACTACAAAACAGGATAGGGCTGCTATGAATTTACAGTATTTATAACAGCGCCTAAATCACAACACACAGGTCCTCAGCACTATCCTTAAGTCATTCCTCGGGCCAACTTTCCCAAAGCATTTACTTTTGAAGTTCTAAGGTTTAAGATATGGGGAAAAAAAAAACCCATTAAAAAAAAGAAGATATGGCCGGGCGGTGGTGGTACATGCCTTTAATCCCAGCACTTGGGAGGCAGAGGCAGGCGGATCTCTGTGAGTTCGAGGCCAGCCTGGTCTACAAGAGCTAGTTCCAGGACAGGCTCCAAAGCTACAGAGAAACCCTGTCTTGAAAACAAAACAAAACAAAACAAGAATATGATTCCCCCTTTTTTGTGTGTGTGTGTGGTGGGGGAGTCGAGAACAGGGTTTCTCTGTAGCTTTGGGGTCTGTCCTAGAACTAACTCTTGTAGACCAGGCTGGCCTTGAACTCAGAGATCCACCTGTCTCTGCCTCCCGAGTGCTGGGATTAAAGGCGTGCGCCATCACACCCTGGTGAGATATTTGATTCTTATGATGACTGCATTTTACAGCTGTTCTCATCTAATCTTACAAAATTCTGAAGAGAAAGTGGGAAGATTTACTACTTCTAGTCTTGGTCCTGATTAAAAAATTTCTAGTAAAAATAAAATCAATACACAGTTCACTTGTCAGAACCTCAGTAATACATTAGGTCTTTATATATGCCCTTTTCTGTGGTAGAATTATCATGAAAGTCTCATAACTCTGAACATAGGGCACACATCACACTTAAGGAAGACATGCAAACTTAAATGAACTATACTGCCTCTACCTTTAAGAAAAGAAAATGGGCAATTACCTTTTAATTCTTGATAAAGGAACAAGGCATACTCATAATTTTATTTTAGTGCTAAGCAATAGGCTCAAAGTACAAAGTATTTTTTTTTTTTTTTTTTTTTTTTTGTTTTTCGATACAGGGTTTCCCTGTAGTTTCTAGAGCCTGTCCTGGAACTAGCTCTTGTAGACCAGGCTGGCCTCGAACTCAGAGATCCGCCTGCCTCTGCCTCCCGAGTGCTGGGATTAAAGGCGTGCGCCACCACCGTCCGGCTAATACAAAGTATTTTTGCATGTATAAAATTGTATTTCTATCGCTTCTTAAACTCATGATAGTTTTTCTAATTATTTCATATGCTGGGAGGAGAATTCCATGATGGAGGTAAAGTCCTTCCTTTAAAGATTAAAAACAATAAAAACATTGTTTTTTGTGTGAACTTTTTTTTTGAAAATAGATCCTTCTCTCATATAATACATCCCAACCAGTTTCCTCCCTCCACCCCCCAGCTCCCCCACACCTCCTGTGTCCCCCAGATCCACTCTCCCTCCATTTCCTCTCCAGAAAAGAGAAGGTCCCCAAGACATGACAGCCAGACAGCACTAAATAAGATACAATAAGACAAGGCGAGAGCCCTCATATGGAGGCTGTACAAAACAACCCATTAGGAGAAAAGAGTCGCAAGAGCAGACAAGAGTCTGAGATACACACACTCCCACTGTTAGGAGTCTCACAGGAACATCAAGCCATAACATATATGTGGAGGACCTGGTGCAGACCCATGCTTGCTGCTTCAGTCTCTGAAAACACTCTCCTCTTATCGGAATGAAACGCCACCTCCTGCATGGAGTGGGTAAGATTACAAGGGGCCAAGATGAAGCAGGAGACTGAACTTAGTATGTGCTGATGATCTAAGAGGATCATCCCAACGCTTGGATTGCCACTGCTTTCAGGAGGTAATCACCCACTTGCACGTGATCTTAACAGATAATACAACATAATTACAATGTTCACAAGCATCTGGTACTGTGCCACTACCAAATGGGGCAAAACTCTAATCCTCAAACTGATGTATAAAATATTAATGAACATTAAAGCACTTACCGAGGTTTATCCAAATTCCACCTGGTTTGAGTATTCTCCATATCGTATCAATATAATCAATTACATTGTGAGCTGTGTCTATGAAGAAACAGGTGGCAATACAGTCCCAGGTATCTAATCAACAGAAATCAGACCATTGCATCTGTTATTTTTTTTTCTTTCCCTCCATACTTGTCAATTAACTCTTGCAGAACTAATATTTCGTTTACCTGAAGGGATACAGACACTATACTATTCTGATCAACATGATTATAGTGTAGTAGATACAGTAGTCAATTTGGAAATCACTTGTTATTAACACATCAACACATACTACCAAGAGACACTGTGAAAGAGTTGCTCAGCGTTACACCCAACTGTAGCCTGTAGTTTACTACGTTTATTCTGTGATGCTTGTAACTAAACCTAGGCTCTTGAGCTTGGAAGGTGCTCTGTGATGACCTACCCTAGCTCTCATCTAAAATCTGCATAAACAAAATAACAATCATCTTGATTTTTACGTTCTGATTTAAACCAGTGTTAATCACTGATTCTGGCAGGTTTTAGAAGTAGGCCTTTCTTGCCAACTTGAGAAATGATGACATTAAAATACCCAAATACCCAGCATGACTTGATAATCATCAGGGAGAAGTTGGCTGGGAAAGACAAGGCAAAGGTAGGCCCTCAACTAGAAAACTGTTTAGCTCTTGTAAGCTGTTCCAGGCAGAGGTAGGGACCAGATTCAAGATGTAGAATCTATTCTAATCCTGATGTTGTAAAAGTGCCCAGTCCAAAAGAGATCATCTGTGTCCTCTTCCAGTCAGAGAAAAATGATTCCTGTGGCATTGTGATGCTATCCACGATTTCATTATTCTAAGATCTTGCTCCTTAACATTTACTCAACAGCTTAACCTCTCTTCATTGTTCCATTCTATCTTCAGAATGCAGTTTGTTCCAATCTCAGAATTTAGGCGTTTATTTCCTATCTCAGGAAATTAGATACATAAAATCCTTCTGTGTTGCTACTCCCTGCTCCGAGCCATATTTTGGGGGCTTCCTGACCCTCTCAGAGCACAATTCAAGCTTCTTGCTTTAAGTTAGCCTAACCAACCTGTGCCCTCTTATCTCCCTCATCCCCACTACTCACTTCACCATAGCCCCTGCTGAACTCGGTCAAGCACTTTTTCCTAAGCCTCTTGCCATCCCTAAACATGAAAGTGACAACCGCCTTCTTAGTTTCTATTGTTGGGCTTAGTACTCGACCTTATTTTCTTACATACAATACTTTATGTTATGGCCTCTCTGTTCCATCCAGTTAGTTATAAGTCCCTTGTGGCTAAGGACTCTGTCCTGCTAACTGCTATGTTTTCCATGTCTAGAATGTACTTGGCATTTAACAGGTGGCAAATAGATACTTATTGAAAGGATACTCTTGCTACTGCTCAGAATTCTGTTTCCCTTCTTCCTGCTACTGCAGTTCATACTCTTTCCCTTTCCATTCCTGCCTCCCTCCAATGTCTTTAATAACCCACCATACTGAAATCTAACTTCCAACCTGATACAAGCCTTCTACAACTGAAGCTAAGTTACTTTTTAAGACATATCACCCAAAAAATTTCTTTCCTTGCCAATCTAATCCCACGGCAGCCCCCGATGACCTTATTCTTTTAACTACTCATCTCTGTCCATCAAGTCACAGCCTCATTAGAAAGCTCCATTTCCACTATTTATTTCCATCTTACTGCAATCACTATACATTTGGACTTTTTTTATTAACAGAGTCAACATCTCTTTTTATTTTTAAGATTTATTTATTATATATAGTGTTCTGCCTGCATGTGTGCCTACAGGCCAGAAGAGGACACTAGATCTCATTACTGATGGTGAGCCACCATACGGCTGCTGGGAATTGAACTCAGGACCTTTGGAAAAACAGGCAGTACTCCTACCCCTGAGCCATCACTCCGCCCCAAGTCAACATCTTTTGAATGTACATATATTTCTTTACATTTCCTGTCACTGCCTTTTACATGACCTTGAAAATGTTGCCGACATTGCACACCTTATATTCTGGCATCAAAACAAATGGTTAGGTTATAACACTGGGTCACTGCTTAGAATAACAGATAAGAACTTTAAATACTTGCTTTGAACTTACTGCATTCTGAGTAAATCTCCTGAAAGTCTCCTGCTGTCATTGAAAAGTTAGAACCTGGAGGAAGACTGTGGGGGTCAACATCAGGGAAAAAAATGGGTCGAATTTGATCAGCTGATCTCCGATTATTGCTAAACTGATGGATCCAGGGATAAAGTTTATATTTGTTAATTTCAGAACATCTGTAAAATATGAACATAAGGTTCAATGTTAACTACACATTTTACCAAAAAAGAATCTACTTTAAGCATTAAAATATCTACTGAAGTTTTTTGCATGAAACTAATTAGACTTGAAAAGTGCCAATCTATACTACACTGGTACTGAAGGTGTGTTTACATGTAAATGACCAACCATGGATTAAAAGAAACAAACTCAGAGATTCACATGTGCTATTCATTCGAATTGATTAAAAAAATGTTAAAATTTTGTTGGTTTTTGAGACAGGGTCTTATGCAGCCCAGTCTAGCCTTGAACTCACTGTGTAACTAAGGATGGCATTGAATTCTTGATCCTCCTGTTTCCACCCCACAAAAGCTGAGATTAGAGGCCTGTGCCACCACACCCAGCAAAAATGTATTCTTGAGTAAAAGCAAGGAAACTCCTCTTGTTACCTATTTTTACCATTTTGTATGTAACCTTGTTTTCCCCCGTCTCACCAGCAACAACACAGCACTGCACGGAGGAACTGAGTATGTCACTGTAGTGTGCTACTGAGCCAGGGACAAGCTCTCTGTCTCTAATGCACTGCACCTGCTGACGTACAACAGTCACTCGCCTACTACCTTTTGGTAGAGGACCCAGCAGTTCTCAGACCTCAGTCCAGATGAGTCAAGTGAATATGCATGGCCACTTACTGAAAAGTCAGTTAGGGAAAAGAGTTACAATTGCCACCATAAACTCTTCACCAAGAAACAAATGGTAAAAAGACTTTAAAAAAAATGAGACAAACCCCTTTTCTATATCAAAATTAACACTAAAGAGTCTACAGAGAAACCGTTCTAATTTCATGAACTGCCAAATTACTTTCTAAATAGCTGTTGCTTGCCCTGTGTCAACACTGCTAGCTAACACTGGCTACAGTGGCAATTGGTATAAACATGATGAATTTACTGTAAATATGATCTATATCGCTCAAGTACTATATACTTTTCTTCTAATTTGAAATTGTTCAAAAATTGGTAAAGCAATTTAATTTTGAGAAGTTACTATTTCCAGCAAAAAGTAAATTAAATACCTGTTGAGTACAAAGTTGGAAGAAAAGAGCATAAAAAAACTCCATTCATTTCCTTGACAAGCATAACCTAGCATAGCTATTTCCCAGGCCAATCTTCCTAGTCCAGCACCAGGTACCAGAATATTTACTTTAGAAGGATCCCTGAAATGAAACAAGGCAATTATATCCTGCCCCTCAAAGAGGAAAAAAAAATTAGAAAGAAAAAAAGACAAAATCCATATTAACAACTAAAAATTTACTGAATTATTCAATAATAAGCTTACTCAGAGTCTTGACTTCTTAAACTGAAGTATTTCTAAATGTCAATAAAAGTAAGATATAGAAAGAATCATTGCATTATCAAGTGAGAATTTTCTTTTTTTAAAGATTTATTTATTTATTATGCATACAATGTTCTGTTAACATATATACACCAGAAGAGACACCAGATCTCATTATAGATGGCTGTGAGCCACCATGTGGTTGCTGGGAATTGAACTCAGGACCTCTGGAAGAACAGCTAGTGCTCTTAAGCTCTGAGCCACCTCTCCAGCCCGCAAGTGAGAATTTTCTAATCCCCCAAATACTTCTCAGGAAAAAAAAAAAAGAATCACATTATATCTAAAGATTTATAGCCATTGTATCAAAATATTTATATTTTGGGGAAGATAAATCATCCCAAAGTGATCCCTGAATTACATACGGGACATTTGAACAATTACTTCATCATGAGGTGGAGAACACTTTAAAGTTCATACAACACAATGATTTATAGAAACAAATAAATTAACTATATTTAGATTTTAATGTATAAAGTCTAAGATTTGATAAATCTCAAGTACAAAAAGGAAAGAACAGAAGTTTTGGGCACAGTAGCTTATACCTGTAATTCCAGAGTTGGGAGGCTCAAAGGATGGCCACTGAGTTTGAGACTAGCCTGACCCTCATTGTTAACTCCAGAGTAGCTTGAGAGACAAAATAGGACTCTGTTTCCACTGCCCTTACCTCTTCCCCCAGAAGCGAGAAGGAGGGGGATGGGATACTCTCTTGGAGAAAATGGGCAACTGCCTTCTTCTCAAAGGGATTTCATTAAGTAGCCCCTGACTGGCCTCAAACTCATGACCTTCCTGCCACAGCTCCTCTGAAAAGGACCTTCTGGGCAAGCACTCATGACAAATATCCCGCAACAGACCAGAGGCCCTATTTGTCCCATCGCACTGCTGTTACACGCTCCTTTTCTAGAAGGTCTGCTAGTTTACCTGCACACTGCAATAAGCTTTAGAAGAAAAAAAGGTAGGGAGCAGGGAACTTTTCTCAGGAACCCTAGCAAATCAAATTCTAGGGTTATCAAGATGGCTCAGTGGATAAAAGCAGCTGTGACCAAGACTGAGAATCCAAGTTCAATCCCTAGGAACAACACAGTAAAAGGAGAGGACCAACTCTTTTGCGCTATCCCCTGATCTCCACATGTGCACTGGTGTACACAAGAGCATGTAGCAGCATGCCTTTAATCCCAGCACTCGGGAGGCAGAGGCAGGCGGATCTCTGAGTTCGAGGCCAGCCTGGTCTACAAGAGCTAGTTCCAGGACAGGCTCTAGAAACTATAGGGAAACCCTGTCTCGAAAAAAAGGAAAAAAAGAGTACATGCAGTCACACACACAACTTTTCTTCTAATGAGAGGAAAATGACATTTGTATAGGAAGCCAAAGAAAAATGTGTGTAACCAGTTGGTATTGTCTATAAAAAAGGAATTTAACTATTACACTTCCAAAATTTGGTTCTCTCTCAATTCTATTTCAAACCATTCAAATCTTACTACCTGTTCCCTGAGGAACTCTCAGAGATCAACAGGGCCTTTTTTTTTTTTATTAGCATTGTGTTCTATATGGAAATCTTTGCATATTCCATTTTAAAACAAACAAACAAAAAAAACCCAGAAAACTGGGGGCCAGGGAAATGGCTCAGTTAGTAAAGCGCTGGCCATGCAAGCCTGCAGACTTAAACTGCATCTCCAAAAACCTCATAGTCCCAGCACCAGGAAGGCAGAGACAAGAGGATCCCCAGGGCTTTCTAGCTCAATCAGTGAGCTCTAGTTCAGTGAGAGATCCTACCTAAAAAATAAGATGAAGAACAACTGAGAAAGACATCAATGTTACCTCTGGCCTCCATCCACATGCACGTGTACATGCACACGCACGTACACATACATAAACAATTATAGGAACTTGAAAATTCAGTCTACAAATATAGTCCCAAAGGAATTAGCCCGAGGTAATTTCATTTTCTATATCAATTTATGGAACACATGTTTGACTAATACATCTGTCAGGAATGGGCATACACCTTCAATTCCAGAATTCAGAAGATAGAGGCAGGCAGATCATTGTGAATTTGAGGCCATCCTTGGCTACATAATGAGTTCTAAGCCAGCCAGGTCTACACAATGAAAACTATGTCTTTAAAGAAACAAAACATGGGGGCTGGAGAGATGGCTCAGCGGTTAAGAGCGTTGCCTGCTCTTCCAAAGGTCCTGAGTTCAATTCCCGGCAACCACATGGGGGCTCACAACCATCGGTAATGAGTTCTGGTGCCCTCTTCTGGCCTGCAGACATACACACAGACGGAATATTGTATACATAATAAATAAATATTTTAAAAAAAAGAAACAAAACAAAATTCAACAATAACAATTTAGTAACTTATGGAATATTAGCTTTATAACCAGAACCATGAACTTTGTGCCAAAAGGAATCATTTTAAGTGTGTATATTGCTATTAAAAGGCACTAAGCCACAAAATGCAGAATATATCAAGACCCTGCCTCCCAAGTTAGCAAACACTATTGCAGATCTTCAAACTATTAATATTATGACAAAAAGGTATTTTCAAAGGGCCTCAAAACGAATTCAGTAGAATAAAAATATGATTGATCAAGAACCAAACAAGGAATGAGGGGGGGTGGCAAGAAGGTTTTCCTAAATGTGTAATATTAGCTAGATGTTTCCCCAAAGGTATACATGCTGATATGAATCTTTAAGAAGTCTCAAGCATTCCTTGTTTTCATGGAGAGGAGAAACAAACTTAAAACACAGATATGGTGGTTTTAAAACTTGAAAAACCAGGAACATACAGGTATATAAAATGTGGCTAAATAATCAAATGTTGCCTGCTTGAGAGTCTCAGTAAAAAGTAGCAAGTTGACCAAGTTAGTAAGGTGCATGCATTTACAACAAATGCAACTCCTGACACATGAGGGGAACCTCAGCAGTTCATTCAAGACAGGCGTGAATAAGAGGAGGACCTACTAGGACAAAACTAAACACACAAGCAGACTAAGTTATTTACCAACAACAAATACTCTGGACAGAGCTTTATTTAACTGTATTATTTCTCCTTTACGAAGTAGCAAACTCTAACACACTGTGCTCTGTTTTGTGGTGTCAGCAGAGTGACACTTGGCTGACCCCTGGTGGTAGAAATAGTCTGGAAATTTAGTTTATTAATTTCATGTTTCCACTACTTTACTTCAAAGCATTTAAAATTACATATGGACCTTACATTTAGAGCCTGCATATTTACATAAATTCTGAATGGTGGTCTATATAAATAAACTATTAAAACACTACACCAGGACAAGGACAGCTAGGGCTACACAGAGAAACCCTGTCTGGGAAAAACAAAAATAAATAACTATATTACTTCTAATAGTTGGTATTATTATTATAATAGTTTTCACGTACAGAAGTATATCTGCAAATCAGATTCAACAAAATTGAACTCTAAGAAAGATTTTTAATAAACATGATAAGCACCACCAAATTGTCCTCCATAAAATTTTTACTAATTTTTTTCTTTCACAAGAAAAATGTTTCTTCACAGCTTCACTGTTCCCTAATTTTCAAATTTTATAATAAACTATATGAAAAATGGCTTAACATAGATTTTTAAATTTGAATTTTCTTGTGAGATTGTCATATTCCTTTTATACCAATTTATGTCATTTTCTTTTCTTAATCTTGGACAGTTTTATCACTGGGGTATTATTCTAGAATTATGAACATTTGAAATTTCATTTGAGTCAAGTTTAAGACATACCTGTTTTCAGTCAAGAAGGCTTTGAGAATAAATGTTCTTCACTCTATATAACTGCACCTGACACTCTATATTTCCTCCATTTTCTCTTTTAAAATGGAGTCACTTAAGCTAATAAATCCCTTCATAAAAGTAATTTAAATCTTTATTTTAACATAAATATAAAATTGTTCTTTAAATCAGTATTTTCTTAAAAAGTATAAGAAAATAAAAATTTCACCAACTCCGTCTGCCACCATCTTCTGGAGTACAGTAAATACTGACACATTCATTAAAAAGATCACCCTAAACTGTCTTAAAATAGACACATCAATTAAGATCTTAAAACAATAACAAAAAAATAGTTTTCTGATAAAAACTCTGAGCCTTTCAGACAAATGTCTTTCCTTCACATTTATGTACTTTATAGCTTGAACCAGCAGACACTTGGGAAAATGGAATATTTGTTTTGTGGTGTTTCTTCACGGTTTGCTTGTTTGGGTGAAAATTTCAATACATACTATTCTACCAAATGCTTATTAGCGTTATACTATCCTTGTGCTCATGTTTTTGATTGAGACACGGTCTCAATACTTAGCTTGGCTAGCTTAAAACAGGCTATACCACAGTGGCCTTTTACTTTGTGTTGCTCCTCCTGCCTCTCCCTACTCAATACTAGGATCACTGATTTTCAAGCCACCACATTCAGATAAGCCCAGATTTTCTGGTTTTTGTTTGTTTGTTTGTTTTTTGAGACAGGGTTTCTCTGTGTAGCCTTGGCTGTCCTAGAACTCACTCTGTAGACCAGGCTGGTCTCAAACTCACAGAGATCCATTTGCCTCTGCCTCTACAGTGCTGGGATTAAACGCCCAGCTAAACTTGGATTTTAAACGAAAATAAAGATAGAGTACTGCCTGATAACTTCAATGTTAACTGTTTACAATATCATCATAGAAAACCACTTTTAGGTAAAACCAAAGTAGAGACGAGTGATCTAACATTTGGTAAAATGTAGAAAGTATTTCATTAACACACAGATCCTTGTAGAATTTGATCTGTGCCTTCAAGTTTTGTACTTAAAAAACTCAAGCACATTATTCCCAAACATGGACAAACAGGAAAAATAAACATGTTTACATGAAACACTGTAATGACCAGGTCCAGGTAGTTCCATGCATATCTGTTAGACATGCTATCTTTCATAGACATCTCAGAACGGTCATCACTGAAATCTCAGTAAGGAAAGGCAGTTGAAACTGAGTCAAATCCAGCTCAAGTATAAATAAGGACATCAAATTCTTATGCCTGCTGTGGCACCATCTGAGACCCAGATGACAACACTTTATCCAGAACTAACCCAGATTCTGAATGGCTGTAATTAATGTGCCTCATCCAGGTCCTTTTCCTTCTCTGAAACAGGGTTTTGCTGTGCAATGAAGGCTGGCCTCAAATTCACCACCATCCTGCCTCAGCTGTGTAGGAGTGCAGGGACACGACACCACACCTACACCTGGCCATAGGGTTTACATTTTATGGGAAACCTATGACTTTAATATGTGGTCCCACTGTCTAACTTTCTTTAGCTACAATACAATAAGGCAACTAATCTAAGTAAAACAAGACAAAATAATATAAAAGGAAATACACAATTTTCCCATCGGGTCTAAAACTGGAGGAAATAAACACACTCCCCTGACCCATCTATGCCATTTAAAGTCTCTGAGTGTGTATGCATATCCTTACCACGTCTGTAACATTGTAGAGAGTGGGTGGCTGGAGACCAGCATCAAAGATTCACATCCTTCTTAACCTCAGCTCTGAAATCTTTTACCTACTGAAAAATGCCTTTTTTTCTTTTATGTCATTTACTAGCACCATTCATCCATTTTCCTGCTTACACTTCAACACTGTAACAGCAGAAAGGTAACTGTAAGACAGTAGTGAGTGTGCAAGCTTACCCCACCTTTAATAATGACACAGGTTTTGAGATAAGCTAGTATTGAAAGGCTGATTAAACAGAATAGCACAGATTATTCAACAATCTGAGTATGAATAAAATTACAAATATGTTATAATTTATGCTGACATAAACATCTGATCTTTGAGCCTTTGAAATTTATTCAAGCTTTGGTACACTCAAATTTTAAAGAGCATTACTTTACAATCTACTTTTAGAAACAAAGATACTTTGAATTTTCAGGGATACGTAGACTTCAAAGAAGCCATTATCTAGTACTTTAGTGAGCAAAGTACTGATGACATTCAGAGAGAATAAAAACTAGAAACTTTCAAACAAATAATATCCCCATAGAAGCAATGATGTTCATAAAGGTTCATAAACTTGAAAGCAATTACAAAAACTATAAAAAGTTAATATAAGAGATTAGGTCACTGCTCTACTAGCTGTGGAATCCTTCCTGAACTGCCACCGATGAGAAGCTCAGGCAAGAGTGTAACTCATTGGTAGGGTCCATGTGCAGCACACAGGCAGATAACTTGTATTAGCACCGATGAGTGAGCACAGCAGTCTTCAAGATGAGTCTTACTAAAGATTGCTCCCTATCTTTCAGAGAATAAAAAACAAGCTGTAAACGTCTCAAGGTCATACGGGTAGAAAGTAAATGATGCTTACTCCTAGTAAAACATAACTGTTGGCCACTATCCCTTATAAATAAATGAGTGTAGAAATCCCAAACAAAATATTAGTAAATCTAACACAATAATATACTTAGGAAATTATTTATCATAACCAAATGTGATTATCCCAAGAAGGCAAAGGTGGTTTAAAATAATGAGAATTTAATAAAATGGGGGGTTGGTGGAGAAGACCTGCAAAGTTGTCTCAATAGAATCAAAAGGTATTTAATATTAACATGCTTTCTAGTAAAGATGAAAACAATTCAACAAGAAAAAGAGAATTATGAAAACTCTACAGTTAGTATTATACATAGTGGTGAAAAGAGAAATTATCCACGCTAAGAACCAAAACAAGGAATAAAAAGTATTCAAGTTGGAAAGGAAGAAATAAAGACTTTTTGCATGATATCTTACATATGGAAATCCTCCCCACCAAAAAATAAATAAATAAATAAAAAAAAGTCTACAAGAAAGCTAGATCCTATTCAGAAAGTACGGTCCAAAATGTCAAAACATCACAAGCATTTACACCGTGACTTTTATGATGTTTATTCTCCTGAAAATAAACTACATGACATAATGGAGAAGTGAATGAGTAAGAGCCGTATCTGACATATATGCATGAAAATGTATAAAGCAACCCATTATGTTGTATGGTAACTTAAAAAAATAGAAGAAAATACTTTGGGAGGAAAAAAAACCAGAAAGCCCAAATTTTGACGATTATAAAGAATAGTAATGAAAATACACACACAGGCAGAGAGAGGTATCTACACAAGGGAGATAGTCAAGCATTTTATGTTAAAGTTGACTCAGCAACAAAATATCTTATTTTTTTTATTTTTTATTTTTTTTTTTTGGTTTTTCAAGACAGGGTTTCTCTGTGGCTTTGGAGCCTGTCCTGGAACTAGCTCTTGTAGACCAGGCTGGTCTCGAACTCACAGAGATCCGCCTGCCTCTGCCTCCCGAGTGCTGGGATTAAAGGCGTGCGCCACCACCGCCCGGCAGCAACAAAATATCTTGCTCCTAGCCTTTGTAGATGACATCTCAATAAGCCGATGGTTTCCTGTGTACACAGTAGTTGATTTACTACTGAAGTAGTAATTGTTTTTATGTAAGAGACCAGTAACTGCTTACTGTTACAAAATTTTCCTAATACTCTGTCTCAGGAAGATGCTGAAGTTAATGTGTATGAAGTAGATGAAATATAACCAATACCTTATAAACCAGTTGATTCTCTAGAATGAAGCAATAATCCCGTATTTATTTCTTGATGCAAGGTTTATAGAAAATTTTCTTTTAAGATTTATTTATTTATTATGTATACAGTATTCTGCCTGCATGTATGCCTGCACAAAAGAAGAGGGAACCAGAGTTCATTACGGATGGTTGTGAGCCACCGTATGGTTGCTGGAAATTGAACTCAGGACCTCTGGAAGAGCAGCCAGTACTCTTAATCTCTGAGCCATCTCTCCAGCCTATAGAAAAAATTTTTAAGAGACTGTCTAAAGCAATAAATACATGCAAGTATTTCAGAAATTTAAGACAAACTATTTACCCTTCTCTCTATACTAGTGTCCTGACAGAAAAAGCAAAACTTCATTTATTTTTGATTAATTTTTTATGCTAATCTTCACTTTTTAAAACACAAATGTCCCACTAAAACAAAACTGTTGATGCAAAAACTCAAGAAAATAAAGGAAGTTTTCAAAAGAAATTCACGAACAACACAGATGTTGGGATTATTGGGTAGTAACTAAAAAAAAGAAAAGAAAAAAAATCACTGTAAACTACACTGAGCTGAGATGTAGCAGCACATGCCCATAGTCCTAGCAGTCTGGAGGTGGATCTGAACAGGAGGATAAATTCAAGGCCAGCATGAGCTCATGAGCTACAGTGAGACCCTGCCTCAGAAAAGCATAAAGTTAAAGCATGTAATTGAAGAGATAGACCATGTGTACCATAGAGGAATTCAGCACTGAGTATCGGTATATGTGTTTGTGTCTGTGCAGGAGAATGCCTAAAAGCAAATGACATCTGAGTAACAACAAAGAGACCCCATATCTATTTTGGGGTTCTGGATAGCATCTCAAATTACAAGAAACCAAATCCTTGGAGAAATAGCCACACCTCACAGGAAACTACAACATGGGTCTGAAACATTTTATATATTTTCACACATAAAAAAATAAAGGAATTTGAACAACAAAATTAAAACAATGGTAACAGATTATAGTTCACTGACTACAAATGATGAGTCACTAAAATAAATATATAAAGGAGAGAGAAAAGCCTTCCTTTAGTAGAAGGCAGTCTGCAAACTCTGAAGGCTAGGAGATGGCCTCAGATAAGAACCACCAGTGGACCGGATTCTAGAGCGGACAGGACATGTTCTAAGGAGACTACCGGGGCAATTCTGAAATCTGAGTATATACCATCACGTTCCATAACTGTGTTCAAGGGTTAATTTCCTGACTCTGGTAACTGAAAGGGAACAGACTTAAGAATAAAGTGTGCCTGGGTGGTGGGCACACACTTTCAATGCCAGACTCAGGAGGCAGAGGCGGGTGGATCTCGGTGCTCCAGGCCAGCCAGGGCTACAGAGTGAGAGCCTGAAGACTGACACTGTGAATTTCTAGGCAGGAAGAAAGCATGGCAGATACTAGCACAAGTCTCAAATGGCTTCACAGTCATTCTGAGTGTGTGCTTTTCGACATCCACATGCTGGAAGATGGAGAGGAGAGGTGGGAATGATACAGCGATGTTCTAAAATGCCAAAACTTGATGAATTTTGGTAAAGAGTACATGGAGGATGGTTATACAATTCATGAACCATAATTTTGAAGATATTTCAAAATTAAAAGTTCAAAGTGAGAAGAAAGAAAGAGAGACACAGGCACTGACATTCCTCAAGGGCTACATTCAAACTCGGGAGTTTTGAACAGGGACCAGTGAATCCCGGGGATCTGAGGACAAAATTCACATTAGGAGCATGAGGGAAAGTTAGATAATATTTTTTTAAAATGGTCTACTTTAAATTGTATACATTGTATGTGTCTATGTGTGGGAAGAAGCATAAAAGAGTGCCAATGCCCACAGGGTCCAGAGAGGGCATCGGATCCCCTGGAGCTGGAATTCCAGGTGATCATGAGTCGCCTGATAATGTTCAGCTGGAAATTGAACTTGGGTCCTCTACAAGAGCAGTAAGTACAGGCTCTAACTACTGAACCATCTCTGTAGCCCCAAACAGATTCTAACTACAATAATATTTAATTGATACTTGTCCACAATTACAAAATGCAGGCAATAAGCAATGTTAAGTTAAGGAATATCTATGACTTTATCACTAATAGGAATCACATTTTTATGAAAAATAATGTACAAACTATTCAGCATTTTCTTAATATATTATGTATACCCACTGCCAGGCTGTATCTAATCAATACATTGTAAAAAGTACCTACGAGCACAGTATTTGTTTAATTAAGATACATTACTTTGTTTATATGAATCTGTGTCTGTGTGTATGTGTGTGTTTGTGTCACTAGAAATGTATACGAGTGTTTTCTTCAGTTGCTTCCCAACTTATTTTTGAGACAGGATAGGGTCTCCCAGTTCAGACTACCAAGAAGAGCCAGTTTCTTAAGCAGGTACTAGGGATTCAAACACAGGCCCTCATGTATTGTAACAAGCACCACCCCAGCCCTCCACAAGTTTGCTTTTTAAAGATTTCAGTAACTTTATTTCAAAATAACCAGTTCTTTGAGGTCATGCATTTCATTGAATTCATTTATGAATGTTAGTCTGAAAATCAGACCATGAGCTTCCGAATGTCCGAAAGGTTCTATGTTCAAAAGTTAATTACATCTCTCTGGTCAGTAAATCTCTGGACCCCTCATTTCTTTTTTAAGAATGCCATAATGAGATAAAGTAAAATCTATCACTTTTGCTTTGCTATTAAAAACAACTTATAAAGCAGTGTGTATTACTGATTATGAGTATTTATTCTAACTTTAGTTTCAATTTTTTTTTAATTACTAGAGTAAATGTTATAGAACATAAAAACTCCAACCTCACCCAAACAGATCTCTCAGACATGTAAGGACATGCAGGCACAGAGCGGCTATGAGAATGAATCACAAGGTGAAATGTCATGGCTAAGCGCTTACACGCCTTAAAGCAAAGGGTCAGAAATGCAGCAGTATTTACCATCTCTCTTTTGGGAAGTTCTTTATGATTTCTTTTATGATTGGCTTATAGCAGGCATCCCTTTCTGCTTTCCCAGTTTCACTCCAGTCTCTTACAAACTGTTTCAATGTAGATTTTAACTTATCCATGTCAAACGTAGATGCTGGCATAATCTTTCCATTGCCCTGTTAAAAAGGGAGGGGAAAGAAAAGAATTATTTTCTGAAAGTCAATTTTGAATATGATTAAATGAACATACTAAGATACAGGTGGGTCAGTGGATAGTGATTAGCCTCTCACCTAGGGGCTCAAGTGCAGCTCGAGAGCCTTCATGAAAAACGTTTGGTGCTCTCACTTCTACCCTCAACAGGGAAGAACCATTAATCATAAAACGACCACAAAGTGAAGCAGCCCTTACTTGTGAAAGGACCAGCACTGAGCTGCTATGGAGACAGGACATCCCACCCTCCAAGAGAGGGAAGACATTCCTTCCAGCTCACTGATGAATAGTACTGACCAAACTGTACCATCTACCATGTGAATACAAAGAGACTTCAGTTTCTATTACTGCCAGGCACTTGATATTTAAGTGAAAAATATTTCTATTTTAAAGTGAAAGATGAATATCAACAAATAGAAGATACTGAAAACACAACAAGGGAAATTAAAGTCTTTCAAAAAATTTAAGTCCTTTATATACTATAAGATTGAAAACATCACGTGAAAGCACCACCAATTATCTAGGTGTTTAAGAAATAAATAGTGAACAAATGCAATCTCTAGCATGCTGTTCCAGCTTCATTTCATCACATGGAATCATCCTCTCAGGCTCAAGGCCTGCACATACAGACGGTTACCCTCACAGGAAAAGAGACAGAACAAGATTCACATACATCTTCTCCATATTCTTTATTTTCAAACATATGTATGCAATCGTTCACAATGGTCAGCAGTATTTCCTGATTATGGTCAATACATTTCCGGATCTTGTCCAAGTGGAGAGGAAACTGAGGAAGCAGTTTCTGCTGGTTATCTGGAAGTGATCGGAACTGTCTTTCTGTTCGCTTCACTCGTTCATGCATACTGGTGCTAAAACAGAAAAGGTATTTATTTTAATTGTCAAGAAGAACGCTCACCAGAGGCCAACCATACTTAAGACTGCCATCCCACATAACTATTCTTTAGCTATGCTGGACACTGCCCTCATTTACTATCCTTTGACTTTGGAAGAATGTCAGCTTAGAAAATTTATGTTTTAACTTCATGAGGAATACTTCTTAGAGCAATCAACAACAAAATGGTAAAAACAGATATGTGTACTAATGAGAGGAAACAAAGATTAATTTACAATTACTTTTACTAATTTAAATTTTCAAATTAAACATTTTGGGCAAAACTGGCTTAGATTCCTGTATCATCAAGTAGTAACACGTTGCTGTAAAAGTATATTGAAAAGGTCTGGATAGCCAGACGGTGGTGGCGCACACCTTTAATCCCAGCACTCAGGAGGCAGAGGCAGGCGGATCTCTGTGAGTTTGAGGCCAGCCTGGTCTACAAGAGCCAGGACAGGCTCCAAAGCTACAGAGAAACCTTGTCTCCAAAACAAAACAAAACAAAAAAAACCAAAAAACAAAAAACAAAAACAAAAAAAGGTCTGAATATATACTTCAGTGACAAAGTACTTGCCCAGCATACTTAAGGAGTATAAGCTGAATCCCCAGAATCAAAATAGTAATAATATAGAATAGAAAATGTTTTGAAAATAACTAAAAGCCAGTCCAAGTTGAATTCTGAAAATACAAAGCATATAATACCAAAGTATTAAGCAAATGGAAAATTAAGATTCTAAAGCGTTCCAAATGTAAAATTCACAATTTGTATTTCAAAAGCTTCCTAAGTAGAATGATTCTTTGGGGATTGCTTATTCAGGAAGTAAAAAAGAGTGCCTCGTTTTTAGAAGCTGAATATATACTCACACCTAAGTGTCATTTTACATCAACAAAACTGGCAAAAATCTAAAAATCCAAACTAGATCAAATATTGGTAAAACTGTGGAAAAACTCAGAACATTTACACACTAATGGCGAATGCACACCACCTTGCAAAATAACAGCATACTTACTAAAGCTTACTGTTTCATCTGCTCTATGAGCTAGAAATTATAATCTTACACACACTCAAGAAACACAAGTCACCTGAAGGTGAACCGCAGCATTGTCAAATGGCAAACAAAAAACCCACAGACCACAGAAAGCCCATTACAGTGGTCAGGTGAAGAAATCATAGATCTACAGTGGAATGCAGAGAAAAGAACAAAGCACTACCACAACCATAACAGATAAAAATCAAGAACGCAAATATTTGTTGAAAACAGCAAATTAAAGGACACATGATATACAACTCCATTTTATATATTAAACAATATACTGTTTAGACATCAAGTGAATGAGCAAGAAAATGATGTTTCAAGAACACCCTCTGTGAGAAAGAAATAGGACAGGTGTGTGTGTTTGTGCCACAAGAGTGACGGACTGTGGAAACAGGGTGGTGGCTCATAGGTATTCAGCATAGCATTCTTCGCACTCTCTAAATACAAAGAAAACAAATGCGTCTGTAAAATACAAATGTAAATACCTTCTGTGAAAAGTGAAGAAGCAGAGACGAAGCTCATGCTATACATACATGCTACAGTCATGTTTCTAAAAGCTCGTGTGGGGGCTGGAGAGATAGTTCAGAGGTTAAGAGCATTGCCTGCTCTTCCAAAGGTCCTGAGTTCAATTCCCAGCAACCACATGGTGGCTCACAACCATCTGTAATGGGGTCTTGTGCCCTCTTCTGGCCTACAGGCACACACACCGACAGAATATTGTATACATAAAAAAGAAAAACAGCTCGTGTGGCATTCTGGAAGAGAGGCCCTAAGGGTGATGTAAGAGGCCACCTGGGCAGTGGCTGCATGGACTTTACTTTTTTTACACTGGGGAGAGTAGGACCATTTTCCAGTCTTACTACTATGGGATCCTTTTACACGCCAAGTGTCTTGATAGAACAACGTAAAATAATGATGATGGAAGTATCATTTATTGAAATTTAGTAACTACCAAGCATGTACATAACAGACTGGTTGGAATAAATTTCCTCAATACCCATAAGGTAGGTATCATAGTCCTCTGTTCATTCCATCGGCCTTCACTGGTTATGAAAACTAGTGAGCATAAACACTTTTATGATTTGCATACGAAGTCCCTATCCTTAAAAAAGAGAAAAACAAAACAAACCCAGGAAACATATACCAAAAGGCTTGGTTTCTAGCTAACAGCACTTTCTGGGGCAGGTTCTTGAAACTCTAGGAGGTAGCAGGATATGACAGGTCACAGGGCAAGGGGGCACACTTTTGGGAATCTTGTCTAGATTCTTTCTAATTGTAGGCTGCCAGGAGACTAGCCACTCTGCTCAGTCATTATTCCTCACAGCTGACTGGAACCTTTCAAACAGTGCATCAAATACATTTGCCCTCCATCAAGTTGTTTAGCACAGTGACAGTCTGGCAAACAGCATGCACATTCAGCAGGCATACCTACTTTCTACACATTACAAAATCCACAGCAGAAATACCAAAAAATAAAAAAAAAGCAGAAAAGTAAAACTACACCCGGGGAAAGAGATAGCAAACACTCTTCTAGAAGGAACTACTTCTAACCTTCCACATTTACCCCTCTTGTAGCTGTTAAAGACAAATTCATTCATGACCGAATTCACAAATTCTAGTTCCACACAGTTGTGGAACATAAAGTGGTATTTACCCCATCTTCACCCCTCCGCTCCCATCTGGTGGTTAGCTACATTCTGCTCTTCTATGTACGACTGTTTAGATTCCACACATAAAAACACGAGGTATCTGTCTTTTCATGTCTGACTTGCTGTCATGTAACAGCTATTCCAAATATAACAGCAAACCTCTTGGAAGAGGTTAGGAATGGACATCCAGCCAGACCTATGTCCTACCGAGCTGGAATCTGCCTTTTAGCTAAGTTTCACAGCTGATTCAGGTACACCTCAAAGTCTAAGAATCATTTATAATTCTTCATCCTTGCAGGAAGAACTTTTCTCAGGTTGGATAAATGTTCTCAAATATAAAATGAATAAAATGATTGTTTAACATTCTACTTTATGCAAACAAAGTTTACTAAGCTATTTCCTAACTGCTGGACACTGAGCAGTGAACTTTTTTTATGTTCACAATCTGTATTTACTATGGTTTGAAACCAGCCACAAAAATGCACATTAAAATTTAATCCTCATTGTGAGGTATAAAGTGTTAGAAATGTAAGACAACTATAGTATTTGAAGGTAGGACTTAGAGGAAATAATTTAAGTTAGATGGTACTGAAGCGTAGCCCCTAATCTGACAGGACTGTGGCTTTAGAAGAAAAAGAAAGGAGACCTGGAGGCTGACCAGTCCTTCCACCATGTGATGTCCTTCCTATACTGCCTCAGGGCTCTATAGACTCTCCACTAGCAAGAAGGGCTTCATTAAATGTGGTCCACACCTTGAAACGCCCACCTTTTTATAGCTTTAATCCTTACAAGTAAATTACCTAACTTGGGAGATTCACTTATGGCAACAGATTGTTTAGGGAAAAAAAGGAGGAGGGAACAAATTTCCTAAAGTAGTATCAGGTTCGAATAAGTACAAAATGATTTTCAAAAAGTTTTTTTTATCAATACCTATATAGTTCTAATGTTGCCTTAGTAAAGTCAGGTGAACAGCTGAATGGCAACAATTTGAAGTTCACTCTAAGCAGCTCAGTCTTATTATAGACCTTTCTTCCTAGCATTCCTAGGCAATGGCTGTCCTGTCATTTTCTCACACCTCAAAACCTGTGACCAAAACCACCAAACTGTTTTTTAGTAGCATGTGTCCCCCTTTTTCCTACCTTCCTTCCTTCCTTCCTTCCTTCCTTCCTTCCTTCCTTCCTTCCTTCCTTCCTCCCTCCCTCCCTCCCTCCCTCTCTCCCTCCCTCCCTTCCTCCTTCTTTCTTTTCCAAGACAGGATTTCTCTGTGTAGCCCCAGGCTGTCCTAGAACTCACTTTGTAGAACTCACAGAGATTCCCCAGCCTCTGCCTCCCAAGTGCGGGACTAAAGGTGTGCACCATCACCGCCTGGATTGTGTCCCCGTATCTTCACAGCTAACACGGTCTCTGAATGACTTTCCTTAGCCCCACAGTGCACAGAGTACTCAAGAGCTTGCTACCAAGCAAGAGTGCTGCTAGATGCATGCTGTCTCCCCACAAGGTCTCCCCACCGTCCCCTGCCGTCCTAGTCATTTTTCTAGTTACAACTTCCGTCTTTATCACTTTCAAATTTCCAATTTCAGTAAGAACAAGAACAACAAACCAATGCTGGGCATGCTGGTGCTTCTAGCTGCTCATGGAGATTGTTTCACACAGACAGCAGGGGAGGTGCGCTCTATTTATTACTCAGACAACTGACAGGTAACCGCAGAACTGGATAAAAGGAAGCACAGTCCTTAAACCCCAGTGATCTAGTTGTCTTCAGGGCACTCTGGGAGGTCCTTAAAGGGTTTGGGCTGAGGGTCTGCGGCTTTATGAGGTACAGCATATGGTTATGGACGAGCCCTAAAAATGCTCTCCTCACACACACAAAGTTAGGAAAGAAAACAAATAAAAACATGGGGAGCATTTTACCAGAGCTGAAAGCAGTCTGATCCTACCACGCTGTATTTGGGGTAACATAGCTATTATGGAAACTATAAGCTAAGGCCCACTAGCTGTTTGGTCATTTTGTAGCCTCTTTCTAGAGCAGCCATCCAAGCTCCTTTGTTCACACAATGCTCATGTGTTCCACGCTGCACACCTGTAAAGACCTCATTGGTCAAATATAGAAACTTTTTGATGGCACTCTGATTTTCACCAATGTCTTCAAACACCAGATTTTTTGGTACACTCAGGAGCCAAAAGGCATTTCTTGCCCTGTAATCTTTAAGTCTTCTATTCACTGTAACATTTAGTGGTAAAACCAAGCCCTTCAAAATGTGCTAGGAGTCTAGACCAGGACTGGCTGTCAGACCTGACAGATGATGAAAAGACATCTATCTATCCACACTCTAACGTGGTACACTAGCAACAGGTGGTGGAGCACTTGATAGATGGCTACTGAGACCAGGCAACTTAATCCTAACTTTCAGTGAATTTACATCTGTCCAGATGTGAGTAGTGGTTACAGTATAGTATACAGTATACGCTTCAAGGCCAGACTGTCAAAAGACACTGAAAAAGCAACACAGTGCTTGCTCTACCCCTCACCTCTCAATGGCATTTTAAACTTGTTACTTATGTTACACTACTTTTCCAGAGATTTAGACTGTCTCACACAGACAGTACACACAAATAAAGAAAAACTTTAATGAAAATTCCCCCAACCCAATTCCACATTCAACTGTTAAAGAGAGAAGAAAGCACCGGGAACCATGCTACAACTAGAAAATGCACACAGCATCCTTTTCTACATGGCAACACTCAAGATGAGTCTCAGGTCAAAGGTCCTCTCCCCCCAGGCTAAGGGCCCACCCAATACCTAATAATAAGTACCAATTCTTGGCTCCAATATACTAAAAACTGAATACAAATGCCTAAGTTTAACCGAGTCTACTATGTGCCAAGGTGTTTCCCAAATTCTTCCTACCTGTCAATAGTAAACTGTCCTACTATCACAGAATAACCCCTTCCTTCTGAGTTTAATTAGTAAATTATTTCATCAAAATCTTTGATCTAAGAAACAGTCTGTCATGAGCCTAGAAGTGTAGCTAAGCAGTAATTGAGGTTTTGGATTCCATGCTCCTGCCACACCAGCTACAATGTAACCATCAGATCCTAAATAACTACTCAATTCAAACCAGTAACAAAGTACTGTAAGCACTGGCCAAAACTGGAGAGGGTTCTATGGGGGTGTCCTCTTTTTGCTACTATGTTTTATTCGTTAGAAATAGAGCTTCACCAACATTGCCAAGTGCCATGACATTAAAAATAAGTAAGGCTCAGTCCATGCCCTGAAGGGGGGGGGGGTCACAGCTGGGCAAATGAATTACATATATAAACAACTGTACTACTAGCACAAGGGTCCCATCTACAATGGTCTGACCCACAAACAGTCTTGTCCGTCTCTCTGGTTCCAACTACAGGCTCAGAATACAGCGACCAGGGGACTCTATCACTTACCAGAATAAATCTATTATCTTTGCCCCCAAATCCAGGCGCACGAAGACCCTTTCAGACCTGCACTTACACAGCCTGATTAGACTATCTGAACACCTATCTAGACGAAACGTTAAAGTTACGAAGTTGTATTACGAACGCGGAGCATACTTAAGGGTCCTGCAACCATGCCTAGCCCACGAAAGGAATTTCATTCTTACTCTCAGACTACAAGAACATAAAGCCGGCTCCGGTGCCTGCTGTCTTTCCCTTGCCAAGCTGCACATTTTGGAATTCCGGGATCACTTCTACCCTTCACCATCCGGTTTGAGCCACTCGGCGGCGCCGTTCACTTCTCTAGGAAAGTGCAGGCTCTTTCGGGCGGCGCCGGGGAAAAGTGGGAAAGCCAACCCCGGGGGGGCGCGCGCAGGTGACCCGCGAACCCGCCCGCCACGAGGCTGCCGGGCGGGCTGGGGGCGCGCCTTACCCGTAGTAGCGGAACGCGTTGATGACCTTCCAGAAGTGCTCGCGCTCCAGCCGCTCCTCGTCCTCGGAGGTGGGGCGCACGGGGGGCCCGGCAGGCGCGGCCGAGCCCAAACGCCCGGCGGAGAACTGCACCTCCAGCTCCTCGCCGCGCCCGCCGTCCTGGGCCGGCGGAGCCGCGGGCGGAGCGCGCCGCCGTCGCTGCATCGCCGCCGCGGCCCACGGTCTCAGCCGCCTGCGTTTTACCGTGCCCGACTGCGTGGTGGCGGACGGCCGGGCCTCCTCTAGACGGCGCCCGCCGCGGCCACGGCCCCCGCTCGCGGCGCGCCCCGCCCCCGCCGCCCTCAGGCCTCCATTCGCGCTGCGCTCCGCCAGGGTTTCGGGACTCGCGCACTCGGCGCGCACGCGCTGACAACGAGGCCAAGGCCGCGGCCGACCGCGCTCATTCGCTGCCGCCGGGCTTCCGCTGCGACGCGCTGACGTACAATGGTACAAGGACGCTTAGAGGGCGGGGCTTAGGGCCAGGTGGAGGTGGAGCTCCTCGGTGGGGGCGGGGCTTGAGCAGCCGGCACCTGTGAGAGCAGAGTGGGCGGGGCCACGAGCCTGACTGGCTGGCTGGGATAGTGCGGGCTAGAAGAGAAAGGAAAAGTGTGTTTCAATAACTTTAGAAACTCAAAAAGGGAAGGTCAGACGTTCCCCTTTTAAACTCATTTTTTTAGTGGAGTCCCTTTAAGCACCCAAGGAGCTGGGAGGCACGATAGGTCGTTAGCGTCCCCTTGCACACTGTAACCCCACCCTGGTACAGAGGCGACCTTCTGTAATCCCAGCTACAGTGGAAACCGAAGCAACCTGTGTAGCACTATAATATAACAAGATCCCGCCTCAAAACACAAAAGTACATACAAAAAGCCTTTACCGCTATTTGATGGCAGAAGATGTTTATGGAAACCATGACAGTCCGGGATCCTGCAGTTGGCCCTTGGCCATTCTGGGTCTGACTGCTTCCTCTTTTTTTCTTAACTTTCCTTTGTTTACTTTCTGCTTCATTTCTTCTCTGGACTCAGTACTAACACAGCTGCACCTACCTGCACTTAATGTTATTCTAGACAATAACTCTTTCTGATGAATTAGGTACACCACCTAACAAATCAGTTTTACAAAATAATAGTAAAACGTAAAGACTTTATTCAGAAGTTAAGCACACTCAACACAAACACAATCACAAACTTTGTTGAAAAGATAGGATATTGAAAATGAACTAGCTTTGTAGTTTTATGATTTAAGTTAATTGAAACAAAAGCAATGCTAAATAAGCTTTATTTGTATGCTAAACTTAGATTTTACATGAGAATTCTCTAAACTTTTAGTGAATCTTTTTTTTTTTATTTGATTTTTCAAGACAGCGTTTCTTTGGCTGTTCTGGAATTCGCTTTGTAGACCAGGCTGGCCTCGAACTCATAGAGATCTGCCTGCCTCTGCATCCCAAGTGCTGGGTTTAAACGTGTGTGTCACCACTGCAGGGCGAGTACCTTATTTTTTAATTTTTTTAAATTTATATATCTGTGGAGTGGGGGTAATGCTGCATGTGCGCGAGTGCTTACAGAGGCCAGAAGAAGCCTTCCGACTGCCCTGGAGTTCAAGTTACAAGCAAATGTGGTTTGGAACCACATGGGAACCTCACACTACCACCTACGGGAAAACAATTAAGCATTATCAACTGCTGAGTCATCTCTCCAACCCCCTAGTTTTTAAATGGAAACATTACCTCTATTAATACTTTAGGATTACCAGAGACAATTTTATAAAAATAGGGAGAACAAATTCCCAAACAATGAAGTATAAAATTTCAGCACATGAGCTAATACCCTTCACAGGCATCCTCTCCTTTTGCACTGTCTCCAAGACTTTTAACCCTTCCCTGGGGCAGCCATGTTATCTTGGGCTTCAGAAAACTCTTCTGCCTGCACTCACCCACATACAAAGGCATGTTGGCGTACACCATAGCAAACCTGTGATCTAGGTCAGTCTGAGTCTCAACAATGTCTATGATCTTGCCCAGAATGCACACAGCTCACCGTCTCTTCTCTAGGTCTCTACTAGGTCACAGTCATACGTAGCCGGAGGAGAGTGGAGTGAGGGTAGGGTCCTGGGTTGGTCTGGAATTTTGTTGGATAAATATTTAGGGCTCCATCAAATCTGAGGAAAGCAGTATTGGAAACAGCATTGGATGACAAGGTGGTTTAAGTCAGTGTAGGTTGGGTCCTGGTTATGATGATTTCTCTGGCAGATGTAGCTGGACGTTCCTGTCCCTCTTGGTCCTACAGTTGTTCAGTTCCAAAGAAAACACAGAGACTTATATTAATTATAAACTGTTTAGTCTATTAACTCAGACTTATTACTAACTAGCTCTTTCAACTTAAATTAACCCATAATTCTTATCTATGTTTAGCACAGGGCTGGGTACCTTTTCTCAGTGCAGCATTTTCAACTTGCTTCTTGTGAATCTGGGTTATGACTACAGACTGAGCCTTTCCTCTTCTCAGAATTCTCCTAGTCTGGTTTCCCCACCTGTACTTCCTGCCTGGCATCTGGCCAACCAGCACTTTATTAAACCAATACAAGTGACAAAACTTTACAGAGTACAAGAGCATCGTCCCGCAGCAGACAGATGTCATAGATCTCATATTGCCATGAAGGCAAATGCAGAGTGCTCTAGGAAAGAGAGGTGGTGACCAATGGAAAACTGCATTGCCAAAATCAGGGAAGTCATTCCATCAGCAGGGACATAAACCAGAAGCAGTGTTATGGTGTAGGAGGGTCTTCTTTTTATATGTTGCTTTCATTGGTTGAATAAAGAAAACTACCTTGGCCTTTTGATAGGGCAGCCCTTAGGTGGGCAGAGTAGACAGAACAGAATGCTGGGAAGAAGGGAAGTGTGGCAGACACCATGCTTCTCCTGCCCGAGACAGACACTGGTTAGACTCATCCCGGGTAAGCCACAGTCAAGTGGCGATACAGATTATTAGAAATGGGTGGAATCAAGATGTAAGAATTAGTCAAGAAGAGGCTAGATATATAGCCGGGCAGTGGGACGCAGCCCACACCTCCTCATTACTACAGTGTTTCTAACCAAGTCTTCAGAAAAGAGGAACAAGTCCGGAAGACTCGTGAGCTGGTCAGTCATCTTCTAAATTCAGTCCACAATGAAGTCAATGATCTCCTTGTCTATGTGTACAGTCACGGGCACTATCTTCCTTGACTGTGATGAGCTACTCAGGGTGGAAAAACTGGAAATAGGTATTAGTATGAACTTCATCAGTTATTGTGAGTTTCAGGTCTACAAACACTGCCCTGAACACATGCTTGCCAATGCCTAACTCCCCAAATTAGGTGAATAAGGACTCATCAGTAATGGTTCTGTCACTTGTGATCTTGCCATTAGGCTGGATACTGTGTCCTATGCAGTAGGGCTCCCAGCAGGCATTGCCCATCTGGACACATAGTGGTCTGGTCAGCTGAGATACAGATGCACTCAAAATCTGAGCCTTATAGCATTCCATGGCAACAGAGGAAACTGGGGAATAGTTTCAGTATAGTGTGTGTGTGTGTGTGTGTGTGTGAGAGAGAGAGAGAGAGAGAGAGAGAGAGAGAGAGAGAGAGAGAGAGAGAGACGGGGTGTCTTACTACGTTGTTGTGGCTGGCCAGGAAGTTGGTATGTAGTCCTGACTGTCCTAAAACCTAGAGATCCCACGGGGTGGTGTGGTTGCATGCCTTTAATCCCAGTCCTCGGGAGGCAGAGGCAGGCAGATCTCTGTGAGTTCATAGCCATCTTAGTCTGCAGAGCTAGTTCCATGACAGCCAATGATGCACAAAGAAAACAAAAACCCTCAAAGATCCACCTGCTTTTGCCTCCTAAGTGCCACGATTAAAGACCTGAACCACCACACCCTGCCTTCAGTGTATTTCTTAAGAATAACACACTAACATGCAGCTCAAATTTCTAATATAACGAATGCAAACGAGTACGAATATGTCTTCATCCTAGTCACCTGCATTCTTTCTCCAGACACAATCCACCAATTCCTTGCTTGTTCTTCCAGATTTCTATGCAATTCCCATTTTTCTTCAACTCTGGTATTTGGAAAGTATGTGCAAGTCCTTACACTATTAGCCATTCTAACTCTGCTTACACCACACACACACACACACACACACCACACAAATAACAAATATCATAATATTGACATAGGCCAGAACGGCCTAATTGACACAGTACCGAATATCATGGGTAAAGACAATCACTTATCTAGTATTCTACATCCTGGAAAATATCGTAAACAGTTTGAAATTCTTTATGTAAAGGATGACTACCCTCTGTTAAAACACGGTGTTTAAGGATCTGTTACAAAAGTGCTTGAGTGTAAACATGGCAATGATTTGCACATAAGAAAACATAACAATCTGCATGGGGCCATACCAGCAAGTGATGTAGGTGTGTCTTCTATCTATCTGATGATTTCATTGGTTAATTAATAAAGAAACTGCTTGACCTGATAGGTCAGAACATAGGTGGGTGGAGTAGACAGAACAGGATGCTGGGAATAAGGCAGATGCCTCAAGCAGTTGCCATGACTCTCCTCTCTGAGATGGATGCAGGCTAAAATCTTCCTGGTAAGCCACCCCTTGTGGTTCTACACAGATTATTAGAAATGGGTTAATCAAGAAGTGAGAGATAGCCAGTAAGAGGCTAGAGCTAATGGGCCAAGCAGTGTTTAAAAGAATACAATTTGTGTGTTGTTATTTCGGGGCATAAGCTAGCCAGGTGGCCAGGAGCCAGGCAGGAATGCAGCTCGCAGCTCCACACTACAAGCAAGTTCCTGGCCCTGTCCTACCCACCCGAGATACATGCCTACATTTTCAGTCCTCCTTATGACTCTGACTGTGCTTATATTAGAATATGATGTAAGCTATTATAATAATGTATCATTTACATCTTTTCAAACAGTTTCCTCCTATTTTATTACTTCAGTTTTGTGAAGGAGGTGTCACAGATTCAGATGAATCAATTTTCCTGCCTGGGACACATAAGCCTTAAGTCAGAGATTCTTCTCTTATTCCCTTTCTTTCTGTCTTTTTCATTAATGTGTTGATTGTTTTCTGTTTTTTACACTTTTGAGCTAAAGTTCACTAGGAGCTATTGGAAGTAAGGTTTCTCCTTTCATGTAGTCACTACATTCTAGAGCATGTTTGGAAAGTTACTTCACTTGAATTATTTGTAGAGTGCACACAGTATCTTTTTTACAGTGTCCCTGGGATAGATGAATGAGATAGATTGAGACATGCTTGACCTGTCATCTCAATAAATGTTTCTTCTCACCTCTTCTCGGAGCCTTTAGAATACATTTCCAACTTTCTTTAAAAATACTTTCCTTGGGGGCTGGAGAGATAGCTCAGTGGTTAAGAGCACTGCCTGCTCTTCCAAAGGTCCTGAGTTCAATTCCCAGCAACCACATGGTGGCTCACAACCATCTGTAATGAGATCTGGTGCACTCTTCTGGCCTGCAGACATACACACAGACAGAATATTGTATACATAATAAATAAATATTTAAAAAAAATACTTTCCTTTCCAGTTAAATCAACTGGACTTACTTCAGGATACTGAGCTCCCAGCAGTCTCATGATTCATAAGAACCATGGGTAAGGGCTGGAGAGATGATTCAATGGTTAAGAGCATTTTCTGCTCTTGCTGAAGACCAGAGTTCAGTTCCTAGAACGTGCAAGGTGGCTTACAACAAGATGAATTTTTTTTTTTACTTAAGACTTCCTTGATCTAACTTGCTTGCAATGATTTTTCCCTATGGACATCATCCCAAAACACAAAAACCAACCATAGGGATTGAAGGCTATGGAATGTTTTCATCAGAAGGTCAAGTCCAGGAATAGCCAAAAACCAAAAAGCACAGTTATACTCTCTTCAGTTATTCTACAGAGCTCTTAAGGAAGCATTTAAAGAGCCTTCATTTGTCTGTTGTTGATGAGAATGTGGAGTGACAGGCCTACCTGTGCGTTGTGCGTGACAGTTTCCAAATCCTGCATCTACCGAGAGAGAAAGCTTGTGTGTGTTACTTACACGATTCATTATGTACAGATGGGCAGCAAGGGTCAGTGGAAGCCTGGAATTCATTGTGAGTTGGTCCTGACAAGGTTCAGGAGGGCTGCCCAGGGAGGCTGGAGTCTCATCTGTGCATGTGTCGTCTACATCACAGCTGAGGGCCACGGAAAGAAGACCACCCTGGCCTTTATATCCCACACCATATTGACACACGGGGCAAAACTACTGAAGAGCATCTTGTTTCTAGGGAACAGGAACAGAGATGAGACTTATTTCAGGATGTTGAATTCCCAGCAGTCTCATTATCCATAGACCCACAGGTAAGGATTGGAGAGATGGCTCAGTGGTTAAGAGCATTTTCTGCTCTTGCTGAGGACCTGAATTTAGTTCCTAGAGCACCCATGGTGGCTTACAACTGTCTATAACCTCAGCCACAGCGAATCCAACGCCGTCTTCTGATCTCTTCTGACAAATACATGCTCAGGCACATACACATGAAATATATTTTTTTTTAGAAAAGAAATACAAGTGAGAAAGGAGTGGGATCTAGGTCCAAGGAAATATGGAGAGCTGTTCAGCCAAGGCTCTAGTAATTTCTTACAAAACCAAACACACACTTACCATGCAGCCCAGTATTCATGTGTGTAGATGCTCCTCCTAGAGAATGAAAACACACGTGTACGCAAAGGCAAGAATAAGGGCAGTAGAGTATGCCATATCTATTTAAACCTGTATGCAACAAATCTAAAGCCAGGAACCAAAAAAAAAAAAAAACCCCACAAATATTATTCAGGAGATAAAGGGAAACGTAACAGGTAAAGCTCAAAGAAACTATTTTGAGGTTTTTTTTTTCAAGACAATTTGCAGTAAACATACTACATGCTGGAGATTATGATGTGTTGGAATTTCCCTTTGAGAGATAGCCTAGACCATTGTTTTGTTTTTTTTTTCTTTTTTTTCATTCATTCTTAAATTGTTACATACTGTGTGTTGTATTTATGGTTTTTGAGTGATAAAGCGGCACAGTTGGTGAACATATTAAGAATCATCCATGGCTGTGAGTATGAAGGACAAAGAGCAGGGGCTACAGCTACAACAGGCAGCTCAGGTGTCCCTTAAGGCGGACTCCATGTCTGGTTTTTGACTTGTAGCTAACTGGGTTCGCAACTAGTTCTTTATTTTAGACGTGGGCTCTAGGTTGAAGATGTCATAATTTGGCTTTAAAATAATGAGAATACACTGTGTGACTGGGGATAGGTGTCCAGGAAATGATCATATGGACCTTAAGTAGATCGTTATAGTCTTAGAAGACGCCAGTACCTGTTAGCATTCAGACTCCAACTGTGTACACATGAAACGTGGTCTCAAAACAAACTGAAACAAAGGAAGGCACGTGCGTCTAATCTTGGGAATTAGAACTGAAGGATATGGGTGCCAATTATGTGTGCACAGGGTGGAAAAGCAGGAAGACAGGAAGGCACACAGTCGGTGGGGGGGGAAGGGGGGGCAGCAGCAGGTAGTGTCATCTTCCTGCTCTCTTTCCTTTCCCTGGTCTTAGATCAGACAGGCAGTGTAAGCATTCAGACATTTACACTATGTTGCTCTCAGGGGCCTACCAGGACCCAGCAGCAGCAGCCAGGAAGTGATGTCACTCCATAGCTACTGCAGCCACCAAGTAGAGCATTCTCCCCATACACATGCACTACACCTCTTTATAAAAGGCAAACCCTTCCTGCCCTTCTCTCTCTTTCCTTCCGCTCTAGCTCACAGGCTGCCCAGCGCCTCCCCCCCATAAACCTCCCGCGAGAGCTCTGTTGTATGGTGTGACTTTGTGCTGCCCCTTGGCTCCAACCACCAAGGTTGCTTTCCCGCCACTAAACTAGGACAGGCAGATTCTTCTTCGTTTTAAGACACTGGAGATCCAACGTTCTAATCTGAAAACCAGGATTCCTGTGGCCGAAGGAGGCACAGATGGAAATCATGAGGCCTTTTGTGTCCCAGAAATAAATCAGCCATTCCCTGTAGGGTTGGACCCCCTCACTGTTTTCCCAGCTGAGCGACAGAGATCTACAAAGAATTTTCTGAGCCAAACCTTACCTCAGTGCCTCAAGATATTGATATGAAATGTGATTTGGCTGCTGATGGGAGTATTGTAAATCTATTTCTCATCTGGTGGTAACGGCCAAGCGTCTTTCTTTTTCTCTCTCCTCCCTTCTCTTGGCACTAAACCAATACACACGATTAGCATTTGTCACTAATTTGTATTTGTTTTCTTTTGCTTTTCTCATCCACACTTTCAAATAATTCCAGACTGAGAAAAGTTGAAAGAGTACATAGCACAGAGTTTTTCTGACTTTTCACACAGCACCTTCTTTGTGTGTTTGGCTTACAGTTCCAGGAGGGTACAGTTCATCATGGCAGCAGAAGCAGGAGGCAGTTGGTAAAACTGAATGGAAGTCAGAAAGCAGAGATGAACAGGAAGGGGAGTGCGGCTATAAACCTTAAAGGCCCACCTCCAATGTTCTACTTCCTCTAGCAAGGCCCCACGTATGGGTTCCTCAATCTTCCAAAACAGCATCGCCATCTGGGGACCCAGTTTTCAAACACAGGAACTTTATAGAAGACATTTCACATTCAAATCACATTTTGCCCCTGGGCCCTATGGCTTCATGGCTATCTCATAATGCAGAATGAACTATTCCAATTTCCAATGTCCCCGCAATCTTTAACAGCCCCAACACTATTCAAAAGTCTAAAGCCTCCTCTGAGAGTCAACAATTTCTTAATTGTGATCCCTTATAGAAATCAAGAAGCACATTACATCCTTCTAACATGCAACGACGGTTTTCATGACAGTTTTCACTCAGTACCCCCTAACGCTAGCACACGATCAGAGCACAATGATCAAAAGAAGAAACTAGTACCACAGAACTAAGCTACAAAGCTTACTTCCGGTCAAGCTATTCTCCCATTAGTGTTCTGGTGTTCCAGAATCCAGCCCCGGTTCAGCACTGGATATAGACATCTCTCTGGCATCCTCCAGTTAGAGACAGGTCCTCAGCCTTTCTTTTTCCTTCTTGGCTATGACACTCTGGAAGAGGACTAGCTGTTTCATGGGATGACTTGTGGTTTGAGTTTATCTGAGGTCTTCTCATGATGAGACTGAAAGTGTTCATTTTCAGCAGCTGCTGAAAATGTCACAGAAGGGACAACCTTCCGGGTGAATACAGGAGACAGTGTGGTGCCAGCAATGGCCGGCTTCCCACCAAGCAAGAAGCACCAAGTTCCTACAATTTAATAACAAATATCTTGCAGTTAAGACTGACTTGGCAGAAGATTATCATTGGAACTATTTGTTAAGAGGCTGTTGATATTAATTAGGCAAGGGATGACATGAACGAGGGTTACCTGGACAAAGGCTGGAGGACAGGGGTGAAAGTTGGAGTACCATGAGACTTCTGGGTGAAAATTAAAGGAGTTGGGGGAGATTTGAAAAGTCCAAGAAGAAGAATATAAAAATGTAGGATTCAGAAATAAGAGTGTAAAAATAAAGAAATATAAAGCTGTAAGCCTAGGAGAATGAGAGCAGACTGTCAGCAGCTTTCTCAGCAGCTTAAGGATTAGCTCTTACCAGTGTGTTACTTTGCTTTACAACCCATAGCTCAGCCAGCAAGGCTGAAGTGGCCCTCTGCAAGCTGAGAGACCCTCTGCAAGCTGAGGGGCAGCTTTTAGATAACCCCAGCCACTCATGACCAGCAGCTAATGTGAGCTGAGTTAACGTTGAAGTGATGAGATGTACCTGACTTTTTGGTTGTGCATTATTCCATACCCTCCTCTGCTACTTAAAACTGACAGTATCAGGGGAGTGCAGAGCTTTGGTAAACACCATTAGGAAGTGTCAGAGAGAGACAATGGGCTAAATACAAACACTATTTTAACTGAAAAACCCTGTTAATGGAAATTGTGAAAAAGACAATTTGTATCTGAGTTTTACCTTGGGATTGTAAAAATTCTTTTGTTCTTGCTTAATTCTTGCTTCTTGCTATAGAAAGGGGAGTTCGGAAACAGTCCGATTGCCACACCTATACAAATCCATCTCTGGCTGTGGTCTCAGTTAGCTGAGCTGATAAGCTTTTTTTTTTTTTTTTTTTTTTTTGGTTTTTTCGAGACAGGGTTTCTCTGTGGCTTTGGAGCCTGTCCTGGAACTAGCTCTTGTAGACCAGGCTGGTCTCGAACTCACAGAGATCCGCCTGCCTCTGCCTCCCGAGTGCTGGGATTAAAGGCGTGCGCCACCACCGCCCGGCTTGATAAGCTTTTTTTTGTGTGTGTGTGTGTGCCATGGAGATTTTTCTTTCTTTTTTTTTTTTCTGGGATAAAGTTTACCTCTGGTTTAATAGACTTTGGTGGTCTGCCCCCCATTTTTGCATGATCCGTGTGGACCCAAAAGGTTCTGTGTGTGAGGAGACAGAGGAACTGGTGAGAATTACTAGGGTATTGGGATATTAACTAATTGATTCCTTGACCAATTGGCAGTAAGGATCTCTGCAAAAAGATTAAAAACCACTACTGGTTTGCTACAGTGCCTCTGCTCTTTTCATTTTCATGAAGCTGCCTGCCTGTTCATGAAACAGATAAGAAAGAGAGGCAGGAAAAAGTTGCACTGCCTTCTGCCAACTCAAATAGCTTTGGTTTTGGACACTCAGGGTCCTTGCACCCCGGGTGTGGGCTGAGGAGGATCAGACAGAAGCTAAGCATGGCACCGTCACCCTTGCTTCTTCTGCACGAAAAGGAACCTTCACAGACATTTGAAAAATGCTGTTGAATGGTTCTTGAAAGAATTATGGCCGAGTCATCAGCTAGGGAGATTGGCAGTAGAGCATGGAGGGAGTAGTAAATTGTTCCATGGCCAATAAGACGTCCACACCGAACACCTCCATCTGTCATAATGCGGGACAATAAAGCCAAGATGGAAACTGAAAGCAAGGTCATCATTCTTGGCTGTCTCATTCTTGGAGAGGTAGAAGGGACACAGACTTGTTTCCTAACGAGGAAGCAGTCTGACTTAGTTTCTATCCCTGAAAGCCGGTCTTGACCCTCATAATGAATTAATGAATTGTGGCATATAATTACATGGTAAATCTCTACAATCCCAACTGAAGCAGAGGTTTGCAGCTGACACTATACTATTATCAACTATGGGGCTTTTGAACTATATTGATGACCAAGACCCATTCCCAGTAATTTGAATACTGTTTTTTAAATTCTCCAGAATTTCTTTGGCTGAGGGAGGCAGGAACTCAAAGCAGCCTCAGCCAGCAATCTGGAGTAGGTCCTGTTGTTAGTTTGCTGCGTGGCAATTACCCAAAGCTTACCCACCAAACCTAGTCAGCTGGGTGGAGTGGGCAGGGATTTTAGGAGTGGCCATGTTGTTGATTCTACTTCAGGGTCTCTGACATCATATGGGCTTCCGATTTAAAGTTTTGATTAGGACTGGAAGGCCCATTGGCAAGATGGCTCGGCCTTCTAGGTGATGAACTGGCACTGGCACTTTGACAAGCCGGTGGTCCTGCTACTTTGCCACACAGCCTTTTGTGCAGGATAGAGCAAATGATTTTTTTTTTTCCAGAATGAGTAGTCCAAGAGAACAAGGCGGAAGCAGCCTGATAGAACGATGTGACTGGGTTAAGATTCCCTTGAGTGGTGGGAGGGAGAGAATGCAATAGAACTCACAGGTCAAATAATCCCTTAAAAGGCTGAGGACCACTCTCACATCACCTTATGTCCCAGAGGAATACACGGTTCACCCCACCATTCAGATTTTACAGAATGAAACAGATTAAAATGAGTATAAAGAGAAGCTTTGAAGGGGGAAGAATCATAATTAAAAAACCCCAAGGGTTAAGAGTGACTCACCTCTAACCATAGTGACAGGCTTAGATCTGTCTAATAAACTTTTAACGGCTTTAACATTTGCTGGGACTCTTATTAGACGTTCCCAGATGATTTCATAGCATGCTATTTGATCGTGAGAACAGTTTTAGGTCTGTAGGATGGAGTCAAGAGGGTTGGGATTGAAAGATGGGTCTAATAATAGCAAGCACACCCCAGGGGCCAGGCATTTGATGACACTTTATATCAACCCGTAATCAGTTTCGTCCGGCACAGTAGGATAATTTCAATCTTGCGCTAAGCTCAGTTTCTTTAGGCTTAGGGAGGTAAACAACACAGACGTTCTCAAGTTCCAAAGTTAAATGCAATTTCTACTCACTTTCTATACGCATTTCATTGAAAACAATTTCCAGGCAGTGTACATTATCCCTACTAATGGCTCCAGCTGGCTAGTTAATCTTCTAACTTCTGGTTTCAGCTGGAAGCAAAACATGGTTTTCAATTGCAGCAAGTAAACATTACTTCTCCAGGTGGTCTGTGATTTACTGTAAACACTAACAATAATCTGAGCTAATCCTATATAAATGTTAACTTTACTTTCAGGTGGCTTCTGTGGGTATTATGACATAAGCACAGAATATTAAAGAAGTGTGAAGGTGTCTCTGAGATCGTCTTAGATTTTAACTCTGAAATTTTTAATAGTGTACGAAATGGGTGGCGAAGGACGGAGCTGGTGTAACTGAAAGGTGGGCTCAGGAAGCCGGTGTCTTAGTCACTGTTCTGTCGCTGTGAAGAGACCATGACCAAGGGAACTTCTGAGAGAAAGCATTTAATTGGGGGCTTGACTACAATTTCAGAGACTTAGTCCATTAATATCATGGCAGAGAGCATGGGAGCAGGCATGCCTGGCACTGGAGTGGTTGCTGAGAGCTACTCTATCCTGGTCTGGAGGTGGGGGTGGGGAGAAAGAGAGAGTAGGTGGGGGAGAGAGACTGGGCCTTTCTGGGGCCTTTGAAACCTCAAAGCCCACCCCCAGCGACACATTTCCTCCAACAAGGCCACACCAGGTAATCCTACTAACCCTTCCATACACTCCCTGGTGACTAAGCATTCAAATGTATGAACGTATCAGGACCATTCTTAGTTAAACCACCACCCTGGGTCACAGAGTCTGGGGACTGGCTTGGCTTCTTAAGACAGGATAGCACAGTGGTTCAGAATGTCACTACTTGAACCATAAAAGCTGGGTCCCCAATCTGTCTCCCATGAGTGCCGGAAGCATGACTCTGGGTAGTTACTGTACCATCTACAGTCTCATAATTATATGGTCGTTTAAATATTAAATAATGTATGTTACCTCTCATATCATTAAAATATGACTTGTCGAATATAAAGCAAACATGTCTTGAAGATTTATTTAAGAAATTAACAAGCTGGCAAGATAGTAAGGCTGGCTCAAAGAAAGTTATAGACAGTATTTGTGGAGTCTGTAAGAAAGTACCAGAATAACATCGTTTTGATATAAATCTGGTCCCTATATAGAACAATAAACTGAAGCTTGTAGGGTTATTGTCTCTGTCACAAAAATGATTTGCATCTCTGCCAGCCAGATTTATTTTGTTTCACTATCAGCCGTTCTCAACTGGGGAATGGTTTTGTCCCCAGGGGACACTGGCAACAGCAAGTGTGTTAGAGTTACCACTCAGGGTGGGGTTGGGAGTGCACAAGAAGACAGATGGCTCTAAGTCTCTCTTCAGTGGGTACAACACCACCCATAGAAGACCTCTCTAGACCCAAGTGCCAGTGGGGCTGGGGAGAGAAAACCTGGTGAAATCTCTATAGGTTAACATCTACACTTACAAGAGCTAAACTAGTCTACTCAGGAAAGGCTTTAGAGGACAGTTCCTTTTTCCTTGTTTCTGGGGTAGGAAGGGTATTACTCCATAGTCCAGGCTTGCCTGGAACTGGCAATTCTGCATCAGACTTCTAAATGCTGGGATTATAGGCACTGCCAACAGCCAAAATGATATTTTGTTTGCTTGTTTTTTATTTTTATTTTTTGTTGTTGAATTTCATTTCTGAGAGTTTTACCCCAAGCTGACCTCAAACTCAGGCTGGCCTTGAACACCTGACCTTACCCTGACCTTCAGTGTGGCTTCCTGGCAGCCCCTTCAGGCAGCACATTTGCTCAATAAAGGCTATCATTGCCAATTTTCAGGTTCTGCGTAGGTGTCTGTATGCTTGTGCGACAAAGAAAACCCTCAGCAGGTTTGACTCTGTGAAGAACACTGAAACAGCATCTCTGTGATTTTCCTGTCAGATGATTTCTTCATGGTCACTTTGAAGTGTTAAGAAAACCCATGTAATTGTCAAACTAGTGCAGGGTAGGTTGTATTTAAAAAGGCAAGCCATATTTTAAAATGCTAGACTCAAAAACCCTGGACTCTCTTTTTCCCCCAAGAGACTGTCCTGTAATATGGAGAGCATCCAAGAGGTAAAAAGAAAACCCACTAGATATCTGATGGGAAAACGTTTGGAAGTGCAAAATCACAAAGTTGCAGTTTGTGGCACATTAATTGACTGGCTTATTGATCGCTAGGGCTGGGGACGGTGTATGCTAGGCAAGTTCTCTAACACTGAGCTATATCTAGGCTCTGTCTGGAGCCCTTCTGATTGGTGTGGCACGAATTCTAATAGTTCTTAATAATAAAAACTCAGAGTCAGATATAGGGGTTATTGCTGAAGGATCAGAGAAGCAGAGCAGCCAGCCACTAGAGAGTTCTTACCTCTACCAGTGCTCAGACTGAAGGGGTGATCCTCTCTCTACGAATCCTGACTGAATCTCTTTCTATGAAACCTCAGACTGACTGCATGCTCAGACTGAATCTTCAGACTGCTTCTGAGTTCCTGTCTCCTCCAGCTAAACTGAATGCTGGGAAAAAGGTGGCAGAGTCAGAGAGAAGCCATGTAGCCCTGCCCAGAGATAGACGCTGGAACTTTACTCGGTAAGCCACAACCTCGTGGCAATACACCGAATAATGGAAATGGGTTAAATTAAGATGTAAGAGTTAGCCAATAAGAAATTAGAGCTAATAGGCCAAACAGTTTAATTAATACAGTTTCTGTGTGGTTATTTAGCTTCCGGACAGCAGGGATGAACAAGCAGCTTCCTACAACAATGTGGACCCTAAGGTAGGCCATGTTTGTTGCAGGCTCCTGGCCAGAAAACCCTAGGGACACAAAGCAAAACCCTTCCCTCCTGCTGTTTCTCCAGCAGCAGCTACAGTTGATTGACAGCTTTTAGTGGTCACACTGTCAGTGTGAGCTCTTCCGTGTGTGCAGCTGCTATCTGCTGACTACAACAGTAGCTGAGACAATCCTCCCTGGGTCACTGTTGCCACAGGGGGGATTTTGAAACTTACCCTTTAATCAAGGATGATTAAAATCAGGACTTAAAACAGCTTGGCCAAATACATGTATGTAGCTGCTGATTTGAGCCTAGGTTCTGTTTGTTTTGTATTTTTTATATTGTGTACAACTAAAACACTCACTAGTTATCAATAGGTGTTAGAAATAAAGAAGTAATAACAACCGACCAAGTGAGGCAATATCACAGTATATATTATATGAACTGAGAAGATTGTGGGCAATCTATTTTATTATTAATAAACAAATTTTATGTCTGAATTAGGACTGCTCTACATATATACATAATTTTAATCCCAGCATTAAAAGGCATTAAGAAATTACACAATTTCTATCCCCTGCCTGTGTCTTTCAGAGAAAGGCCCTGGTTTTACATATGATTGAAGAAAACTATATGATTTTGTAATTCAGAGTGCTATTTTCAGAAAACCAAGTAAAACATACTGAATCCTTCTATGGATATAAAAGTCTCTTCACAGAGACACGCTGGCATTGGTCAAGCGCTACAAAGCACAGTCTCCAGATGCTGCAGACATGACTCAGTCAATGTCAGAACAATATTTTGGGTAATGCTGCTGACTGCAGGTGAGGGGCATTGCTATGAGATTGCAGACAGCAGCATTTTTCAAATTATATATTATAAGCAATACAAACACAAAAAAATGCTGTGTAGTATACAAGGTTCCTTTCACAGTGTTTGAGTGTGTGTATACAACAGAAATATACAAAATAACGTGGACACAACAACTATACACACAAAGGCAGAAACACAAAACATAATACTGGTGGACTAGCCAGAAATCTTTCTCTCATGCTAGGTCCTAGTCAGGAAAACCTGACCTCTATTCTTATAGAGGAACATGAACCTTTGTGCATGAACTGTGCTGTGCCTTCTGCAGAGTGAGGGCAAGCCATTCTTGCATTCGTGAGAGGTTCCTGTTCAATGGCATGGGCACACAATGCTCTACAGATTGTGAAAAGTGTGATAAAAATGAACAAAGACACAAGAGAGCCGTCACTGTCCTGCAGGACAGACTGCATCCCAGCTAATGTTCTTCAACACATCCCTTCGTGTTTTTTTTTTGCCCAAGGTGGGGTTTACTGTCCTTCAAGTTTCTTAATCCATCCCAGGAGGACTTGCTGCATTCCATCTTTGTGCTGTTACTCACAAACCTTAGGAACAAAGAGAAAAATGTGAATACCCCAAATCCTATTTGATTAGATCTTCACACCCAATACCCAAGAATGTTAAGTTTACAAGGATTTTTGAGGCAAAAATTCTGTTTTCTCCATAAAGAACTACACTGAATACAAATCCCATTGTTTTAATTTTTGCATTAAAATTTTAAGCCTATCTTTAGAAAGTAGACACCCTCAGCAGTTAATGAAGACTCAGTACCGAGAATAAGTGTTTACTGAGTGCTAAGCCATAACGGGGCATATATATCATTATGCTGCCTCCAAGGGCTCAAAGAAAGGGGACAGAAGGGATTGATGAGCTGTAATATGGGGAGGAGAGTAGAAACACTATCTTCTAGATTTGAAACGGTGGTTGCATCAGTGAACTCACTGCAGCTACGGCTTCATGCACAAGACCTGTCCAAGACGGGGCCCACCAACACTCTGCCATGACAGGGAGGAGTTCTTGAGGCCACACTCCTCCTGAGGAACTACTTGCAGTTAACTGGGATGGGGAAGTCATTTTCTTCAGTGTTGTAACCACTGGTAAGTTGCCTATGCTCTGGTAAGCACTCCCTACCTATGCTCACACAACCCTAATTAAACTCAGTGGTTCACAGGCAACAACAACAGCAAAGCAAAGTAAACGTAGAAAAAAAAAGACATGAAAATAGGAAGGCAAGGTTCTGCAAAAAGGGTTCAGTGGGAATAGAAGGGTGATGGGAGAGGATTGCAGGTGACAGAAATGACAAGTACATTATGGATGTGTACATAATCATCAAACAACAAAAAAATAGAACGCCCAGATAGCCATTATCATTTGCAATGGCATAGATACTTGCCTGCAGGAAAAGAAAGCTTTGAGGACCAGAGTACATTAAAGGGCAGCTGCCTGAAGCATGAGTTTTGTTTTGAGTGTGGTCTGGACGTGGGAAAGAAGTATCTTAACATTCAATCCACTGTCACAAATGAAGGAGGCTTAGCAGAACTGTTCAGGAACTCAGGAAAAAAAAACTGATGCACTCTTATTATTCAGTTTTGTCAGAGAAAATATATCTTTTCAAGTGCAGCATTTAATTGCTGAAATAAATGTAAAAATGTAAAATAAAAGTAAAATGTAAAAATGTACTCTCTGACCAAAAAAAAACCACTAGTATCTGAGAACTTATTCTAAGAATGCAATTCAAAAAGAAAACCAATAGTATGCACAGACTGTGTGTGTATGTATGTGTGTGTGTGTGTGTGTGTGTGTGTGAGAGAGAGAGAGAGAGAGAGAGAGAGAGAGAGAGAGAGAGAGAGAGAGAGAGAGAGACAGACAGAGACAGAGACAGACAGAAAGAGAGGCACTGTGGTATCAACTATGTTCTAAAGGGTAGCGTCCGCGCTACTACATGTACTGTGGTCCTGTAGCGCCTGTACTACATGTATTTCGGTACTATTCCTGTAGCCACCGCCAGCACTACAGGAAGGTTCAAGATCCTGGAAAGGGGCTGGAGATTTAAACACATAGACACACAGAGACTGGGAACAGGGCCATCCTTGAAACAAGAATGACAAGAATGCTCTCTTTATTGTGTTCATTCAGTGCCAGTTTATATAGGGATCCTTAACTGATAGCCACACCCCAGCCAAACACACCAGAAACCACTCCCCTGCCATTAAGAACTCCTGAGGGGCTCGTGCTCAGAGAAGCTGCAAACACAGGAAAACAAGTTGTTTTGCTCAGAGCAAGCATTATAAGTTGTCTACAGGAAATTCAGGGTCTGGGGGTCCACAGCCCCCAACACTAAAGTATCAATGCTAAGTTTTAGATTTCACACTGGTGTATTAAAAAAAGATCTCACTGGGCTGGAGAGATGGCTCAGTGGTTAAGAGTACTGACTGCTCTAGAGGACCCGGGTTCAATTAACAGCACCCATATGGCAGCTCGCAGCTGTTTGTAATTCCAACTCCAGGGGACCCAATACCCATGGCAAAACACCAATGAACATAAAATTAAAACAAATAAATTAAAAAAGAAAGAAAAAAGGAACTTGGCCTTTGATCTTCTAATGGTAATGATATTTAGCTTCATTACATAACAACATCCACACAGCTACATGAATACAACCACTAAGAAACCAGAAATCAGCATGGCTGATTACCCAGTATGCTCACAGCTTCCTGTAAGAGAGGGACTGATAAGAACACAATTATAATTTCTTCACATAAAAATGTTTAGAATCAAATATGTTTTTAGAATAATATAAAAACAAAAGCTTTTAAGGGAGCTTGATGGTCCTCGTGGATAAATTGCTTTGTTGCATTAAGATTAGGTCATGATTACATTTTACTTCAAGCTTCAGATTTGAGTTAGGACTACACTACATGTATAACTTTATATAGCTTTATGGTGGTGGTTTGAAAGAAAATGGCCTCTCAAGGGAGTGGCATTATTAGGAGATGCAAGTTTGTTGGAGTAGGTATGGCCTTGCGTGTCACTGTGGGGGTGTGCCTTGAGGTCTCCTATGCTCAAGCTATGCCCAGTGACACAGTTCACTTCCTGTTACCTATGGATCAAGATGCTGGACTCTCAGCTCTTCTCGAGCACATGTCTGCCTGCACACTGCCATGTCCCACCATGACGATAATGAATCAAACTGAAACTGTAAGTCACCCTAATTAAATGTTTTCCTTTGTAAGAGTTGCCATGGCCGGGCGATGGTGGCGCACGCCTTTAATCCCAGCACTCGGGAGGCAGAGGCAGGCGGATCTCTGTGAGTTCGAGACCAGCCTGGTCTACAAGAGCTAGTTCCAGGACAGGCTCTAAAGCCACAGAGAAACCCTGTCTCGAAAAACCAAAAAAAAAAAAAAAAAAAAGAGTTGCCATGGTCATGGTGTCTCTTCGCAGCAATAGAAACCCTAACTTTTCAGGGTTATTTATCTTTTCTAATTTACATATCAATTTTATTACCTTATCACAACTAAGACTGTATATTCTTATAATGAAGAATTTGCTGAACAGGGTTACACAAAGTGAAAAAACCTGGAGTCAACATTTGACACATTAGAAAGGTCATCCTGGTGCTCTGAGGCTTAGGGGTGAAGCAGGCTACGCTGAGAATTCTGGCTGCAAGAACTTGAAAAGGTGATGGGTTACTATAAATAGCACAGTAAATTATCTGTACAATGGAAGACGACCATAAATCTTGGGGGCAGGAAAAGTAGATCTGTTTCTAAGTTTTGTCTCTTCTAGTGTTTCTGTTAATATTAGTTTACCTCTATCTTGTTTCTAGAACAGAAACTTGATAGTCTTGAGGAGGAGAACACTTCTCATCTCTCTCTAGATGCAGGCAAGGAAGGTGTGCGTGTGCACGCGCTCACACATTTGAGTCCCACACGCAGACATGTACTACCTTGCGGGTTCACAGCATCTGCTGCAGCATACCAGCTGTTCTTGGCCCTTGTGGGCAGATGGCAAAGGACGGATCTGGGGTGGTATGGGGTATAATGCATCTGAGAAACATGACTAAAGCTTTCTCTGTCTTTATTGTAAAGCAGATTCTAAGACCAAACTCCAGTATATGACTTAATTACTAAAAGGGAACTGAGCCTAACTAAGCTCTGCCCATTCTTGGGAAGAGAGATGCTAGCATCTGGGTCCTGAAGCCTCATTGGGCCAGAAAGAGGATCTGGTCTCTCTCAGATAAGTAGTTCTGGCTCCAGGTTATCAGCTCTAAAAGCCGAGCAAGTCACATCACCCCACCACTCTTCATCTACTTACGCTGGTGCCCTTGGCTGTAGTATGGGAGGCCTACCTTCCATCGGAGTAACAGGCGGCAGGGGTGGGGTGACAGGGTTAGGATGGCAGAGTGGGGAGTCAGGCTGGGGTGTCAGGGCATGATGGCAGGGGTTGGGATAGCAGGGTTCGGATGGCAGGGGTGAAGTGGCAGGGTTAGGATGGCAGGATGGGGAGTTAGGGCGGGATGGCAGACTTGGTAAGGATTATTAGTTTTATTTATGTGAGGGAAATTTAAAAGGGTCCTAAAATTTCCTCAGAGGGCTTCTTGCCTATGCGAAGGGCTGACTGTACAACTAGGAACAGTCAGGATCAATGGGGGCCCAGCTGGCTAGTGAAGAGGTAAAGAGAGGGTAAACTTAATTCTTCCTGAGTGACTGACATGTGGGCTACAGCAGATTTTCTCACCGCAAATCCTGCTACATTCTCCCCTGCTCCTGAGGCTAATGCTGCTTTCTCTTGAGCCAGCTGACCCTGACATTTTATCTGTTAGCCACAAGAATCTCCCCTGCCCTGCTTTTATTTTTTATTTTTTAGACAGAGTGTCACTCTGTAACTTAAGTTATCTTTGAACTCATGACTCTCCTGCCACATCAACCTGAGTGCTTCGATATAGGCATGCACCATCAGTTCAACATAGTGATCATTTTATTTTATTAATACTTGTTTTTATTAGGCTAGATGTGGTGACAAATGCCTTTAATCCCAGCGCTATGGAAAGAAGAAGCAGGGGAATCTCTGTGAGTTCTAGGCTGGCCTGGTCTATACAGCTAGTTCCAGGCTAGTCAGGGCTACATAGTGAGATCTTTATTCAAAAAAATTTTAAGAATTATTATTTGTGTGTGTGTGTGTGTGAGAGAGAGAGAGAGAGAGAGAGAGAGAGAGAGAGAGAGAGAGAGAGAGAGAGAGAGAGAGAGAGAGAGAGAGAGGGAAGATGGAAGAAGGGAGGGAGAGTGGTATCTAAACATGTGGGTGCCAGCAAAGGCCAGAAGTAAGTGTCAGATCTCTTGGTGTTAGAGTTACAGGCAGCTGTGAGCTGCCTAATGTGGGTGCTGGGTACCGAACTCCAGTCCTCTATGAGAGTAGCAAGAGTTCTTAACTTCTGAGCCATTTCTTCAGCTCACATTTTAATTCTTGTAATTCAAATCTAGCTGCTAGCTCTGGAGTTTTGTCCTTCCAGCATGGTATTCCAACTTTCTTCTTCGTATTTCTTTCTACTTTCTGCCCTGCTTTCTCTATGGAAAAATTTTCAATATTAGGTCTCAGGCGGTGGCCTTCAACCATGATGGGGTATATGATTTAGTTATGGCCAATCACAGTATGCCATTTTTCTGGTCAAAGTGATATCTCTTTGCAAGTCATGTGATCCAAGAAAGATCAATGCAAAAACTCTCCTTGTTGGCATTTGTGCACACCAATCTTTGAATGCAATGAACTGTTCTCAAGATTCTTTTTCCTATACCATCCGATTTGATAGAACAATATTTACCATTTTGCTTCTTTAATTCTTGCTTGACATCTTCATACACTTGAGAAAAGAGGTCCTCTTCAGATCTTGTTCCATCTAGGTAAACTGAGAAGTGAGAGATAGCAGTTCAAATGTGAACAGGCTTATCAGTAACAGATGCTTTGGCGTTCCTTAAAAACACCCATAGCTTTCACCAAAGAACCCAGAACTATGATCTATGGAAGAAAGGAGGAAGGGAAGGAATGAAAAGAGAAAGAGAGAGGCTAAGCACTGTGTACAAGGCATGCACTGTGTACCTGTTTCTTCTGCATTGGGGCATTCCCTCCTAGAGGGAGGAAGGAGAACGTTAAGACTCCATAGTAAATGAACCTACTGGCTCATTGAGTTCTTGAGAGTTAGACTCACAAGGCCCTTCCAAAGGTTATATCAGCAGTAACAACTGCTGGAGACAGAAGGCTCTCCCATGCCCAGAGCAGCCAGAAGGCTGTACAGGCAGCTGTAGGGATTCTGCTTTGAGGAGGCATTGCCATGGTGACATGGGTTTTGGTGATGTAATTGCCTTTGAGTCACCACACTCCTATAAGTAACCCCAATACACTCACTGGCTCACTAAGCTGGATGTGGGTGGTTTCTTTGGTTTGTTCTTGGTGCCTGATTGACATACAAAACAAGTTCAGAGACTGCAGTGTTTCCTGTCCCAAAGAGGAGCAATTCCCCAATACACATCCCAACAGTGAAGCTTTTAAACTATGGGTCAGACCAGAAGTTACATATTTTCAACAAAACTGGCATGAACACTTTTGCAGAAAGGAAAGGACCTGCTAGTCGCAAACAGCAAGGCTGAGGGGGTCTGAAGAGAAGTTGCTGTGGGGAAGCATGAGTGGCTACAGCAGAGGAAGGACAGCACTGGGGATGGAATTTCAGAGAAAGGCTGTGCCTTGGTGTCTTTATAGATTTTATCCCAAAGAGCTGGAAACCATGGATCGGCTGCGTCTAAACAGGGTGTCCTCGTTTTGTTTTTGTTTTTTCTTCTGGTGTTGTGATAAAGCACTCTAACCAAAAGCAACACGGGGGAGAAAGGGTTTATTTGGCTTACATTTCCAGATCCCAGTTGACTGAGGGAAGTCAGGGCAGGAACTCAAAGTGAGAGCCTGCCACAGGAACCACGGAGGAATGCTGCTTGCTGGATTGCTTCTGCCTTGCTCAGCTAGCTTTCCTGTACAGCCCGGGCTCAACTGCCCAAGGTGGCACTGCTCACAATGCATGGAGCCCCCCCCCCCCCCCCCCAATTAATCATCAGTCAAGACAATCTGTCACGGAGATGGCCACAGGCTGATAGAATCTAGGTAGTCCCTCAACTGTGACTCCCTCAGATGACTGTGTGAATCTGACAGCTGACATTAACTAGGCCAAAGACCAAGGACAAAGTTGGACTTGCAGTTTAGATGGAGGGGGCTAAGGGCGTGAGAGGATGCTTCCCCTAGACGGACGGCCCAGTAGCTGTTGGCGCAGCACAAACCAGCACAGCTCTGAGGTAGACGCTGCCCTTTCTGCACAGATCAGAACAGGCTCCTTTCAATATGGGTGAGTCTCCTTTGCTCTGGAAAGTATGCCAGTCTGATCCCTTTGTCCTGGCCAACGGACTTGTGCCACTGTCTCCCTAAACACTCCAGGGACCCACGTATTCATGTGGCCTCCAAATTGGAACACTGTCTCTCAGGTACCTCCATCTTATTTTCTGCAAAACACATGTATAGCCCTTCTTCACATATGTACAGCTCTTTCATGTTTTCTACCCCAAAACATCGCCTGCTGGTTCCTGGGGGGTGTCTGGCATCCTGGGCACCTTCATGCCCCAGTTCTATTGAATACTTGTGTTCCACAATGCAATCTACTCTTCGGATCAGGAGAGATCTTACTCAAAAGAGTTTGTATCAACCATGACCGTGTTTAGAGCCTGTCTGTAGAGTGCTTCCCAGCTCTCCCAGGACATCCCACTAGTGTTAGAGGGCCTGGCCCTTGCCTGTCTCGCAGCAGCAGCAGCAACAGCGGCCCATCTTACCTTTGCTTTTCTCTACTACAAACACAACAGCCTCTTTTAGGTATTGCTCATGCCTTCCTGCCCCTAGGTCTTTTCTCTGTTCTTCCTATGGTCTGGATGACAGTCATTCCCCCTAACTCAAGGCCCCCTACCCCCAGGCCAGCTAAACGCATATGAGTTTAGTGACAGATAGCTTTCTCAAGTGACCTGGAGGTGGGCAGTCTCCCTGGTGCTCCATAACAGCACTTACATGGAGGAAAGACTTGTGTGTCAGGTCAGACTTTTAATGCCCTTTCCTGGTGAAATCTCAGCTGGCTTAGCGCAGAGACTGGGTCTGCCTCCCTGACCTTCCATTGCCACAGGCCACATCCAGGCATCGGTGGCTCAACGGACGACAACGTGGAATCTGACAAGCTTGGCAGGAACCACCAGGGGAAGAAGCCAGCAAGAATCAGTTGCAGAAGAGGGTAACCCCGAGACTGCCTGAGCATCTTTACAAACTTCTTGAGAAAAATGTTTTCCAAGTAATCCTTTCTGTACTTTGACATAAATGAGAAGTAAAAGGCCTTATGAGAAAGAGGGGAGGTACTTACCGATCTCCCACGTGATGGTGTTCATTTCTTGTCTGTGCTTTAGGTACATGGGCCACACGTGACCATCAAAGTACCCTGGAGGGTCAGGAGGCTCATAGATCCTTGTACTGGAAAAACAGGCAAGAAACTTGATGTTGATATAAAATATGATTGACAAAGTAAATTAATCACAGGCAGGATAATGTAAAAATCACTCAGGTTAAATCTAAAGAGGAATTCAGAGTAATTTTTTTGTTGATGTTAAACTCCACTGTAGTGAGCAAAGTAGCAAAATAGATTTAGTTTCATGATTCGAGCTATATACCTGTAACTCATTAACATTCATAGTTATCTTTTCTCTGTCTCTGGTGTTTTATGAAAGAATTATGGGACAAGTATAAGAAGAAATAAGGAGCTACGTATGGAAAGGCTGGCTTCTGCTCTTATCTAGTGGGCGGGTCCCTGCGGGGCTAGCAGAGCGTGGGCGTGGCAGGTGAGGAGGAAGGAGCCCGACAGGACCGCACTGGCCCTTACTTCTTAGAGAGGTTACTGTACCGCAGGTGATAAAATGCTTGACTTCTGAGTTAAGGCTTGTTCAATAATGCCATTTTTCCTGTTTTCCCTACAGTTCACCTTTCGGAGAACAATGCACAACACGGTCTCTAAGCGTACCTCCGCCTCCTCTTACACTCTTCATAGGGTACGGTCAGGAAGTAACTTCTGTTCCATATGGTGTCCAGCGGCCTAAGAACACAACACACTCAGCTCGCAAGGCTCTCTCTCCCACCCCCGCATTCCTTCCGGCTGGGGCTGGGGGGGACTTACTTATAATTAAAGAGAAGGAACCCCTCAATGATTAAAATGGGAACCCCTTGAGCGCTTTCCAAAGCTCTTGGTCCCTCTGAGCGCCCTGGGTTTTCCATCCACCGCGAAACAGCTGACATCATTTTTTCCATGTTAAGCGCTTCAAGCACTGAAACAAACATAAAACACATGAAATTAATACAACAAACTCTTCTAGGTGGTTGGCTTTTTGTGATAAGTATCTTTAGGGTTCTGTAAATGTAGGACATAACAGCATTTTGCTTACCCTTCAAAGGATCTAATAATAAATACTTTAAACACCCCATTAAAACACTAAGAGATATACTTGAGTGGTATGTCTGAGACATTTTAATTAGGAAAAACAAAGATGTACAAATGTGCTGAGCAGTGGTGGCACACACCTTTAATACCAGCACTCGGGAGGCAGAGGCAGGTGGATCTCTGTGAGTTCAAGGTCTATATACTACATAGCAAGTTCTCGGACAGCCAAGGCTACACAGAGAAACCCTGTCTCAAAAAATAAAAAAAAAAAAGTACAAATGTAAAATACAATGAATACTATGCCACTATTTCTAGCTGTAATTTTTTTTTAGATTGATGCATTTAGTGTGTATGTGTGGGGGTCAGAGGACAACTTGAGGAGTTCAGTTGTTCTTTATGGTACTGAAGATTAAATCCAGGATTTTGTGTGTGTTAGGTAAGCACTCAACTACTGAAAATATGTCCCCAGCAAGACCTTTAACACAAAAAATAAGTGAGGGTTGGAGCAAGGACTTGGTGGTTAAGAGTATCTAATGCTCTTCCAGAGCACGCATGGTCAATTCCCAGCACTCACGTGATAGCCCCCAGCTGCCTGTAATTCCAATTTTTGGAAGAGAAAATAAGCTAGAGATACATTTGAAAGATATATAACATATAATCTATTTGGAAAGTAGTTTTTTTTTAAATATGTGTGGTTTTTGTTTGGCTGTTTTGTTTTGGTTTTTCAAGACAGGGTTTCTCAGTAGCTATGGAGCCTGTCTCAGAATTTGCTCTGTAGACGAGACTCACAGAGATCTGCTAGACTCTGCCTCCTGAGTGCTGGGTTTCAAGGCATACACCATCACCATCCGGCTGGAAAGTAGCTACTCTTTTTAATAGTAAAGGAAATCTTATAAATTACAAACCTTTCTTTTTTATGTTTATGTATGTTTTGCCTGCTTGTATGTCTGTGAATGTGTGTTCACTGCCCACAGGTGGCAGAGAAGAGAGCATCAGATTCCCTCAAAATGGAAGATACATATATAGTTGTAAGCTGCTATGTGGGTGCTGGGAATTGAGCCCATCTGCTAGAAGGGCTAACCACTGAGCCTACATCTCTCCAGTCCTACAAAAAAAAACCTTTTAAAAATTGTAGGATACAAATGTCATTTTAAACCCAGAAATGTGCAACCTCTAGAGCTAACAAGTTTGACTCTAGAGAAGCGGAACAGGCATTCCTGATGCACGGTCATCAGACCAGACCATCAGTTTGTCAGACACGAAAATTCTCAGCCTCATTCCTGGACCACTCATGATGCCCCATGCCCTCACGAGTGTTTCTACCGTAAATTCCCAGCCTCATTCCTGACCACTGATCACACCCCGTGCCCTCACAAGTGTTTCTGCCATAAATTCTCAGAAAAGTGTGGGCTAATTAAGTTAATAGAGATAAGACTATTGAGATTTTCTTATGGTTATGCTGCTGGTTAGGCTAAGTGTCACTTTTTCCAGGAAACTGCCCATTTCATCAAAGTTTACAAATAAATCTCCTAAGAATTTCCATAACTGAGGGAAGCATGTGTTTACAGACACACAAACAGGCAAAGCATGAGGGCTTCTTTCCAACATCTGTAGGCTGTTTCCCATGTTTGCTGTTTGTAAATTGTGTCTCCCCTAATTATGTCTTGATCCATTTTGTCTAACTTCTGTGGGGGTTACTCAGATCCTCCCAACAACAGGATTCCATCTCTCGACGTGAAGTCTTCACTATTGTGTCTGTGAGTCCATGCTCCTCTTTCCAAAGCTCCCAGGTAGAGATGTTAGGACTTCTGCTATCACTCCGTCTTTCTCTATGTCCTCCCGTTCAAAGTCATTCCTACCACGTCTTCAAGCTATGGATCTTTTCCTCTCATGTTTATTCTTTCACTGGGCCTACCCGGAGAGTTCTATGAGTTGGGTTATTACACTTTTTTCAGTTACCAAATTTCTTCTTGGTTCCTTTGCCACATTTCCATTTCCTTCTTGAGATGTTTAAACTCTTCTCCTGTTTCAAGTCCATCTGCAGGTACCTGATGACCTTGTTTTTACAAACCCACTTTCAAATCTCTGTCAGACAATTTCAACAGTGTCCTCATAGAATCAATGCTTGTAGGCTATTATTTTTCTAATCCAGGTTGAGATTTTCCTGCCTCTTTGACTGACAAATGCCTTCCAGCCATGTCCTGATGATCTGGGGTACGCTGTATTGAGACTACTATTTAATTTTCTTACTTTGCAGCTGGTCACTCCGAAGTGTACCCAGGTTCAGATGGGCACCCTTAAAATACTAGGTGGGTAGGAGAGGGTCATTTAGGGGGAAAGATTCATTGCTGCTGAATGAGGCAGGAGCTCAGTCTTTCACTGATTCCTGATGACAGCAGCCGACATGGCCTGGGTGAGGAAGATGGAGGGCCAGCCGACACTGTTGTAGGGAGACTACTTGTTTGTTACCCAGTCACCTGGCACCTCAGACCCAAAATAATCACACAGAGACCATATTATTTAAATCACTGCTTGGCCCATTAGCTCTATCTTCTTATTGGCTAATTCTTACATATTAGTTTAAACCATTTCTATTAATCTGTATATTGCCATGTGGCTGTGGCTTACCGGGTAAAGTTTCCAGTGTCTGTCTTCAGCAGGGCTACATGGCTTCTCCTCTATCCGCCTTCCTTCTCCCAGCATTCAGTTTAGTTTTCCCCGCCTAGCTCTGTTCTACCCTATCAGGCTAAGCCAGTTTTCTTTATTCATTAATGGTAATCACAGCATACAGAGGGGAATCCCACATCACTACACATCCTACCCTGTCTCATTATGACTCTGCTGCCCAGTTTGGAAATTTTGTTCACTGTTTGGCTCTGCTAAATCTCCTGTGGGTGATGTAGAAGACAACTCACTCCACATTGCTGGTGGCAGGTGAAAGTCTTGGGGTGTAGCCCTCCACTGACCCTGTGGACACAACAGAGGAGTAGATTTTCCTTTTGGGATGAGCTAAAGTGGGATAAAAGAACATTGTATTCCAGTAGCTACCCTTGTAGTGGTCCTTTGGTTGTAGGTTTCTTGCTGCTTTTTCTGTCCATTGATGGTTCAATGTCACATGCATTTCCAGAAGTCCAGGTGGCATATGGGAAGAAATAAAGAAAGTACAGTGTCCTAGTTAGGGTTTCTATCTCTTGAAGAGACACTATAACCATGGCAATTCTTATAGAGGAAAATATGAAATTGAGATGACAGCTTATAGTTTCAGAGTTTTAGTCTGTTATCATCATTTTGGGAATGGTGCTGTGCAGGCAGACACAGTGCTATAGAGATAAACAACTGTCCTTTATCTTGGCGTGCAGGTAATAGGAAGTGGTCTGAGTATCATACTAAGGGAAGTTTGAGCAAAAGAGACCTCAAGGCCCGCCCCCTCAGTAACACACTTTCTCTAACAAGGCCACACCTCCTAATAGTGTCACTTCCTTTTGGGGGGCATTTTCCTTCAAACTGCCACACACAGGGAACTCATACCCACGTGATCCCTCGAGTCACAGAATCCTCAGCCAGCACGTGTCGTCTTTTTCAGTCTTCCTTTCTTTGTTATATTGTATTGCAGGTTCTGGCTAAATGAACAAGGCCCAATGACAGGGGGCAGGGAGTTAAAACATTTTCTACGTTTCCTAGTGATTTATCTTTTAGGTCATGGAATCCACGTGTCTTGCTTCACACAAGATGGGATGATACTTAGGATATGCTTCAAAACAATGCAGATGAAGAAAGTGGGTCGGAGTGGAGATGAAATACGACTGTCAAAGGGCTCCTTATATAAAGCTGGGTGATAAACTCATGAACATTTATTATAATTTTATGTCTACTTTTGTATATTTTTGAAGCTGTCCATAAGAAAAATAATTTTAAGTAATTTAAAAGTACTATCTTTTCCTACTTACCCTCTATAGAAATTGAAATAGAGTTTACTATACCTTGAGTACCTCTATGCTCTAATTCACTTCTGTGTTCTTTTTTTTTTTGTTTTTGTTTTTTTTTTTTGTTTTTCAAGACAGGGTTTCCCTGTAGTTTCTAGAGCCTGTCCTGGAACTAGCTCTTGTAGACCAGGCTGGCCTCGAACTCAGAGATCCACCTGCCTCTGCCTCCCGAGTGCTGGGATTAAAGGCGTGCGCCACCACCGCCCGGCTACTTCTGTGTTCTATTTGCCCACTTGTTCATGTTGGTTAACTATTATACAGTTAGTGAATTTGAAAATACATTAACAAGGTCACCTTACATAATTTTTAAGCAACAGGGCAAGCACCTTCTGTGATATGACTTATGCCACTAAGAAAGGTAGAACCGTAGATACATATGCACACGGGGAAGATGTCATGTGAAGTGAGAGGAGAGATGGTGGCAATGCACCAAATGCCAGAGTGTGGCACAGAATCTGTCTGTCGTAGTCCCCTACAGCAACCAACCCTTCATCTCAGACCCCAGCTTCCAGAACCGTGGGGGCAGTATCCTTTTGTGGCTAAAGCTGTCCAGCATGTTGTATATCTGTTAACTCACTTTTATAAACTGTCCTTTTAGTGGTTACAAAGATGTTGAGTCTACCTGGACTTACTTTACATTGAGACGTTTACCTGAAAAGTTCAATTCTTTTCTCAAAGATAGATTCTTGGGTGTAGGGTACATGAATTCATGGTAGGAACATTTCAAGGCATTTGTGAGACATAGTTGTGTTAGCTTGTAATCCCATGTAATGTGCACAAGGGTGATTGCTTTGTAGTGGTCCTGTCATTGGGTCAATACCCTTTATTAAAATTCTCTGTCTACTTTGGAACTGGAGGAAAGGTGATTGCAACTCTTTGATAACCTCCTGGTTTTTTTTTTTTTTTTGGAAGGCATTCACATTCGTCTGACGTTAGTTCTATTGAAATATTCCCTTTTTCTTAGTTAGTTTGAGAACTCCTCAGTTAATGGGAGCAATAAGGCGGTCACTGCTTCATTGTCTTCTCATTCTTTTTTTTTTTTTTAAAGCGGTTTCTTACTTTAGGAAGAAAGGAAGAGAAGAAACAATGTATCAAGACTGAAACTTTACATAGAACTGCCAAGAAGGGACTTAGTCTGAAAGCCACTGTGTGTCTGTAAGAACTGTTACATAACACTGAATCCTCAGACACTCAAAACTGGAGATAGAGAACATGTCTTTTTGGTGGAGCCCCCTCGGTTGGTCTACAGACATACTAAGGATAGTTTGTTAATTATAAAAGACAGCAAGACCACAGACTCTTATTATGCTAGTCTCTGCAGGAAAAGAAATGCTTTCTGGATGACTTTAATTCTTTGGCTTCCCAACAGAATCAGCCTGGGTCAAGGGAATGAAGTGAATCTAAAAAACATTCCAAGGTTTTCCAAGTAGTAAAACAAACAAACACACACACACACACACACACACACACACACAAACACGCTTTCTGGTGCTTTGATACTGGGAAAAGAAGCTGAATGCATTAAAGCTAGTCTGATGTTGATGAAATATTTTAGTGGGTGAGCCTCAAAGTCATAAGCATGGCTAGTCATATGTCAGAGTCAGGGAAGGACAGAAAGATGACAAAACTACCCTGTCCTAGCTTCTGGAAAAAAAAAAACTACTATCCCAGTTTTGAGTCTGAAATTTAAATCTCTGGGACATATTTTCTGTTTACTTAAATAGTTGACCAGAGATAAAAAACATACAATGGCAGGCTTAAAATACAGCAATATGTAAACATTCAAAACAAATTATTTGTGTGTGTGTGTGTTTGAGCATGTGTGTGCATGCGTGCATGTGTGTGTGTGTGTGTGTGTGTGTGTGATGTGTCGGGAGACCTCCATGTCACAGCATGCTTGTGGAGACCAGAGCCTGCTTTGTGGAGGCAGTTTTCTTCTTCCAACTTTAAAGGTTCAAAAGAATCAAATTCAGGTCTTCAGGCTTGTGTGACAAGTGCATTAACCCAGGGAGCCTTCTTGCCCTCCCTATATAAACATTTAACATTATGATAATAGAGAGAGAGAGAGATGTTTGTGTTTGAAAAAGCAAACGAATATAAACTCATGCTATTTCACACAGGACTCCACTTACCATCATACTGCAAAAATCCATTCTCATCTGTGTCTATCTCAGACTCTGGCTGGAAAAACAAACATAGTGGTGGGCAGAAGTGATGCAATTATACAATTAAAAAGATAAGCCTTTAATAACTGCTTTGGATAATGATGGGCAAGAGCAAAGACGGTCACTGGCAGATGGTGCCACCTGGTGGGCAGGTAACACTATTGCACCAAGTCTATCTTTAGCCAAAGCTTTTGGATATCATTAACTTTGTTATTAAGCCTTTTGGAGTCAGATAGATCGTCTAAGAAGCTTCATATGTACCTTGAAAAAGTCGTCCTGAGATATTAGGCTGCAATTGGGAAGGTGTTTCTGCAACTTCTTAGCCAGCGTTGTCTTCCCGCCGTTTGTCACTCTGAGCCAAGAAAAAGCAGGAGGTCCAAGGAGATATTAGGGAACAAGGAACATTCAGCAATATTTTCTTAAAGGAATATTAAAAAAATTACTACTTGAGATAAAAATGCTCATTTTCACAGATTGTGTTTTGTTTTTCAGGCAAAATCACAGGTTTGAAAGATAAGGTGTCCTAATAGTAAGAGACAAGTAAAGGATGGAGAGGCAATGCTCTTAACCACTGAGCCATCTCTCCAGCCCCTTTACAGCTCTATCTTAATACAGTTGATTTTCTTTGTATTCCTGTGTTTTATTTTGTGCATTTCAAGTCACCCCGAAAAGAGGTCATGATTTCACCATACATCAAATGCTCAAAGCACAAAGCCCCTGACTGTACATCTACTGGCAAGAACCCATGACTAGTTCTGAGAGAGATCAACACGGCAATGTTTATAATCTAGAGAGAGAAACTCATTCATCAGAAGGACTTGTGAGGCTGGGTATGGTGGTGCGTGCCGTTAATTCTAGTACTCAGGACCCAGAGGCAAGTGGATCTCCCATAAGTTTAAGGCCACCCTGGTCTACAAAATGAGTTCCAGGCCAGCAAGGGCTACTTAGTGAAACCCTGTCTATGTTTAAAAGAAAAAAAAAACAAACAAATAGACAAACAAACAAAAAAAACCCACCACCCAAAAAAACAAAACCAAACCAAAAAACCCAACCCATCAAACAAGCGCAACAACAAAACACAGACAAAATGCTTATTGGCTATATATTATCATGTAAATACCTTATACCTGCAAAGTGGAAGATATTAATAAGACTGTCCATTCTACCTTACAATAAGTAGGTAGGGTATGGGGCTGTTACTCTATATTACTGAGAACACTGATATCACCTTTTTTTTTTTTTTTTAACAAAAAATGTCTATAAATCAAGCCAGGCAGTGGTGGTGGAAGCCTTTAATCCCAGCACTAGGGAGGTAGAGGGAGGCGGATCTCTGTGAGTTTGAGGCCAGTCTGGTCTACAAGAGCTAGTTCCGGGACAGGCCCCAAAGCTACAGAGAAACCCCGTCTTGAAAAAACAAAAAATAAAAAAAATAAAAAATGTCTAGAAAGAATACTGCAAGTCCATAGTCAAGATACTGAGCTTTTGCTTAAAAGGAAGAAACTTTAATATGGTCTGAGCAATCTAGCCAGAAAATGTGTCATTTCTTATAGTTTCTCTTTAAGATCGTATAATTAAATTAGCAATAAATAGGCCCCTCCCCACTGATTCAGAAGAAGCCACCAAGAAGGAAGCACTTTTCGTAGGAGTCCTTCAGGGAATGGACCAGCTGGGGAAGGGTTTCATCATTGAGCACAGAGCCTGCAATCCACACTTGGAATGTAACCATCCCAGTGGGTCAGGTGACGCCTCAGGACCCACTCCTTCCCCTTCAGCAAGCTCAGAACCTCCTTCACACAAGCTTTCCTTGCCCTAGGGAAAAGCTCCAGAGCAGGACTTTAGGATCTGAGGAAGGAAAGTGAGAGGCTACGTGATGTATTTCCTTTCTTTGTTTACAAATAAAAAAAAATCCTTTTGTAATAAGAGGGCACAAAAGTACAGGCTGAAGCTAAAAACAGTGTTTACAGTTAGTCAAGCAAGATGAGACTACTTCCTTAACAAGGTGATATATTAAGTCCCATATTCTAGCTGAGGAACGTGGAGCTTAGGAAGCTGTTTACTGCTGGAGTGGGAAGCTAAGTTGAATTACAGCATGGGTATCCCTGACCCCAAACTGTCCCCGTCCCCTGACCCCCTCTCCCTGAGCCACTGTTTCCCAGGATTAAACTGGTGATTGTAATTAGGAATGATGAGTGCTGGTCTACCATGGGAGTGGCAGACAGTGTGACCTGAAGCTGAGGACAGGAGTCGTCCTTCAGGACAACACAGATTCCGCTCCAGACAGGAGTCACACAAAAAGGCACATTCTGATGCTCAATCCATTCTTAATTTGTTTTTATTTTTCTCTCTCTGATGCTGGGGTCACACATGCAGGCAAATGCTTTGCTACGCAGCTGAACCCAGTCTCTTCCTATTCCTAATTGATTCCTGTGTGATGTAATATAATAACACAACAGATTATCTCCCTCAAATTACATTTGTAATATCGCAAATGTTTTGTCAATAAGACACGCATGAAGAATGACAGACATAATCCAGCAGCAAGACAAATAGTCTTTCCAGTTGCTGTTGATGTCACATTTGCACATCAGTCTCTGGAGCCACAGGTCAAACGACTATGCAGTTTAGAATACTTGTGACAGTGGAATACGTGGCTAATATCATACCAGGGCAACACAAACTAGCCTAGCCAAATAGTATACCTGGTTGCCCTAAAGGTGGGGGAAGAGGGCTATAGGTAAGGAAACTTGTATTCCCAGGTCAAAGCTGGCCATAAAAAAAGGGGGTGTTATTTTTTCTTACACCATGCCAGCATCCACATGGGAAATGATGATCACCCTCAATCAAAGGAGTGACCAATCAGCTCTCATCTCCAGGGTCAGCTCCAGTAAACAAATGGAACCATTGGTAAAACTGCTGCCCCCACCTCTTCCTTCCCCTGGTAAACCCTTGCCCCTCTCACTGGTGTCCAAGTAGCAGCACTTCTCCTGGGTCTTGGGACTCCCCACACCTTTCTCTACCACATCCACACGAAACACCATCTGGACATCTGGAGTGATGTGGGATTTCCCTCTGTACACCACTGGTTAATAAAGAAGCTGCTTTAAGCCAATGGCTTAAATACAACCAGACTGGAAAAGATATAGAGAGAGTAGGCGGAGTCAGGGAGAAGCCACGTGGATGCTGGATAGAACTTTACCTGGTAAGCCACAGCCACGTGGCAATACACAGATGAATAGAAATGGGATAGTTTAGGAAATAAGCATTAGCCAGAAAGACGCTTAAGTGATTGGCCAAGTGGTGATTTAATTAATATAGTTTCTGAGCGATTATTTTGTGGTCTGGGCAGCTGGGAACGAACAAGCAGCCTCCCCATACACTGGAGTGTCTTGCCCCCTGTTTATGAAGGAACTACTCACCCACCAATTCCAATGACAAATGTTTTCATAATTGGCTTTGGAAATCACGTCTTCCTATTAGTTCCTAAAATATGTAAATAAAAATAAATTCAGTATCATTTAGTTGTCTTGAGTTAGTCCTGAAAAGCAGTAACAGCTGAGAGGGGATCAGTGGCCTCAACCCCACATTATCCACAGTCTGGCTTCCGGAGGCTAATAGCTGGTGTTTCCTTAGTGCCTGTTAACCAATGTCATGCTTGCGTGACCTATTTCCTTGGGTTGCCTTGTGATGATTATTCTTAGTTGTTAACCTGACTACATCTAGAATGAAGGAAAACCCAAGCAGCTGGGTAACACTTGTAAGGGTTTTTTTTCTTAAGTCATTTGGAGTGGGAAGACCCACTTTTAATCAGATCTTCTGAGGTGGGAAGACACAGCTTCTGCTGGCAGTCTATCTAAAGGACATGGAACAAAGAAGGTTTCTTTTTTTGCCTGCTTGCTCTTGCTCTTGCTCTTGCTGGCAAGTCCATCCCTTCACTGACCTTAGAGCCTATTTCCTTGAAATTTGAGCATTTACTGAAGACAAGCTAAGACATTCAGCCTCGTGTGCTGACAGACTACTGGATTCCTGGACCCTCTGTTCATAGATAGCTATTGTGACTAGCTGGGCCACAGCCTGGAAGTCATTCTAATAAATCCCCTATATATTTCCTTTTCCTGTAAGTCCTGTCCCTCTAGAGTACTCGGACTAATATACCCTTCTCACGGCCCTTCCTGCTTTCCTAGCAAAAGAAGACACTGCCACCAGCGGCAGAGGAAGACAGAAGTCAGTCTGTATCTCAGTCTCTCCATCTCTCGGAAAAGCTTTTACTGGTACAGTATATATTCTCAAGCTTTGCAGAAGTACAAATTGGTCCAGACTGGAATGACAGATATCCATTTCTAGAAAAGCCAGAATGGAAACTAGATCAATTAAGTGAACATATTTCTATCATTGCGGAGGCTCTGAAATGCTTCATTACCAAGAGCACAAAAGGCTGTTGCATGCGTGCTGACTTCCCAGGCTCTGAATGAAAATCCATGTCATTCTTACTGATATATTGTTGAAAAGCCGTACATTTGCTGTGTACAGTTACTGGAAAATACTGGTCCCTTTCCTGCCTGACATATTTGTGCAGATACATCAGGATACTGCCTCGATTACAGAGGATGGAAGTAATGACTGTAGTTGTTGTACAGGAAAGACTTGAGGGGGTTACCTGTGTGTGAACTCTAGCAGTTCAGAGATGAGGAATGAGGTGGAAGAATCTAAATGTAAACTCCTTCAGGTAAGAAGGATGGAAACTCCTGCAGCCAAGTACAAGGGATCGCAAGGCTGTGTTTTTTTTTTTTTCTCTCAAATCGAAACGGTTTCTCTCACCCCAAAGTCTGACGACCTGAGTTACTCACTACTAGGTCGATGACTGGAGTTGGAGCCCCAGAACTCATATGGAAGGAGAGAACTGACTCTGAGTTGTCCTCTGACCTCTGCACACCTGCACGGCACCCATGTGTCCACTTATACACTAAGTAAGTAACAATTAAAAAGTCTGAAACCCAGGCACCCCAGGTCTACATTGAGTTAGCAACCTGGGACTATCCAAAGCAGTGTTTGGATAAGTGCTGGGCCTATCTCACCAGCCATGAGGAGGTCCTAATGCAGAAGAAGAGAACTGGGCCATGCAGAAACAAGGCTGGGGCAGGACTGAGTGGTCAGTGGAGCAGCGAGCAGTTTACCAATCTTTGAAGCTGTCCACTTCAAAAACTGTGTTGGATACACAAGGTTAAGGTACAATCCAGGTTCATACATGGCACCAGCAACTCCCATACCATTCTATTTCACTAGAACTTAGGGTCTCTTCAAATATGGTTTAAAACCTAAATTTTGAACAAGTTGCAGTCAAGAGTTGCGATGCTCTCTATGAACACATACATGCTGAAGGGTTTTTTGTTTGTTTGTTTTGGAGGCTTTTCATGTGACTCAGCCTGGCTTTAAAGTGCCTATGTAGTGGAAGATGACCTTACTTGATCCTCTGTCACCCAAGTGGTAGGATTCCAAGTGTAGGCCTTTGTATCTAGCCTTATAGCAGAGTATGTTATGAAGTGTATAGAACTTGGAGCAAAGATAAACTGTGAATCTTATGATGGATCTGGGAGAAACAACCTTCTGAACTTTCCAGAGTCATGAAATTAGGGTGTCCTATCACCGTGAATCGTGTGTATTACTTATGCAGTATCTTTTCTTCAGCAGCAGAGACCATTTGCACAGGGAGCAGGGAGAACAAGACAGAGTAAACCTTACATGAGTTGCCTACACTTTTTAAAAATGTATTCATTATTATCATTCTGAGACAGACTCTCACACTATGTAGCCCATTTGGTCAGGAACTTGTTACATTGTCAAGATTGTTTCTGTGGCAAGGTTACCTTACTTTAAGTACTGGGTCATAGTCATGCATCACCAAGACTGGCTCATTTTTTAAAAAAATGCTTTTGATTTACTCTCAGTGAAATGTTGAATTCTCCTCATAGTTGGCTTATGTTTATGTTTGATCTATCCTACTTCTAAACATGGGTTACTTTGAATTCTAAAATATAGAATTCTTCCTGGGTCATGCGAAGAATCAGTAGGCTGGACGGAGACAGGAACTCACCGCAAAATCAGAAAGATGACGAAGGCAAACGCGTGTGCTCTTCAGATGAGTTCAAGACAAATGTTTTCAGGATTTCTATCTCCTGTGTTTTATTCAACAGTTACCTGGATCCTTTCCCAATGGACAGGACCTTCTCTTGCTACTAATTTAAACTTTGATCCCTCCTGGTAAACAGAATCTCCCACAGCCTGAGTCCCTGGTAAGCACAGCCTAGGAATGTGGCCACCACCAAGCTTCTGGAAACCTATGCCTCTTGAAGTACCACTCACTTTTATTTTTAAAACTAACTTTCAGTCGACACTCTGACACTCCATTTTATGAAGGCTTTTTTATTTACATGTGTGTGGGTAGGTGCATGCCATGGCTCACCACAGTCCACATGTAGAGGTCATAGGTCTACCTGTGGGAGTCAGTTCTCTTTCCAACATGTGGGTACTCAAGACTGGACTCTGGTCATCAGATCTGGCAGCAAGGGCAGTTGAACCATCTTGCTGACCCTGTAGTTTCTTACATAATCAGTATTTTCATTTTTATTTCCCCTATTATATTATGGAGCATATAATACCGATCATAACATTGTGAGTTTACGTGTGTGTGAATACAAAATCATGAGATGAGGTGTTAGGTTAGGCATAGGCAGCTTTTGTAAAGTACCAGATAGTACACACACACACACACACACACACACACACACACACACACACACACACATACAAATACATACATGTATTTGTATAGCTTTGGTTTTGTGGGCAAACCATTCTACTCTGAAGTTTGTAATGAGAAAGAGGCCACAGTTCAATGCATAAGAAAACGAGCATGGTGTGTTCTAACAAAATTTTATGGGCACAGAAAATAAGTTTCTCCTAACTTTCGCGTGCCGCATGCCACAAAACACTATGCTTTTGCTTTTGTCTCACCTATTAAAAACACCAAAAGCATTCTTGGAAGGCTTTACAAATCCAAATAGCAGGTGGGTTGGAGTTTGTTTACCAAATGCTGCAAGAAGGAGCGTCCTGTCTCCTGAGAATCAAGACTGGATTCCCCTACCAGCAAATGTGTGGTCACCTGGAGCTAGCGCCAGTACGGTGAAGAGCAAGAAATCTCTTAGGTACGCGAGTCCTAACGCGGTTTCCCTAGACACAATCAGGTTTCGGTCCGGCGCAAGTGACTCTGGAAGGTGCCCAGGCCTCGGCGCGGCTACGCAGCGGGCAGTGAGTACTTACCGAACCGGGTTCGAGTCCTCCCCAGCAGGACCGCAGAACAGGCCGCACGAGCGCCTCAAGGGAACCAACCACTGCTCACCCGGACTGAGCAGCCCTTTAGCCGCTTTCATAGTCCCCACCAAGCTGGGCCTGGGGGCGTGGTCACCATAAGGCTCCTCCCCCAAGGAGGAGGGAGGGGCCCCAGCGCTCTGGAGCAGGTTGGCCCTCCGAGGCTCCGCCCCACTCACCGCCGCAGCCAACCAGCGGCCGGCGAGGCGCGGCCACTTCCTGGTGGGAAGGCAGGGCGGTCTGCGGAGCTCGCTGGTACGAGTGTCCCGCATCGGCTGCGCGCGGGTCCCGAGCGGCCGCGGCCAGCGCAGGCTTGGCGCCCAGTTCCTGTCTGCGTGTGGGGCTCCAGCGGCAGAGCCTAGCAGCTCCGCGTAGCACCATGTCCAAGCCACCTCCCAAACCGGTCAAACCAGGTAAGAGCTCGGCTCGGCGCGCCACGCGTGCGGGTGTCCAGGCTGCGGGGCGCAGAGCCGGAGTTCTCGACGAGCCCCCTCGGGCTTCCTCCGCACTGCTCGCCAGGACGGTCCAGCCTCCGGAGTGTGGCAGCACCTAGGTCGCGGCCACTTCCTCATAGCTCGGCGTGTCACTGTCAAGTTGGAGTTCTTGACCGGCCGGCGAACGGGAAGTGCACTGCGGCTGGGTGGGGTTTGCACCCGCCGCCGACGGGGCCCTGAGGAGAGCAGGCTGGGGACCCGGAGTCTCCGGGGAGCTTTGGAGAGCTGCACCCGTGCTGCCAGCGGGACAGTCTGGCCCGCGACCCTCTCGGCTCTTTGCATTAGGTAGTGTCGCTCTGTCGTGCGTCCTAGTGCTTTGCTTAGAGTGACTCTGGTTAACTAAGCTAGAGAGAGCACGAAGTTCCTCAAAGCAGTGTGCTTGACCACTCTTCCTGGTTCACTTCTTAAACGTTGTTCTTAGAGTGTTTTCTATGATGTGGAGAAACGAGAGCATTTAAAGGGACTGCTGCATTTCAGTTCGGCTAAATAAACTTGTAGGATCTTTATTGGCTAGGTAATTAACAGGAATCGTAGGAAATGGGAGATTAATGACTAACGAATTCCCAGTCCTTTTCTTCCAATCTGCGACTTTGATATTGCTAAGGCTGAAACTTGAAACGAGCATTTACATCATCCTTTATGGTAACTTACGCAGCTTCAGTGATTTTTTTTTCCCCTTGAGCTTTTTTTTTTGTGTGTGTCAGTCACTCCAAATTTAATAATTACTCGGTTTTATTCTTTTGTGGCAGTATCAAGCCCTCGATTTTGAAAATAATGCACACATATTTGTGAAATAGGCATTCTCTGATGACTTAAATTTTTCAGGGCCGAGGGTGAAGGAAGTGGCTTAGACTGGCTTTGGCCTGAGCAGAGTTAGGGCGGTGCTGGTTAGAGGCTCCTGCCTTCGACGTGAAATCTGAGAGGTTTGCAATTTGCAATTTAGATGCGGATGTGTGAGGTGGCAGTTTTGTAAACTCAGCTGTAATTCAGGACCTCAAGTGTACCGAGTTCTTTGATAGCTAAACAAAGCTTGATTTGGAAGAATGTCCTGGATAATCGGGTTTTGAGGTTTTTCCTCTCCCCAGACTCATTAAAAGTGAAGTCTGGGTTGCCTCTGTGAGGGCTGGCAGGAACCTGCCTTCCTGTATGCTATGGAATTGTGAACTCGTGTGTTCACTCACCCTTGGGTGTGGTTTAGGACTCATCCTGTTACTGAGTGCAGATATGCGCTGGGAACTACTTTTGTTGTCTACATCTCTGCTTTTTTCCTCAAGCAAATCAGAAAACACATGGCTAAACATTTTACTATATAGAGAGAACCCTGACTTCATAGAGATTTACAAGGGAGGCCCAGACATAAATACAGTTGCCATGAAAGTCAATTTGTTGACTTAGTAATTTACAATGAGAACTATTAGTGTCAGTAGGACTTAAAACTATGTGCTGTGTTACTTGCGACAGAAACTTCTATTATCTTACTGGCCCACAGATACTGTGTGATAGGCCCTGGTCTATACCTAATCCATACACATTTGAATTCATTTACTTCTCCCAGCAACTGTATCAGGTCAGTGCCATTATTATTAGTACTGTTATCATTATTATTATTTTGAGCCCTAGCTGTCCTGGAACTTGCTTTGTAGACCAGGCTGGCCTCAAACTCAACAGAGATCCGCCTGCTTCTGCCCAAATAATCACACAAAAACTATATTAATTACAACACAGACCAATGGTTTAGGCATATTCCTAGCTAGCTCTTACATTTTAAATTAACACCATTTCTATTATTTTATATTTTATCACAAGGCTCGTGGTTTACTGGTAAGGTTCTGGTGTCTCTCTCCTTTAGCAGCTACATGGCACCTCCCTGACTCTGCCTTCTTTCTCCCTGCATTCAGTTTAGTTTTCCCACCTACCTATATTCTGCCCTGTTATAGGCCAAAGTAGCTTCTATATTAACCAATGGTAATAAAACATATTCACAGCATACAGAGGGTAATCCCACATCACAGGAGTGGGAGGTAGTGGGTCACATTGCCTCTGTGGTCACAAGCAGAGAAGGATGTATGCTCCTGCTCAGCTAGCATCCTCCTTTTTATCCAGATGGAGTACTCAAACCCAGGGAATGGTGCTGCCCTTGCCAAGGATCAGGCTTCACAACTCAGTTAACCCAGGCCTTTAAAGACTGACCTACTCTAGATGATACCCATAGGTTAATCTGGAAACTTGTCTCCTACGAGATTCCATAGCCCAATTTAAGTCAGTATAAACCATCACAAATAGAAAGCAAGGGACATTAAACAACAAAATAGGTTAATGCATCTTTTAGGCCAGGCAGCCTGTACCAAGCAAGGGGTTGCTGTTCCTGGAAAGAGGCTGCCCTGGCAAGTTCTGGTGAGATCTTGCAAGGACAGAGTCCAGCCACATTTGAACTACCCTAGGACTGAGCAGAATCTCACTGTGCCCTCTCTCTCTCTCTCTCTCTCTCTCTCTCTCTCTCTCTCTCTCTCTCTCTCTCTCCCATTCTTTGGCCCATGTCCAGAATTTGTCCTCTTTCTTTTTTTTATTTCCTTTCTGTCTCTTTCTGTCTTTGCTTCTTTCTCTGTTTCTTTTTGAGACAGGGTCTCACTCTCTAGTCCTGGCTGATCTGGAGCTTATTGTGTAGACCAGGCTGGGCTGAGTCTGCCTCTTCCTCACCACCTTGCCTGGTCTTTAGACATTCCTTACTGTAACTTCTATTTTTGGTCTGCGCTGGGCACTGGGGGTTCCCAGGAACAGTGAAATAAAGCTCTTACTTGTTTGTTCCTTACTTAGTTTCTTTATCTACAGCTAGTTGGCTGATTGTGTCCATTTCATTATTTAATCACATAAAGCTTAATGTGTAAGTGGTGTATGTCTCGAACCCTGAGCACTCAGTGAAGTAAGAGACGCCCAACTATGTAGCACCTACCTCAAAAAACAAAGTAATAAGATGTATTTTCTATTTTAGAATTTTTGATACATGCAGATAAACAATAAGTAAATATGTTAAAATTTAAAACCCAATCTTATCACCTAGAGATAGTACACTGTATGAATAACCTCTCAGGCGCCCCCCCCCCCATAAGTCAGTTTTTATTACAAAAGGAAAATCTAAGCAATTATCTTTAGAATGGTGTCCGAGTGTCCGTTTGAGATGTCTTGCTGTGGACTGGAGTGTTTCTGTTCTAAGTTGTCTGTATAATGCTTGAAACGCTGTTTCAGTCACGGTTTGTCTGTGCCTTGGGTAGCCTTTTTCCCTCTACGGTGTCACTTTTGGCCCCTGAAGGTTTGTCGTTGAAACCCTCCCCCTACTCATTAGATTTGGCTCCCTAGCTCAGTCTTCAGTGCATAGGACTGACCTGCCCTTCGGAGCCCTGAGGCCTCTCAGTGCAGAGAGCTTTTTGTGGTTTTCAGCCACCCTGGGAGCCTTGCACTGCAAGGAAAGTGGCTCTACCTAGCTTGAAGGTGTACAGGACAGACTTCAGTTCTCACAGAGATGGACAAATACGATGGGCCACGGGGTAAGGAGTGCACTGAATGCCATAGGTACCTCCAGACCATCTCATTTCAGACAGATTTGGGGACAGTCCACCATAGTTGGAACCTATGTCTGACCTTAGCCATCTCCTCCAAATGACTTATTGATTTTGGTGGTGAGAGGAAGGCAACATAAATATTTCATGTGTCCTATGGAAATAAATCTGTGGAACGTAGAAGAAGCCAGCCAGTGTTCTGGCCTTTTAGTCACGATAAAAGCGTAAAAGGCATTGTATGTATGCCCTTTAAATAAAACTTGAGAGGATAAGAGTCTCGTCTAAAATGGTCTCAACTATTGTGTAATCCACCCCTGCATAAATAATGGATTAATAGTGAGAGTGATCACTCAACTTCCAGATGTACACCGGGATTTTTTCTTCTGTAAATGAGACATGTTTATACCCAATGACTGAGTGAAGTCCCAGGGAAAACCTTCTGAGGACTCCCTGGATGATAGCGATGGGGAAATGAACATTTAGTTGGCCCCACACGTCAGGGCCGGGAGCAAGCACTCCGTATGCTCTATCTACTGTGTTTATTCTGACTTCACTGTGAATGGGTCCCTATATCCTTGTTTTACTCAAGATAAGTAAGCTACTCGATGCCACAAAGATAGCTGTGCATGGTGTGGTGTGGGACTAGAGCTTGGGCTTTAACTTGGACATGTTGTGGGCAGGGGGTTCGTGTTTGTGTGCGTGACCCATAGTGCATCTGTGGAGGTCAGAGGGCAGCTCTCTCTTCCAGGAATCAAACTCAAATGGTTAGGTGTGGCTGCCGGCACCTCAACCCACTGAGATCTCTTCCTGTCCCACATTAGAGGAATTTTGAGCAAAAAGTACATATTGGTATGAAGAGAGCCTGGGTTTCTTTTAAACTCTTGCATGGTATTTGCTGATGTTTATTTAAGGGAACCCTACTAATGCACATTTCGATGGTTTCCAGTCTTTGGTAAAGCAGTATTATAGCAGGTAGTTAGTTTTGCAAGTCCACAGGCTGTAGTCCTGTAGTGGGGTTTGTATATCAGAAGGTGGGTGTACTGCCATTTTTGGAGACATTTCAAACTGATCATATCAGTTCACCTAACCCTAAAAAATTGCGACCCAGCCAAAGTAGGAAAAAATTTAATACATTTGACTTGGATATTATTGTAGATGATCGGAGGGTTGGAAGCACAGGACACAGAGCTTGGGGAAACTGAGAAGGTGTCACTGAGGAGTGGTAATATAAGAAGGGGCATGTGAGCTGAGGAAGAGTTTGCTGGAGTGTGAAGGGGAAAGGTATTTGACAGAAGTACAGAGGAAACACAGCTACTATACGCATTTGACTGACTACAGGTACCAGGGTTTTCCAAGTTTCCAGGGAAGCTCGGTGCACATAAGGAACTGCAGACGTCTCTCTCTCTCTCTCTCTCTCTCTCTCTCTCTCTCTCTCTCTCTCTCTGTGTGTGTGTGTGTGTGTGTGTGTCTGGAATTAAAGAGAAAGCCATGTGCCTAGTTTTTGGAAAATGGTTCTGTTCCATACAGAAGGTAAGGACTGAAGTGTTCACATTTTAATCCTCCAACAGGTGTTGGATGTGGTTTTGCATATTGGCTGTGGCTGTTGAGCTTGTAGCTGTAGTTAAAGAGGGTTAGGTACTTCAAAAGATTGAAACAAGTTCCCCGGTGCCTGATGCGGCCACCTTCCTATTCTTGCCAATCATTTCCTACATTGTTTTTAACACCCGAAGAACTTTTTGAACACCACAGACAAACTTCTCAACTTAACTTTCGAGGCAGGAATTGAAGGGCAGTTTTGCAGTTGTCCATGTTTTGTTCTGTGTTTTTTGTTTGTTTGTTTGTTTTGTTTTGTTTTTTAAGACAGGTTTTTTTTATGTTGCCCTGGCTGTCCTGGAACTCACTCTGTACACCAGGTGGATCTCAAACTCGGAAATATGCCTGCCTCTGCCTACCCAGTACTGGGGCTAAAGGTGTGTGCCTCTACCACCTAGCTTAAGTTTTACATTTTGATTGGCATGATATCTTTCCTACGAATTTGATGAGCTATTCCAGTTTTATATTTTTGGATTCACCAAGCACCCCGAGTCCATCTTTTTTCCAGACTCTCCTGATTTCTTGGGAACTTGGGAACAATTTGAACTCACACTAAGGAAGATGCCACAACTAGTGGCATTGTACCTGAGTCAGAGGGAGCACCGAGCAGGGTCTTCCTGATCTGCCTCCTTCTTAGAGGCTCCCTGCTGGCCATTCAGGGTCTACCTCATTCCTGTGAGACAAGAGCTACCCTTCAGTCCTGGGCTTAATCTGGGCAGGCTGCCTACCAAGTGTCTTCATGAGACTCTCCCAAACAAACACTGCGCTTCCTGGGAGATGATGCCTCATCCCAGCCCTCTGAGAATAGGTGCCGGGCTTTAGATGAGACTCCGTTGACCAGTGTCTCTGACTCCAGAAGTCTGGAAGATTACGGTGTCTTGTCTTTGCTTAAAGTCTAGACTTCTCTCTGATGTATTGCTTGCTGAGGTGTCCAGGCGTTTCTAGAGCACATAGTCTAACTGTTTGTGGGTCTGTTATCTTGATGAATCAGAGTAGGTTCATCTTGATGGTATTGCTGGAGGACCTCAATTGGAGACATTCTCACGGATGTTTTGGGCTAAGACTCTGGTTTTGAAACATTGCAGCAGAAAACCATTTCCTCCCAAGTTCATATACAAGATATATACCAAACTTGAAGTTGTTCCCAGCCTTAGTTTTCTGTTGGAGGAGAAAGCTGCCTCTTCAACCACATCTGCATTTAGGGTCTAAATACAAGTTACCCACTGAGCTGCCTACCAGGATCTGGTCCTAACGTAGCTACAGTTTTAAGTAGGATCTGCTGCTGTGGCAACCACTGCCATCCTCTTTCTGAGAACCCTCCCTCTGGTTCTTGCCGAATATCTTCCTTCCCCTTCTGGAGAGCCTGGTCTGTACTCGAGTGTTGAAACTCGGGTTCTGTGGGGAACTTTGGTTCCTTAGGACTTGATTTTGCTTGTTAGGAGCTGTGCTTTCCGGAACAAGCTCTTGCCCGTTTCCTGGCTGGACTGGGGTCTCTGATGTCTTGATGTTTGTTCTGGACTCCCTTTTAGAAGTGGTCACCCCCACCCCCCTCCAAGACAGGGTTTCTCTGTAGCTTTGGAGCGTCTCCTGGAGCTAGCTCTTGTAGACCAGGCTGGCCTCGAACTCACAGAGATCCTCCTGCCTCTGCCTCCTGGGTGCTGGGATTAAAGGTTTGCACCACCACCGCCCCTGGACTCCCTTTTGACTGGTATCCAGATCCCCAGTGCTCAAACTGTCCTTACCCCTTGTTATTTGCCACTGTTCTATTTTCCAGTACCTGTCCAGATGGGCCCTCGACTATTTCTGATGTACTCTTTCATAGTCTGGAAGTCTGTCTACTTTTGTGTATCATTTTTTTTTTTTTTTTTTGGTTTTTCGAGACAGGGTTTCCCTGTAGTTTCTAGAGCCTTGTCCTGGAACTAGCTCTTGTAGACCAGGCTGGCCTCGAACTCAGAGATCCGCCTGCCTCTGCCTCCCGAGTGCTGGGATTAAAGGCGTGCGCCACCACCGCCCGGCCCTTTTGTGTATCATTTAATGTGGGCTTCTGTCCCTCCTCAGGCCTCATCTTAGGCAGACCTTAATGACATGACTAACTTGTCTGAGCATCATCGTGGCACCTTAAAGCCCCAGGGTCACAGACCTGGGGAGCCTTACCACAGCATCTTGCTTAGGCCTATCCCAGTCTTCCTCACTCACAACAGTTAGAACTCAGTTTCCTTTTTTCTCTCTCCATGGGCCCTGAACATGAACTCTCTGCTTCTCATTAATGAGTAAGTATTAACCGGTTCACCGATCTGTTGCAGTCCCCATCTCCAAAATGCTTACATTAAAATATAAGGAAAGGGTTAGCTAGTAGCGTGCTTGCCAAGTGTGCACAGAGACCTGAGTTTGATCCCCAGGATCATATTAACCAGACATGATGGCGCACCCTGTAATCCCAGCACGGGAGTTAGAGGAAGGAGGATCAGAAACTCAAGGCCAGATTCACTGATGTAGCAAGTTTGGGGCCAACCTGTGCTACATGAGACCCTGTCTGAAAGCAGACAAAAGGTGTGTATTTCCAGTAAGTAAGAAACATGCTTCTGGGAAGGAGCTCCCTGAATAGTGAGAGACTCTCTAGTGGCAGGATCAGGTATGAAAGCCATCTCAGAGTATTAGAAGCCCTCGCTGTGCACCGTAGAGGAAGAGGCCAGTTGTAGAAATGAAAAATAAAACCCAGCTTTGAGATGAAGTTCTGGTCCTGAGTTTTCAGATAACTTGCTAGGTGACCATGGTAAGTCACAAGACAACGCTGGACTTCAGTTTTCATCCCATGTTAAGTCTGATTCCAAGTTTACTTCATTGCTTTGGACTGGCCTTTTATATAATCTCTCATATTTCTGGATAATTTCCTACACACTGCTTCTCATAGACCCCAGGATCCTTTAGTTACTCCCTCTCTACCCTTAGTTGTGCCTGCTGCTTAGTCCGTGTGGATCCACACTTGCGGAGAGACAGACTACTCCAGGTCAGAGTTCCAGGACTGAGACTGAGTGGGAGGAGAGGATGGGGTGGGGCCCAGTGTATGGATAAGTGACCCATTTCACTTGTTCTGCCTGTGTAGGGTAGTGTTTTGTGTACAACTAACTGGAAAAAGAACACTGGGGACCGGCAGGATGTTTGAGGGGCACCACATGCACTGATTCTAAGGAGACCATTGTAAAATATGACCATGCATGACTGTCAAGACAGGCTGTTTTTATTCTTGGTCACTTACTTATTTAATGAATATTTTTATGATCTGAGAAATTTTTTACAATATATTTTGATCATATTTATATGCTCCTCTCCGAGCTCATTCCAGACCTAACCTTTACCCACCCTATGCTCTCCCAACTTCGTGCCCCCCTCTTCTAATATTCCACTGAGTCTGATTTATGCTGCCTCTGTAGTCATGACATTGCTTCCTCTAGAGCATAGTCAACCTAGCAGGGGTCACACCCTTAAAGAAAACTGACTCTCCCTTTCCCAGAAGCCGTCAACCCATGAAAGATTTTATGTTTAGAAAATGTCTGCTCTGTGGACGGGAGCTCTAGGAATATGACTTGTAGGTCTTAGAAGTTCATTCTGTGTGTAGTGTCCTTTAGAATTTACCTTTCTGGGGTGCTCTCACCTTCTTTCTGTCTCTTTTAAACATGACAGTCTGAAACTATGGGCTCAAGGTCAGACCTTGCTTTATAGGAATTCGTGCTAATGATTCTAGGCAAGAGGATTTTTGTTGCTGGTCCTTTTTTTTTTTTTTAAACAAAACAAAACAAAACAAAACAAAACAGGTTTCTTTGTAGACCAGGGTGGCCTCCAACTCAGAGATTGGCCTGTCTCCGCCTCCTGAGTGCTGGGATTAAAGGTGTGCACCACCACTGCCTGGCTTGTTGCTAGTCTTTAACCAGAAGGATGAGGAGCCTTCCCCTGCAAGGATGACTGTCCATGTGTCTGTCACTCTGCATTGATGTGCATCTCACTAAGAAACCAAAACCCTTTTTCTTTCCATCCTCACTCCCCGACTACTAAGTAAACAATGCTTAGACCTGAGGTTAAGGGAGTAACTCAAGAATTTATAATTATAGTGATAGGAACACGTTTCATTGTCGTGACTTTAGGATTCAATAAATTCAGTTTGTTAGAGATTATAATACTTTGAATATTAATTTATTGGGAAAGATGGTGAGAGATGTGGGCTACATATGAATGTAGTCAATGAGTATAGAGGAGAGCGAATTCTGTGTCTATCTCAGAGCCTGCGGTTAAGGTGACCATGGTACGTGTGTCCCGGGGTCATAGCCCTGAGAGTTCAAGGTCTTCTGTCTTCTGTCCCAGCCACTCATTCACATGTTCAGCAAGTAATGCCACAGGATCTAGGCTTGAGAGGGAGGCAGGGCATCCTTAGAGCGCAAGGGCAGATTCCATAGTCTCCTCCCACATGTCTCCGTACTCTTAAATGTGTGAAATGATGCTCTGGGTACCCATCAATTCAAATGCGTTTTAAAAGCAATCCAGGAACCTGGTATGGCCTCAGAGAGGTTCAGGAGGGACTTTGGGTCTTAGTGTATCCTGGAGGTGAGTGAGGTACTAAAGTTTGTGACCTTCGGGGGTTGCCTCCTCCTCCTTGTCAGGCTCTGAGATAAAAGGGGGTTTACACTCTTAATAGTCCTGTAATTTACCCTGTTCTAATTGTGACTCCAGAAAACCACATATTTAGTTTAACTGGTCCTATTCTTCAAGGATGTTCTAGAGGCCTCTGCTCCCTCTTCCTTCTTCCTAAACTGCAGTGGTTTGGGGAAACACCCTTTCACCCTGCAAAGGGCACCTCTGTCCCGGTGAGAGCCTCTTGGACTTATTGGTGCTTTCCAGACCCCCTTATTTCTGTTAAACCCTTTGTCTCTGTAAAGTTCACAGTTCATGTCACAGTTTGTCTCAGCTGTGAGGACCAGGGCCCACCACCCACTGTCTGTCTGCTGCTTAGTGGCCAGGGTTGAAGAGATGGAGACTCCAGATCAGGCCCTGGAATGGAGTGGCAGTAGAAGCATATTTTAGTGCCATATTTCCAGGGCCACCATCTGTGCTTGTCCCTCCTGTGACAGGTGTGGTACAGACCTCTGAAGTCACGTTGCTGGGCTTGAGATTTAGCCAGGGTTGCAGTCTCCAGCTGGAAGCCAGGCATCAGTGGCAGGACTGCTCTGGACACCTTGCTGGTTTCTTGCAGATAGAAATCTTGCCAATTTCTCTAAACCTGTTTCCTCATTTTTGAGCCCCTTACCACTGGCTGTGCCTTTCCACCCCCCCCCCGACAAAAAAAAGCCAACAACAACTGGGGACTAGACCAAGGGCCTCACAACACTGCCCTTATATGAAGATATGAAGCCATATCTTCAGCCATCTTTTTATTTTGGGACAGAAGTCCTCACTAAGTTGCTTAGGCTGGCCTAGCCTGGCCTTGAATTTGCAGTCCCCCTGCCTCTGCCTCCTAAGTATTGTGTGACTTTGCTGTCAAGCCTGACTTCTTGATACAGGGTCTTTGTGATCGCTTTGATGTGCTGCAGAGAAAAAAATAAAATCTTTTTGTTCTTAGAAGAGGAAGGAGTACATTTACACAATGGATTTCTACACAGCAGAAAAAATAATGACATCTTGAATTTTACAGGAAAATGGATGGAGCTAGAAAACATTATTTTGAGTGAGGTATCCCAGACTCAGAAAGACAATTATCACATGTACTCACTCACAGGTGGTTTTTAAACATAAAGCAAAGAAAACCAGCCTACAAACCACAATCCCAGAGAACTTAGACAACAATGAGGACACTAAGAGAGGCTTATATAGATCTAATCTACATGGGAACTAGAAAGTAGAAAAAGACAAGATCTCCTAGTAAATTGGGAGAATGGGGACCTTGGGGTAGGGGAGGGGCAGGGAGGGAAGCAGAGAAAAATGTAGAGCTCAATAAAAAAAAAAAAAAAAGGAAGAGGAAGGGCTCAGTTTTCAAAGGTGTTATTTGTTGATTTTTTTCTTCTTTTTCTCATTATTTTTTTCCGTTTCAAACACACCCAAGTCTTGTTTTGTTACACCAGAGTTTGAGTATTAATTTTCTGCTACAGATTTGGCCATGTAGTTGGGGCTATATTTTGACTCCTAATGATTCTTCCTGTCTCGCCCACACTACAAACCCTTGTTTCCCTGCCAGGTTTCAAGAGTCCATATATTCTCAACACATTTCTCAGGTTTGTATACACTGAACATATTTCTCAGCGCACATTGTCTTGCTAGGGTGTGCCTGTGGGAGCTAAGTCTAAGAGAGTTTTATTGACGCTAGTGTTCGATATACTTAAATCTGAAGTCTTGTTTTGTTGCTGCTGCTTTGTTCTTTTCACAAACTTCTAACCACTGGTTCCACACATTAACACATGAAATGATCCGACCTGTTGTTTCCAATTACAGACCTCCCAGTAGTAGGACAGAATGTCTGTAATCAGTTATGACTAGTCTACAGAAAGAGGTGTGGATCCTGGGGGGTGGGGGAGGTGGTGGTGGGGGGGATAGGAACAAAGACACTGGAGTGAATCCCTGAAAGCAAAGTTGTTGTTTAATAAAGTCCTTAGTTTTATGAAAATGTGTGCACATATGTATGCACGGGTATGTGTGTATGTGTGTGTGTATGCATTTCCTGTGAACTCTATTTTCAAGCACGTGAGAGAGTGCATACATAGGTTATGTCTGCCTTCTTTGATTATGTGGGATTTATATGCAGTTCCCAGCCATTAGAAACAGTATGGAAAAACAACTAAAAGAAATAAATAAAATAAGTCCAAACACCCCTCCGCCTGCCTCTGAGCTTGAGAGAGCCCTAGCACATGTTCATGCCCCAAGCTTGATCTCTCATCCTTTTTTTTTCCACGCTTTGCCTTGAGCACACTGATCTGGTGGATGTCCCGGAATGCACTTCCTGCCCTGCAGCCCCTGAATACTCCCAATGGTCTTTGTTCTGGGACTTTTTTTCCTTTCCCTCCCTTTGCATAGGTACCTTACGTTGTCATTCTAACTCAAGACGTCGCCTGTGCTGATTTCAGTGTTCACCTGTGTATGTGAGTGTTTTGCCAGTGTAGGGGTTTGTCTGCCTGACATTTCTTTGCATGACTATTTCAGGGAGAATAGGGAACAAAGGGGACCCCTATTAGTTGATCCTGATAATTACACATGACTTCCAAGTTGCCCTTCAACTGGACATTAATAAGGAACATATTTTCTTATTCCTAGTCACTCCAGCCGTTCATAACATAAAGGAAGTAAACATGACTGTTCTCAAAGGAAATAGCATTTTGTGTTTTCTTGTAGTCTTTCTTTATGCATATCTTGCTTTACATAGCTAATTGAATGTACAATACAGCCAGTCTCTTACATGATAGCAAACTTTAAGTTTATTCCCCCAAAGCTGTATATTTCAAACATTCCGGATCGTGGGGCTTTTGCATATGGGACAGGTGCTCTGCCACTGAGTCACGTCTCTAGCCTTCCCTTTGCTTTTGAAACAAGCTGTCCTGGCCTCACTCAGCTGTCTGCTGGTGACTGTGAATATGTGATCATTCATCCGGCTTAAACCTTCTAAATACCTGGGATAACAGAGTCATTTAGTTTTCAATGAATGGCTTTAGTGTTGGGGAACTTCTTCTCTCTGGTCTTGGATATGTAGAGTCATTTGCCCAGCTAATGGGCTCATATTGGAGGAAGCTGGGCCCAGCCTCACTTGGGGTCATTGTAGAGCACGTGGGCTGCAGCTCCCCTTGCTCTGTCATAATACGTCTCTATCTAACTTGTTACTTTCAGAAGGGACCGTGGGATAAGGGGCAGATTCTAAGTATTTCAGGCTTGGTGGGCTGCATGACATCTGTAGTGATTCCGCATGTCGCGAGAGCGTGGACCAGACAGAATGCGAGCGAACAGCTGTGTTCTGATCAGTGATATATCTTCACTTCTGGTCACTGAACTCAGATCATTTTTATGCATTGGGACATACTGTTTAAAACTGTGAAGCTTTTCTTAGGTCGTGGGTCATGCTGTCCGCTGTCAGTCACTTGGCTTCTACCATTTGTAGAAGGTGGTCCAAACAGTCTCAAGGCTGACATCATTTCTTCCTCTTTTCCTCCTGTTTTCCTAAACTATTGAGGAGTGTTCAACAATCATTGTCCCCTTTCTCTGATATTTAGTTACCCAGGGCATAGTCATCAAAGAACTTGTCGTTTGGAATTTTAGGTCCTTTTTTTTTTTGACATTTATGTCATATGGAGAAGACATAAAAGTAACCAGCATGTATGATCTTTCAAGAACTAAAAGTAACTGAGGTTGCTGAGAGGTACTGCAGAGTAGAAGCAGATGAGAAAAAAAAATGGACGGGAAAGGCACACTGTTAATAAACAGAACTCTCTTGTCAGGAAACACACTGGCCACTGTTTGTAAGGAACCCGCCACTCCTGCCCCTGAAATCAAGACACGTTGCAAATTCTTCTGTCTTCCCGCCCCTTTCTGGATTGCATAAGGGATAGCAGGCAGAGATGGGGTAGTGATGGGCTAAGAGGAACACAGTGTTCCTTGACTTTTCTGTTGATTTGCTTTAATCCAAGGTGAGGGTGTGGGAAGAAATGTGTCCAGTTAGATTTTTCTACACCGCCACAGCTCTGGGACAGTCCTGTGCCTCAAATCACTCTGCTTTTCTGCCTCTTTTTAGTTTTGAAGCAGCAGGATTTTGTGGACTGATACACATGGAAATCAAGCCAAGAAACGTGTTCTGAGATGCTCTTCCATTTATGGGCGTGGGAGTCCACAAAGCCCCAGGGAGGCCCGTGTTGGCCCACAGAGCACAGCTGTTTCCTTTCACCTCAGGAGCGGAATGATGGCTGTAGCTCTTGGATCCCGTCCCTTAGACTCCTCTGTTTCGTTTCTGAGCAGAAAACATCCTGTTTCAGGGGCTGGAGAGATGGCTCAGCAGCTAAGAGTGCTTGCTGCTCTTGCACGGGACTCAGGTTCAATTCTAAGCATTCTGTGGGGACAGCTGTGACTGTAACTCTAGCCTCAGGGGATCTGATGCCCCTTTCTCCCTCCCTAGGGCCCCTGTGCTCACATGCATATACCCACACACAGATGTAAAGTATGCCTAATCAAAAAGAAAGCAAATCTAAAACCAACAAAAACAACCCTTCTGTTTGATCATGCATGGATGATATAATACCAGTGATTGGTAGAAAACATATTAAAGCTTTCACTTATCCAAGAATATCAATATTCTAAGGTGTGGCACTTTCTAATGTGTCCACAAAGTATAAGAGGTTTTTTTTTTTTATTCTCTTAGGAAAACGTGAAAAATAAATCTATGTACTAAATTTATGTTTTCTCTAATTTATTTTTGGTCAAATGACTTTCTTTTAAGAACTCTAAAATTGGTTATACTATTTGCTTTTGAGGAGAGGGAGAATATTGTGCTTCTAATGCATAGCCGAGTCTTTAAACTAAAGCAACATTGAGGAGATAGTTCACATTCCTTGTAGAGCTCCAGCAGATCGCCTGTAGTGGGACTTCTAGGGTTGTCTGTCATCTTGACTTCTAGTAAGACATATTTTCTTTATGGTCTAGTTCATAAAAATACATAGAAACATGCATCCATACATGCACATATACACATGTACACATCCCACACACTCAGGAGTGTAGTAGTATAAGAAGTTCATCCTAGCCTTGTGCTTCTTTTAGAACCTGCCTCTCAACTTTGACCAACTGGCCAGCTGACATGACCCACATACAAAGACATCTGCTTAAATATGCCTTGTAGATGGTAGAAGAAACCCCCATACCTCATTTTGGTACACTCACCAGTAATCAAACAAGGCATGGTATTTGGGTTTACTATTATCTTAATGTTATAATAATTAACAATGATTGTGAATCCATGGATTTTAAGCCCCCAGATCATTTAAGAGTGAAAACGATACGTACAGGTTGAGAATTATTATTGAGCTAGCCTGTTTGCTAATAATCTTTGTGGGATCATCATCTAGTTAAGTCCAGGTGGTGAGAGGGTACTCGCTGCTCTCAGCTTCTGCTTCATAAGAACCGAGGCTTACTATCACACCGGCATCCTTGTCGTGGGGGCAGTAGCTGTGTGAGCAGAGCTGCTGTGATGGGCTGGTGTGTGTGGTGGTGGGTGTAGCTTTATAAAAGTCCCCCTGGACTAGACTCCTGCTGTGGAGAATTTATGGTTGCTGACCTTTCATATGAAATTCTGAAAATATGGCTGGTAGATGGCTCAGTGGATAGAGTATTTGTCAAGACCGAGAATTTGAGCTTCAGTTCCAAGAATCCAGGCAAAGGCTACACATGTGGTGTGAGCATCTGTAACGTAACACTCCTGCAGGAGGTGGAAGGTCAGACAGAATTCCCAGAAGCCCTCAGGCTAGCCATCCTAGAGTACACACTAGAGAAACAGGAGACCCTTCCTGGAAGGCCTGGCCTCATTCTCTGATTATGCCTGCTTTCACAGACAGAAGCACATGCTTCCATTGTACAGACACACATAGGTACATATACATATTATAGATGAGTGAAAAAATTGAAAGGAGTCTTCTAGATTGTCTAATAAGTTAATAATCATAATTTAATAGTTTCCTATTTTATATTATGTTACAGTATTTCATTCTGTGTAGATGAATGACATTTACTTTTGGCAAATATTAATTTAAACACTTGTTTGCTTGCTACCAGTACACTAAAATCTGTATTTGATAAATTCTAAAATATCTATTTAGGCCTTCATCCATCCCCAGTGAGGCAAACATTTCACAAAATCATTATTTCAGCTCTCATCTTTTCTGATCTAGTTAATCTTTTGTTATTTTTTTTTCAAACATCTCACTGGGTGGCCTAGGCGGCACTGAATTATTCTACCTCAGTTTCCTGAAGGGTAACAGTCCCATGCCACCCTATGTGGCCTTATTTAAGTTTTAAAGCTGCTCATTTTGTTTCTCAATCTACTAATGGTTTCTAACCTGTGGTTTTAAAATGAGACTCACTTGCTCTGGGAATGGTGAGATAACAAGGACAGGTCATTTTGGCATGTGATGATTTTCTTGTGTAGGAGAAAGAGTTTTCTAATTTTGTTCTTTTGCTATATGGATTAGTCAGGGTTCCAGAGCTGCTATATAAAATGTCAGTGTTATGTTAAGAATTGTGGGAAATGGATTAATGCTGTTGCTGAACAGTTACTTTGACCAATTCCTTCCAGCACTTTGAGAATTTAAGTGTTAACTTATTAGGCAATCTGTGTTTTTATTAACATGGTAAAAATTTCTGCGTGGGCATCCCTTAATCAGAATGCTTGGTTGTTTTGTTTTGTTTGTTTTATACCTATAAGAGTTTTAGTGGTTGAACATCCCTAATCTGAACATTCACAATTTCAAATATCCTGGAATTCCAAACTTGCTTTTAGAGAAGTCTTAAATTCCCAGCATGATTGAGTGGAAGGAACAAAGGCTTCCTGTCTGTCCCTTGCCAGTCCCCATGTATAGCCTCTGAACCTTTGTTAGCAGTTTCCCCCGGTTGTGTTTTGCCAAATTGTTCTATTACCAATAAAAATTTGAGAGTCAGATATTGGGGTGAAAACCTGATAGATCAAATAAGCAGAGGAGGAGCGACTAGCTGACCTTCCTTTCTGACCAGCCAGTACCTCCACTCTCCACAGGTCACAGATCAAAGAGAGTGCAGGAATTCCAAGTCCCTCACGCTCCTTCCTGTCTGACTTCAGTATCACTGTGGCTAATTCTGGTCAGCTAGTCACTGACTCTGCCTCCTGACTCAAAGTTAACTTTGTTAGCACGGTTTAGGAGTGTTATAGTATGATCAAATATCCCACAACATCCCCCACTGTGTTTTCTGTTCCTGTGACAAAATAGTGTGACCCAGGCACCTCCTCCACACCCTGGGGAGGAGGAAGAGCTTCTGTGGGCTTATGGTTCCTGGGGCTAGTAAGTGAGGGAAGCATGGCAGCTGGAGTGGGAAGCTGCGAGCTCACAGCCTTGATCACAGCATGGAGCAGGTAGCAAGCTGGCCAGTTGTTTATAATCACAGTGCCTACTCCTCAGTGATGTACTTCTGACAAGACTACATGTCCTAAGTTTCCATAAACAGCTCCACCAACCAGTAACCAAGGAATTGAATGCCTGAAACTGTGGGGGCCATTCTCACTCAAACCACCATAAACCCCCATATTCAGTTCCCTGGCCCCCGAAAGCTTAGGGTCATACCATAATTCAAAATGCACTTAGCCCAACTTGAAAAGTTTCTGTAGTTTTTACTATTCCTTAACACTGAGTCTCTCAGCAATCTCTTAATTGTAACCCCCATGTAAAATTAAACAGCAAATTATACACTTCCAATGTATGATAGCACAGAATTTTTATTACCATTTCAGAAAGAAGGAATGTGGCAGAGTGAAGAAATACTGAACCAAAGCAAGACCAGAACCCAGCAGGGCAAATATCAAATCCTGCAGCTCCATATCCAACGTCTGCTACTTTAATCTTAAAGGACTTAGATAAGAGCCTCTGCCCTTCCAGCTTTGCTGCCTAAAACCACTGCCTCTGTCTCTCTCTCCTCCCCCCCCAACCCCCCCCCCCTCTCTGATTCTGTTCCCTGTATAGCCCTATTTCATTGGCTCTGGCATCTTCAGCATCATGGTTTGTCCTCTGCAACTCAGGCTTTCCTTGACAGCTTCACACAATGGCTTTTCACAGCCTCTTGCCTTCTCAGGGCCTCATGCGGAAGACTCCCTTGTTACACCCTGACTGACCTCAGCAACTCTCTAAAACCATGGAGGAAGAATGCACAACCCCTTCATTCTTGCAACTTTCATGCCTGTGAAGCCAGTGTCAAGTAGACATGAACTACACTGCCAAGTTGAGCTGCCAGTGTGGGATGGATGCCACACCCCTTGAATCAGTTAGTAGTGGAGTGTTTATTTAGTTGCTGTGAGGCTCTCCACTGCAGGTTGGAAGTTTAGCCAGTGGGATCTTGCCCTGAGGGCACCCTCCTTTTGTCCCAGTGCAGAGTAGGCCCCTCTAATTTCTAACAATTACAGCTTCAAGCCTCTAACTTCCTGATTTCTTTTTCTTTCTAAACTGCATGTTTTGCCCTACTTGCTCTTTTCTCATTTTGTGCTATGTAAAAGTTACCAATAATAACCATACCCAAGGAAATTAATCCATCACTTTTTTAACCTTAGGCAAGTTCTTAGGACAGGGGCAGTCTGTAAGCCAGATTTTTATTTATTTATTTATTTTTTTGCCAAGATATCACAGCTTGCTTTCTCAATGTTTTACGACTTAAGCATGTGGTGTGTTAAGTAATAAGGTCTTTCCACCATATTCTGGATGTAGAGTATTGACGAAAGCTTGTAATATTTGTGGGCCTAAGGGACCTCACTGGCTATGCTGGCTAGTTTTATGTCAACTTGACACAAACCGGAGTCACGTGGGAAGAGGGAACATTAATTGAGGAAATTCACCCACCAGAGAGTGGCCTGTGGGCAAGACTCTGGTATGTTTTCTTGACTGATGTGAGAGGGTCCAATTAGCTCACTATGGATGGTGCCACCCCTGGACTGTTGGTTCTGGGAGCTGTAAGAAAGGCTGAGCAAGTGCTGGAGAGCAAACCAGTAAGCAGCATTCCTCCACAGGCTCTGCATCGGGTCCTGCCTCCAAGTTCCTGCCCAGAGTGCCTTCCGTGAAGGACTGTAATGTGAAGCACATAGAAATAAACCCTCATCTCCAAGTTGCTTATGCTTATAGTGTTTTATTTCATTTATAGAAACCCTAGCAATGACACTAGCCAACAACTCCAAAAGAATTAACTCACACCTGACACTTGGCTTTTTTATCATTATTTTTATTGTCTTATAGGACAAGTTTTATGGGGTAACTCTGTTTTCACTCTTTTGTGTATGTTTATGCCAGTTGAATACACTTCTGTGAATAGTTAATGTGAAGCTCCACCAGCCCCTCACTAACAAGATAGATTAAATGTTTTTAGCAAATCCGAAGTCATCTAAGTGTTGTTCCAGAGGTGCAAAGATAAACACTGGAGCAGCCCACACTTCCTTTCTCCTGCCAGTGGAGGACCAGATCCCCTCCCCTCCTGCTTTCACCTTGACCTTCACAGTTTGAAGTCTGAGCCAGTCTTCCTTCAGAGGAAGAGGCAGCAGTTGGCTGCTGCTGGTCTCCTCTTCTCTAGAGGCAGCAGGGAGTTAGTGAGAAAAGGGAAGGGCAAGGCTGGAAAATGAGACCTCAGAAACGGTGGCCGGTGGCCGAGGCCAGTGGTGGTGAGTAGAACTTTTTAACTCAGGGACTGGGAGATGTCCCGCACCGCCATTCAGATGCTGCTGGGTCATCCCAGACGCAGCCCATGTTTAAGATGGAGGTTGTGTTGGGTCTTTTTTGGGTCCTTCGCTCTGATGAGTCCCAACCTGAGGCCATTTCCACAGTCTCTCAACTCCCAGGCCTCCCTGTTCTATGTAACCATGCTTGCGTGAGAAAATGGTGCACAGCGAGCCCAAGAGAGCATGTGCTGTATGTACAGTGGCACGGCTCTCTGACATTTGCCTTCCTTGAGTAAATTTGGAATTGACCAGTGTGTGCCCTTGGTCTGTTGCTATGACTGTTGTTGGATGTCTGTCAGGATGGCAGCAAAAAGCCGTGCTTAGATTTTTTCCCCTAGACTCTGCTATAAGCCTGAAGTCCATCTGTGAAATAATGCCCAGAGTTAACTCAATGTCAGAAGGACCAGAGGATTACATATTAGTATTAATTGTTCTAACAACAAAATATTCAGTTCCCTTTGCCCTGAACAATCTACTGATTTCATGATTCCTCAGCCTCTGGATGTTTCTCTTACATTCTTTCATTCATTTCTACTTGACTCAGTTTTCCCTGATATTTTAGAACATGGAGCAAAAGGGATCTACAAAAGGCTAATACCCCAGTAAGAAGCAGTAAATGGTGGCCGGTGTTAAAGCATCTTCTGGATCTCACAGATGCAATGCTGGGTTGTGTATTAGGGTAATTGTTGTTTAGCATGCATCAAAATAGAAAGAGCTCAGTTATGCAAATTAGTGGTTCAGTCGCTTACTGTGTGTTTACTTACAGGTTCTTCAATTTTTTATTGAGTTTTATCTGAGCCCCTTAAAGTTGTCATTGTATCTTGTTTCCAAGATTATCCACATCGTTCATCCTTGCCATTATCTGTAAGGAACTAGAAAGTTCTGTTGTTGATGCTGATCACAATGGACTGCTTCCTTGCTGTTTGGAAAGTTTGAAGTAACTGAGATAACTAATTTCCATCGTCTGAGAACAATCAGCTCTGCAGAAAACTTTCTCTGGCAGCTCCTCCCCCGAGCCCTGTGTTTTTTTTAGACAGGGCTTCACTCTGTGGCACAGGCCGACCTGGATCTTAACTGCACATGTACCCAGGATGGTCTCATACTCATGCCAGTCCTGCCTCTGAGTGCTGTAGTTACAGGTGTGAGCCGCTACACTTGACAGGAGTTTTCAGGTAGACACGTTAAGTCACTTGAGAATCTGAGCTGCTCTTCCGTGGTTGGATGCTTAGAGTAAAGAATGCTTTCCTCCCCTGCTTGAAAGGAGTATGGTTGCTGTTTTCACACTGTGTAAATGTTACATACATTAGTGAAATAAATGTAAACAGCAATGTAATTCAGAATGTGAAGGGCCCCATAAATGGTGCGGATGTCCAAGGTCTGTGTGTGACCTGTGCATTCAGGTCCCTGTGGGGGCCAGTGGTCAACACCGGGTTTTTTCCTCAGTTGCTCTCTGTTCTGTATTTTGAGACAGGCTCTCTCACTGAACTTGGAGCTTCCAGTTTAGGCTAGGCTGGCTAGTCTGTTAGCTCCAGAAATCTGCCTGGCTCTTCCTTTTGTGTACTACTGTACTGAGATTACAGAAAGAAGCCCCCACCCCCAGCTTTTTTAGATGTGTTCTAGGGATAGATCCATGCTCATGTTTTCGAGGCAGGCAATCTACTGACTGAGCCACGTCTCTAACCCTTCTATTTTCTTCATCAGTAAACACACCAATTGATGGGCATGCAGATTGACTTCCTAACTGGTGGCTTTGTCTTTTAATGATTTTATCATGCTGACAAATAGGAGTGACTTAACATAGTTCCCTCTTATTGGACATAGACTCATTCTTGTTTTCTCTAGTCTCACATCTTCCTTCAGTATGCTGGTCACCAGCCATGTGTGGTCGTTTAACTTCATTAAAACAAAATGATATTAAAACTCAGTCTCTTCGTCACACAGCACATTTTACGTGCTCAGTGTCTCCATGTGCCTAGCACCAACAGCTTTTCTGTGGCTGTGTGGGTTACACTGGACAGTGTTCTCATGCTGCAGCTACTTATTTGCCGACTGTCAGAGCTCTGGCTTCAGCATTTGCCTTTTCCCCGCACTCTGGCAGGGATTTCTCAGAACCTCTTTTTCTTTTTTCTTTTTTTTTTTTTTTTGCGGGGGGGGGGGGCGGGGGTTGAGACAGAGCTTCTCTGTAGTGTTGGACCCTGTCCTGAAACTCTGTAGATCAGGCTGACCTTGAACTCACAGAGATCCATCTGTCTCTGCCTCCCGAGTGCTGGGATTAAATGTGTGCGCCACCACCTCCCGGCTTCTCAGAGCCTCTTGTTTACAGGTCCCTGTGCTGTGCACCAGGAAGTCTGTTGAGGAAACATCAAAGTTAGATCTTCATCCTACCACATTGTATTCAACAAAGACACTTTTAATTCTCCCAGTAAGCATGCATGGAGTTACAAATAGTATCTATATTGCCTTATGTTATTTATTATAAAATATGTTCAAATACCAACAAAAAAGTGTGAGATAAAAATATCCATTCTGAAACAAGCTACCTTATCTACCTTGGAGGCCAGTTTTGAATGACAGACTTGGTTTGGATACTGTCTCTAAAGGATCTTCCAGAACATGAACTGAAGTGTCATCAACTTGTCAGTCAGAGGGTGGGTCACAACCCCTTTAGTGGTTCAACCACCCTTTTCCAGGGGTCACCCAAGACCATCAGAAAACAGAGATACTCATATTGCAATTGAGCAAAACTTATACTTATGAAGTAGCACCAAAAATGATTTTGTGGTTGGGTGGTTACCACAACATGAAGAACTATATTAAAGGATTGTTGTATTAAGAAGGTTGAGAACCACTGATTTAAATAGATAGTTCTCCTATCTTGATCTCTTTCTTAACCTACTTATTTTATAAAACGCACTTCATTGTTTGCTGTAGACCCTGTACTATACAGCGTATTAATTTGTATTAATTTTGTGAACTTGAACTTAACGTTATACTATGTGTACTATCTAGTAGATGCTGGGAAACTGAAGAATTTGGACCCATTCCCTCAGACGGACGGGGCCAGTGTAAATGATACAGAGTGCTGGGGAGCGTGTGGGGTGGAGGGGTGATATTGCTCTTACATGGTTCTTTCCTTTTCCTCCACTTTTCTGTTCTTTTGGAGAATATAAGATCCTAATGGATAGATTTCAAAATTTTAAACACATTTGTGTTGTTCTTAATTTTTTTTTGTTAAGATGTTCAACTTTCTCTCTCTCTCTCTCTCTCTCTCTCTCTCTCTCTCTCTCTCTTTTCTTATTTCTTGAGGCAGAGTCTTTCTGTGTAGCTCTGGGTGACCTGGAACTTGTTATGTAGACCAGGCTGACCTCAAACTCAAAGAGATCTGCCAGCCTCTGTCTCCTGAAATGCCTAGATTGCTGGTGTGCACTACCATACCTAACCTATTTAATTATCTTTAAGATTATTTTTACTGTTCATTTTACTATTCATTTATTTGTCCATGTGCAGATATATGCTGCATGTATGCAGGTTCCTGTATAGACAAGGGGGTGTTAGGTCCCCTGGAATGGAGTTGTAGGCAGTTGTGAGCTGCCTGCATGGCATCTGTACTGAATCTTCTGGAAGGGAGACAAGTGGTCATAACTGCTCAGCCATCTCTCCAGTCCCGTCAACCCCTCGACTTTTTATTTTTAAGTTTGACATTACTGTTAGAACTGTGTCTTCATAGGCAGAGATGCAGTGCAAATCTGTAATTCCTGTCAAACAAGGCTGTCCCCCAAAGACTCGTGGTTACTGTTGCTTTCATGTGCTAAGCATTTTAAAGATGCATCCTATGGGGAAAAGGTACTGCCTCTAAAGCAGTGGTTCTCAGCTGTGGGTCGTGACCCCTTTGGGGGATCAGACAACCCTATCACAGGTCACCTAAGACCATTGGAAAACACAGATATTTGCATTATGATCCATAACAGTAGGAAAATCAGTAATGAAGTAACAACAAAAATAATTTTATGGCTGGGGGGGTCACTGCAATATGAGGGTCACAGCATTAGAAAGTTTGAGGACCACTGCTCTAAAGTAACAGTCTGAAATAGACTTTTAATTTGGGAATTCTAATGGGGGAAAATCAATAACAACTTAGAATAAAGTTAGAAATAAGAGAATTGATCAGTTTTCTTTTCTTTCTTTCTTTCAGGGCAAGTTAAAGTCTTCAGAGCGCTGTATACGTTTGAACCCAGGACTGTAAGTACTCTGATGTAAACTGTGAAATTAACACAGCAACCTAAGGTGACTTTATTTAGACACCTGTTCTGGCCTGAGTAGCCTGTACTTTCTGCCGTGCTGTCTATAATCCACAGGATGAGTGTTCAGTCCCTCCCCACAACTCTCCCCCAGCCAGTGGAGCTAATAAGCCTCAGGTTGATTCTCATGTCCGGGTTTGGAGGTCAGAGACTCCCTCACATGCTTCTCTCCTTGTGTGTGGGGACATCTGTTTTCAAGTCACCAAGTGGCCTGCATACAGAAATATCTAAACTACAGAGACTCCAGTCTTAGCTTTGCTCACACACCAACCTTCCTCATCCTCTCCTTGACCCTCCACCTCACACCTCTTCAGAACCTTCTTTTATTATTTATTATATTATCCTTTCATCTCTTCTGTATGCACTTTTCTCTGTGAATCCAGGTGTCCACCCACCCACTCATGGTTAGTGAGCCCGTTTTGTGTCATACACTGGATGAGCTTTGCGTAGAGTGCAGCCACAGCTCAGTGACATATAAGAAAGCTAGCTAAGCGTGAGGGAGCCGGCAAGCGCCATTCCTCCATGGTTTCTCAGGGCTCCTGCATGGGTTCCTGTCCTGATGGTTTTTCTCAGTGATAAAAGTGTAAGCCACATCAGCTATTCCCTTCACTCAGCTGCATTTGGTCAGTGTTCTAGCAACAGAAAGGACACTGGATCACCCTCCGTACATCCATAGTTTCTCCATACATCGGCATCATTTGGCTGTGTCTCCCACTCAGAGTGCTGATTCACGCTGCCAGGCCAGGGCCTGCGGAAGACCGCAATCTGCCATGTTTTAAACCTCTACCCAGCTCCTTATTTGAACATGGGAGTACTGCTCACTCTACAGCTGCCCTGCAGTCCTGACAGAAGGTTCCTATTTGAGGTCCATCACTTGGTGATCAGCAGCTGGAGACTAATAGCCCAAGTCTGCATACTACTCAAATAGACTTTCCCAGACTTCAGAGATGCCAGGCTTCTAGACAGAAAGGGCTGTTTCTCTCACCCCAGGAAGTGGGCAGAACGTGTATGGAGGGGGCTGCTGCAACAGAAGCACAGACCTGAAATTTTAGCCAAAGACATACAATTCCTCATAATCCTGGAAGCCAGAGGCCCCAGATTGAGTTGACAGCAGGGCTGGTTTCTTCTGAGGCCTGTCACAGTGACTTATAGTCAGTCACCTTCTCCCCGTGTCCTCATGTGGCCTGTCCCTGAATGTGTCGGTGTTCCAGTCTCTTCATGGATGCCAGTTGGGTTGGGTTAGGGTCTACCTTGAAGCCTTCATTGTATCTTCATCATCTCAATAAAGACCGTCTTTGGCTAGGAGATGGTGCCGCACGCCTTTAATCCCAGTACTTGGGAAGCAGAGGTGGAGGCAGGTAGATTTCGAGGCCAGCCTGTCTGCAGATGAGTTTCTGGACAGGGCTACACAGAGAAATTTTGTCTCAAAAAAAAAAAAATAAAAAAAAGGCCCCGTCTCTGAGGACAGTCACACTTTGAGGTGAGCCCAGGATTGGGGAGGAAGTTCAGAAGGCATGACAGGTAGTGGCCTGAGCCCAGAGAGTCATCTTTGGGATATCTCTGATGGGATCAGGAGCACTCAAGGACGATAATTGTGGAGGAGAGCTCACAGCATTGTCAGTTGCCCTTCCAGACCAAGCAAGCAGGAGGCCACACAGGCTTCCTGTAGAATGAGGCCTGTTTTCCCTGAGGGTAGAGGCTGCAGTGACTCCTGACACTTGTGCTGCTCTCCCCAGGTGTCCTTAGCTGGTCCTGTTGTTCTTTCTCACTGGCCTCCTCCAGCTGTGTGGCTCCTCCAGACCTTCTGCTTTTCCTCACTTCCAGGATGACTCAAGCTTCCCTGCTAGGTTAATGTTTCCAGTGTGTGGCTTTGGTCCTCTGTCTGCTGCACATCTGTATTGCACTGTATGGCCCTCTGCCGTGTAGCTCTTGTTCCCCATGCCCCTGGCCCCTGCCCCTCCTCCTCCTTGTGTCACCCAGAGGACTCAGAGACCCCATCTCTGCGCCTCTCTGGACCCCTGGTGTTGCCCCTTCTATGCCCATATGAACTGTTAGCCCCTCCATGAGTACTGCGCTGAGTACTCCCACAAGGAGTGGGTGCTTTTTACTGCGACCTGCTCAGGCACAGTACTGTTCAGGCGGGTCCCATCTGGGGAGCAGAACCCAGGTTCAGAGCCCGTGCTAGGCTTTCTGGTTTGTCCTGCCTCTTTCGCTGTTTGTGACCTGGAGATGACTTCACCTTTGTCTCTGTTGTTTTTAGAGAGAACCCTGATAATGCAAAGGCGGCAGCAGCTGTAGGAGTCGCTATTGCTACCGAGTACTGGTTGCTATATTGATAGACATTTACAAATATCTTTTCTTTGTTTGATATACTGATTGCTAATTTATCTCCATTTCTTCTCTGGAGAAAGTTTCTCTGTGCTATTTCTTAAGTTCTTAGTTATTAATGAATATACAGGAGAAATACTTAATTCATTAGGTAATTTTAAAAGTATTCTCTCTTTAAAATGTGGCTATAATTTTTCATATGCTGGTCCTGATGGCCATTCCACATCCTGTCATCCCCAGTCCTTCGTGTTCTCCCTTCTGTCAGTCTAGATACTGAAGCATCTTATCTAGTGAGCAGGAGACCACCAGCTCAGACAGGCCTCGTTTTACCTGTTATTAAACATTGAATATCCTCCCAGACATTAATTTACTTTTGTGAGTATGTGACCCTGTCTCTTGGATAATGCTGCACACACCATGACACAAGGACACACAGCACAGCACATTGAGTGGACCACATGCACAGCACACCATGTACTCAGCATGCAGTCACTAAGCGTATCCTGGACACAGCACTACCGAGTGTGTAGCACACCTTATACCCAGCCCACTAATTCACAGCACACTACAGAATACAGTGAAAATATAGCTGAGTGCACAGCACCACAAGCTCCACATTCTGAACACATCGCTCAGTATACTGAGGCCACAGGTCTCCAAGTTCTCTCACACTGTATGCTTGGCACACCACATATACAGTGTACTATAGGCATAGTAGGCTGAGCTTGTACCGTATAATTGTTTGTAGCACACCAACTATCAACTTAAAGCGTTGTGGCCTGGAAATACTGAAGGATGAGCTGGAAGCTAGGAGCTCTTTGCTCGCATATACAACGGGCTAGCAAATGATGGTTCTGCCTTTAGCAACTTACAACCCCCGAGACAGTGAGAATGGCAGCCAGCTCTAGTTTTGGTAATGTGTCAAGGGTAGAGCAAGCAGTGCGGTTCCTAACTATCTATCTTGTTTCAAGGACAGGTATTTCTGGCGTCACCCAGCCTCCTGTGATTCTAACTCTCCCCAGCCCCCATTTGGATGAAATGTCACACAGACACACCTGCCCGGACTGGCTGGGCCAGTGTGAAAAAGCATACTGACAGGGAGTGTGCTGGAGGAGGAGTGTGGGTTTCTGAAGGAGACCAGGTGGACTGCTTGGTCATACAAGGCTTGCCAGGCTGCTCTAGGTTATAATGTAAGAGGGAGGTCCAGAATGGGGATCCCAAGGCTGAGATAGGATCCCAGCCACCCTCCCCTCCGGGATCTTCAGCCTTTCTCTATCTGCTTGCTAAATAGAGATGCTTAGGATCCAGTTCTGCTTAGTAGGTCTTTGCAAGGCTCCAGCGAGGTCCAGCGTACTTTGCATGGGAAGAGAACTGTTTTCGACATTGCTGTCCTGCATTAACGAGGAGTCAGGATGAGGAATGTTTTCCATAGCAACCGTCACTGAACTAGGCTGTGAGACTGTGATGACCAGCAATGGCGATGTGTGATGTCTCTGTGAGAGGAAACAAAAGCTGGACGTGGAAGTTGGGGCTTCACAGTCTGAATACCACGTGCTGTGTGACAATCTCATCTTTAATCCGGCAATACAAAATGGCCCTACTCCTTAGGATTGTTGGAGAGGGTTGAATTACTATTTGCAAAGGCCCTGACCAGTGTATGACACATGAGTAACTATTATAAAATAATAAATGAAAACATTCATAGAAATTTTATTTTACTTTTGATTAATTTTTGTATTTTTAAATCCAAAAAAAATTCAGAAGCATATCACAGTTTTTCTAAGCTTTAAAAAAAGACATATATTTGCATAAACCAGTAAAATTACTGGCTTGGGACTCTGTGGCCCATAATATATAGGAATGAGAATGTACATTTGTAATCGGTACTAATAAAAAATTTACAGTTGGAACTGTGGCACCAGTCATTGCTTTTTTGCTTTTGCTTTTGCTTTACTTGAGACAATGTCTCTCTCTGCAGCCCAGGCCGGCCTTAAGCTTAGAGCAACCCTCCTGCCTTAGCTTCCTGAGTGCTGGGACCAAAGGCACGAGTAACCACTGTAGCTCACTTCTTTGTTCTAATACTTTGTCATTCTTCAAGGAGAGGTGAGAGAATGTGGCTAAAACCCAGAGAACAAGCTGATGTAATGATGCTCATGGCATCATTGGGTCACCGCTTTCCATTTCTCCTCTCTGAATACGAAGCCAGGAATGTAAAAGTAGAATCGTCCTTGAACAGTTTACATTAAGTGGTCTGAAATGTCTGATTTCAAGCTGTAATGTTACCTTCTTGACTGTATGGTCCCCAGCAGTGTCAAGAATTGCATGAACCACCCCTTATCCAGGCTCGGAATACCCACCCCTTTATTTTGTTTTTTCGGAAGAAGATAGTGTGTAGGTAGTATTGTACTTGAGAGCTATTACAGGAGAATAAACCGTAAAACTAATAAAATGGCTGGGCAGTGGTGGAGCATGCCTTTAATCCCAGGAGGCAGAGGTGGGCAGATCTCTGAGGTGAAGGCCAGCCTGGTCTACAGAGCGAGTTCCATGACAGCTAGGCCTGTATGGTAAAAACCTGTCTCAAACAAACAAAAAAACCCAAACCCAGCACACTTATAAAACAGCCAGACCTTTTTCTCCCTGACTGAGCGGCTGCTGATTGTTGCCTCATTTGATCAGCAAACCTGACTGGGTGTGGGGGTTGGGGTAGGGAGGTGCAGTTCCCCTTTCAAGCAGCTGCGGTCCACTTAAAGCTGAGTCAGCACTGTGACGTCGTCAGATGACTCAGCTTGGTGGCATTTTCCTAAGATGCCCTTCGCCAAGCCACAAAATAGGAGAATTACCTAAAAGATGCTGAGAGTTTTGACTTTGTTTTAAAAATGGAGGTAAAACTCACACAACATAAAATTAACCATTTTAAAGCCAACAATGAGTTCTGGGATTAATACAGTTGCCACGGTGAGCACCCACTTCCTTTACCAGGTTCCAACATGTTTCCATCACCCCAGAGTAAAACCCTGTGCCCAAGAAGTGGCCACTTCTCATTTCCCAGCTCAGTACTCAGTACATACAGAGAAGTAATAATTAGAGATTTGATGTGTTACATATATGTACACTCAGGCCTGTTGTGTATTTTAGGCTTTTTTTTTTTTGGCAGAGATTTTTTTTCATATTTTTGTTTGTTTCATGGGTGAGTGATCTTACTAAAGATGGGAATTTAGGCAGAACTGGGTTTTGAAGGCGACTAAAGCGAGAGGGAAAGGCAGCTCCTTGACTCCTGCAGGGCGCCGATAGAAGAGGGCTATTGTGACCTGTGAGTGGATGGACAAAAACGGCGCAAGCGCAGACATGGCCTCGGCCATCTCTAATGTGGAATGGGCACCTCTGACCCGTAGAGAACTCCAGGAAGTGCAGCCAGCATCGACGTAGCTGCAGGTCCCCCTCCCCCACCCCCGCACACACACAGCAGACACACCATTCCCATGCCTTGGCACTTTCTAAGGAGAGACGATAAAACGCCGCCTTAATGCTCCGAGATGGCCTCTGTGTTCAGTGCTGTGCTGTGTTGATGAATGTGGGACTCGCTTAAGTGTCCTCAGAGGATCCCGTTTGCAGCGCGTGTTAAAGGAAGCTGTCCGTCTAATCACTTTCTGTGTCTGCGGCCTATCGAAAGCATTATTGGTCATCCGTCTTCGAAACAATGCCTAGACGAAAATCTCAGAGGTCTTTTGTTTCTCTGCTCCTGAATATTATTTCAAGTGACGTTACAGTGCACTTCCTCAGGTCCAGTGGGTTTAACTAGTTTTGTGTAACTTGTGCTGTAAATCAAAGTGTAAAGGCAGTAAATGTACTAGGAAGTTGCCTTTCAAGGAAGCCAGTCGTGTGGGGGACATCATCAGTCACCAGTCACTAAGTTTTATATATGGCAAATCTTTCATCTGATTTCATATTGCGGTTGCTTCAAGCATGATGCAGTTGCTAACAGTCTTTGTCTATATTCAGGGGAAATCGGCAATTAGAATGGTGTGTGTGGATCAGCTTTGAATTGCAGTCCGTCATAGGGCAGAGTCATATGTCCTCATCCCAGTCTGCCCCTGAGAGGAGGCAAGCACTTGGGGGGATGAATGGGCAAAATAATTTGTTTCACTAGTATAATTTTTCCACATGTGGAATAGGCAGAAATAAAAAGTCCTTTTTTTCTCTAGATATTTTCCTACAAGTATTATAAAGTATACTTGGTAATAGCAACAAATTTGAAAAATCCCTGTTCATAATTTGCGCATAATCATCATTTCTTCCTGTGTCTGTACTTGGTGTTTTTTAACCTCTGTCAGTATCTGAGATTCTTTTTCAGTGGGCATTGGACTGCTGGCAGAAATGAGATGTGTGAACCAAGTGCTAGCTTTCTTCAGAGAGTTTGCAGGGCACTTATGGTCAGGCCAGTGTGAAGGTATTAGCTATGAAGTTAGCACCTGGAGCTGCTAGTGTCTGCATGGCTTCTTGTATTTTAGCTCTTTAGGCTGTCAAAGCTGAATTATATATTAATATACGATTAATATATAGTATGTATTACTCATGTATGATAAACACTCATTCTTAGCATAAAGACCAGGTAATAGTTTTCTGAAAATAAGCAAATATAAGTATTAATGTTTTTATAGTCTTGATTTTGGACATTTATCCACATGTGTAAGTAGATACATGCATACATACATGCATATATATGTGCATGTGTGTATATCATACATGTTATATATGCATGTGTATGTATGTATGTATCTATGTATATCATCTACCATAACTTTTAAGAGGGAACATCCTTTGCTTTGTGATAAAAGGATATAAAAGGTGTTAGAAACTCTCGTGAAACAATTCTTTGAAAACATTCATCATGGGACAAATCCAGCTTTAGAATTCAAGTATTAATTTACTCTAATATTTTGTTGCATAATTTATTGTTGATGTTAATACAGAAGTAATATTGTAGCTGGGTGGTGGTGTTGCATCCTTTTAATCTCAACACTCGGGAGGCAGAGGCAGGTGGATCTCTATGAGTTCGAGGCCAGCCTGGTCTACAGAGAGTTACAGGACAAGCTCTAACGCTACACGGAGAAACTCTGTCTTTAAAAAACCAAAACAGAAGAAAAGAAAGAAAGAAAAAGAATACTTTGGGATTTAAATTTTAAAAATGAAAGAAATCACTGTATTCTAAGATAGGAAAAATCGCACGGAGTTAATGTTTGTTTTTTCCTTCTAGCCAGATGAACTGTACTTTGAAGAAGGCGATATTATCTACATCACTGACATGGTAAGCCCAGCTAATGTTCTGTACTGCTACATGCATACTAGAGATATAGCAACATAGGGCTCCACTGTTCGATGTAGCCATAATATTGTGAATTGTAAAATAATATTATTATTTTAAGTATGTATTTACAGAGAGATATGTATGCAGGCTCGCTTTTGGACACATTTATAGTCACATGTCATTGGCAGTAATTGTTTTTTCATCACTAGGAAATAGTTGAATAAGTTTCATTGTGGCCACAGATGGAATTCTGCAGCCGTACAAAGAAATATCTTTCACATACTGTTCTGATGTGATTCAAGTGGAATACAGCTAGATAAAATTGCGTATATTATGCTTCACTTAACTAAGGAAGGGTGAGGAACAGCTATGCTTCTATTTTCTGACATTGAAAATAAAGAAAAAGTTGGAAAATATTACTTAAAAATTAGTTTTCTCTATTTGAAGGAAGGAAAAATAGATGTTTTAAAATTATAATTTGTTGGTGCTGGAGAGATGGCTCAGAGGTTAAGAGAACTGACTGCTGTTCCGGAGGTCCTGAGTTCAATTCCCAGCAACCACATGATGGCTCACACCCATCTATAATGAGATCTGGTGCCCAGAACACTATATATATAATAAATAAATATTTAAAAAATTATAATTTGTTTTGAAGATTTGACTTTGGAAGCATACAAACATTTATATGGCTGTAAAATTAAATAATTAAAAGCATTCCCTAAAAATTAAGAACAAAATGAGTCAGATGATAACTTTAATCATACTCTGGCAGTTAGCTCAGCCACGCAGAGGGGAAGTATTTTCTCTCCATAAGACTTGCAATCTGACTAAACACCTCTAGTGACTATATCAAATGAAACAGAATGCCAACAAATAAATACATAAGTAAACAAATAAATAGTGCCCATCTTGCCTTTCAAATGCTACAGTGCTTCTGTGTGTTTGAGGCTTACGTTTGAGGGCAGCTGTGTCACTAGGTCGCTGGTGTCCATTGTGGGTTCTCAGCATGGGAGGAGGATGTGCAGGTGTCAGCCAGTAAAATGAAGGAGAAACACAGAAGTCCTTCATTTGAACTGGAAAAAAGATCATCTTTTATCTGTGAAGAGGGCCTTAGAAAAATGGACAACCCAGTAATAATATATTACTCTCATTGAAAGGAACAAGGCCCCTTTGAGAAATGGCTAGTGCCAGCTCTTGTTCATTAAATGTCCAGGATGAACTGAATATCTTGTGACTGGAGTAGAAGGCAGCTTCAGAAGACTGCAAGGGCCACCATACTGGAATGACAAGGAGAGCAGGATGCCCTGCTGTGAGATGGGGCACTTTGAGCATCAATCAGGGTAACAACCCTCAAGGATCAAAATACTTACTATTTTAAGTTTATAGTTCCCTAATGTTACCTGAAAACAGATCTCATTGTTACAGTGAAGCACTGTTCAGGAGTGAGGGTGTTTATTCAGCTGCTAAGGGAAGGAGTCAGCACTAATTCTCTTTTCTTCCTGAACTTTGTCTTGAATGATCTGAGAATTGGTAAGGGAAAGTTACTCTTTAAAGAGCTATGCTACTTATTTAAATGAGAAAAAAACCCTGTGATTGACAGCAGCTGCATTACTCCAGAGGCTGCCTTGCCTTCCGTGTTTCCAGAGTGGGGAAATCAGTACCACCCATGCAATAGCCTTCCTAAAAATGTGTGCCAGAGTCTGCCTGAGCTTTTAGAACTCAGTAGCAGCTCAGGGACAATGCATGGAAAAGAGGTATGTGTTTAACAATAGCATACATTTACAACAGGCCAAATCCAGACTGTTTCAATGTCTACAGAAGAAATTAATCGTTTCTTCAAATTTATGTATATATATGCATATGCATATATCTTGAGAGCTAATAGACAACAACAACAAAAAACTAACAAAGAGAAGAATGGCAGAGATACCTGTAAATTAAGGGTGATATAAAAGGGAAATTAGTGTACTCTGTGGTCCGTATTTGAAATCTCAAGCTGTGGGCCATTGGGAATTTTGAGAATTGACTTAGTTATTTGATGATGTTAAGGAATCATTGGGGAAAAGTTTGAAACTGTGGTAATGGTATCACAGTTGCTTTTGAAAAAAATTATCTATCTTTCAGATACATGTTCTGATTCTGCAGAGTAAAAAATACACTATTTATCACTAACCCTGGTAATCCCAGAGTGGAAAGCATGACGGATGGTGGGTAGTATTGGCCACAGCAATGAGCCATGCACTTAGGAAGTGTTACCACATTGTTCTCTCTGCTGCTGTGTAGGCATGAGCTTCTCTAGGATAAAAGTTATGCAAAAGTGAAGCTAAAACAAGAAGAAAATTTAGAAAATGTGGCAAACCATAAAAGTATATCATAGGAGAGATGTTAAAGTCTGGCCATCTAAACCCTTTAGCTGTAGTCTAAGCTAACACCTTCTTCCCCTTTTCTCACATACTCTGGTTTGTCTGATTGAAGATGAACGATGTATACCTGATGTGAGTGGGAGGTGCTGCTGTTCTTAGGTTTTTGATAAGGGACATGGACCCAGATGGCAAGGGTGTAAGGATACCGTTCAATGAGGACCCAAGTGAGGACTTGGGGACCCAAATAGTTTCAGCCACAATTACATTCTCACTCCCCTGCTTTCTTGGCAGAGTGATACCAGCTGGTGGAAAGGGACATGCAAAGGCAGAACAGGACTGATCCCAAGCAACTATGGTGAGTACCAGCTACACAGTATCCTGTTTATAGGATGGCCATGCCTACCAGGTGTACACGGGTTCAACTCATTGCTTATGAGAATTCACTGTAACATGAAAACCCACACAATTTCCAAGGAAACACTGTGGATTCTGTTCCTAATACTTTTTTTTAAAAAATGCTTTTAAACTCCTGATCAGAGATTGTTCCTCTAATTCCACAATTCTTAACCTATGGTTTGCAACCTTTGGGGGCCAAATGGCCCTTTTACAGGGGTTATGTATCAAATATCTTGCATATCAAATATTTACATTATGATTCACAACAGTAGCAAAATACAGTTATGAAGTAGCAACAAAAATAATTTTATGGTTGGTGGTCACTACAACATGAGGAACTGTATTAAAGGATCACAGCAATAGGAAGGTTAAAGACCACTGCTCTGGCTCGTGGTGAAGAAGTCCCACTTTGTTAACTAAGAGGTAGACCAGTTGTACTCTTAAGTGCTAATCAGAGCTGCTTGAGGAGCTTATTAAGATGTGGCTCATATGTAAAACTATTAGTACTTCTAGTTGGAAAATGGGCAAAATAGGCAAAAAACATGCAAGTACAAACTAGCAGAGTAAAGTTAAAAAGTCTCAGAATTGGTAAACCAGGGTCCCTGATTTTAGTCTTTTTCTTTTGGTTAGTAACAGCATGCAGTACTAATGACCCCCCTGAGTGATCCCTTGGATTCGATTCCATATCTGTGTAGTGGGACTGCTGGGTTTAGATCACTTTTTAGGCTTTAGTGGTCCATGACTCCTTAGACTGATGGTAGAGCGAGCATGGCACTGATTCTCAGCACTGCCAATGGACTTGGCAAATGTCAGAGGATGCCCTTCAGAGACATGGAGGTTATGGCTACGTCAAGATTAGAAGCCTGCACACCCCAGGCTCCATGTTCAGGTTCCTCTGAAGTCCCCTACATAATTTTCCACCGTGCTGCATTTCCAGCCTTGGAATAGTACTTGTATAGTATGGAAAGTACTGACATAAAGTCCTGTAAAGAACGTCCTACCCGCTGGGCGGTGGTGGTGCACGCCTTTAATCCCAGCACTCGGGAGGCAGAGGCAGGTGGATCTCTGTGAGTTCGAGGCCAGCCTGGTCTACAAGAGCTAGGTCCAGGACAGGCTCTAAAAAAGCTGCAGAGAAACCCTGTCTTGAAAAACCAAAAAAAAAAAAAAAAAAAGAACGTCCTACCCCACTCTCAGGACGGCAGGCGTGGGCCTGAGGTGGCACTGGAGCGGCAGTCTTCCTCTGGGCACTCCTGCTCACTCTAGGGCCATGGTGGCTGACAGCAATAGACAGCTGCTGTCTATAGATCCTGCAGCTTTGCTCACAGTCACTGCTGCTGCCCCTAGAGGGGACTCAGAGCTCTTATCAGGTATCCTCAAAACAAAAGTGTTCCACAGAATGCTGATACCTTTATAGCTGTTTCTTTATTAAATAGTTGAGTAAACTTGATGTTTGGTTCAGGGATTTGTTTGGGTTTGTTTCTGTTTCTGTTAATGGCTACGCTTACTGTCGAATATGTTTGCAGCTGATTGCTGCACCACTGCCTTCTTGCTTGGCTTGGTTTCATTTAACACAAAATCCAGCCCCTTTTAAAGGAGGTACTATCGGTTATTTTCTGTTTCTTCTAATCTACACTAAGTAAGTAATTTATTAAGCAGTTGTATTTGAGGCTTTGGCCATGAAGCTGGGTGCCCAGGGGGCATGACCAACTCCTGTCAATCACTGAGTGACTTCAATGGTGGGCTTGCATTTTTGTTTTCTATCTAGTGGCTGAGCAGGCAGAATCCATTGACAATCCATTGCACGAGGCTGCTAAAAGAGGTAGGTTTGTTTCTCTTTTTCTTTTTTGGTAGAAGATATGATATATTAAAATGCATAGGTTTCTTTAAAGAAAGTTTCTTGTTATTTGAGAATCTCATACATGTATTTCGATAATTCTCCTACGTCCAACTCCCTCTTCCCTATAACATGCCCTGTTCCAATTACATGTTCTCTTTTTAAAATAAACAACCCCGACTCCAGTTATTGTCCTTGTGCACACGACTGTGGGATCATCCACAATCACCAGTGGTCACAGCCCCAAGAGAAATGTCTTTTCTTCCTCCATCAGCTATCAGTTTCGAGTAGCTCCTCAGCTGGGAAAGGTGCCTCATGAACCCCTCTCCCATTCAAATGGGCATTTTGATCAGTATGACCTCATGTGTGTAGTGATTCCATGGGAGCAGCAGCCATGCAGGTCCAGAGGTTTGACCTTGTGTGTGTAGTGGGTCTTCGGTGGCACAGCCATGTCAGGTCCAGAGGTCTGACCTTGTGCATATAGTGAGTCCACGGGAGCAGACGCCATGTCAGGTCGAGGAGACAGTGTTTCCTGGTGCTCTTCTCCATCCCCTGGCTCTTACATTCTTTCTGTTTCTGTATTCGGCAATGTTTCCTTAGCCATGGATGGAGAGGAGGTAGTGCAGACATCTTATTTAGGGCTGAACACTCAACACTCACTCTTCCCCAGCCCTTTGACTGGTTATGAGTCTACATTAACTGCTGCCATTGCAAAAACAAAGCTTCTCTGGTAAGGTTGAGAGCAGCACTGGTCTGTGAGTATAAACATGCGTGTTTAGAAGGCAGTTGTCAGTTACCCACTTTGGCCTGTGACATTCCTAGCCATGGGCATCAAAAGTGTTTTACAATAACAGGTCTCAGATAGAATCAAAGACATTGATTATGCCCCATAGAAGTCATGCCATTATTGCAGATTTAGGCACATCTTGCTTGGCAAGTTGATATTATAGCAGAATGCCTAGGTTTTAATTATATGGTTGATAAGTTTTTGATATATATCCAGAGCACCAATGCCCAGATCAAGATCTTGAACATTTCTGTCATCTCAGAATGTTCTCTCAATGCAGCATCCTACTTAAAACCCTGCCTTCCCTAGAAGCAGCCTCTTTGCTGACTTCCGTCACCCTAGAAGTGTATGAGTGGTTTTCGTTTTAAAATACTAGGTAATACACTTTCTTGAACACTTCCCTACACTGTGCTCAAAGTAGGACTAGGCAGGTGGAAGGAAGGTCAAGATCTGATTCTTGAAGCTCAGAGACCCATTGGGCAGATGGGTGTAACAGGTCATTCAAGTGCAGTGTTCTGAGTCGTGGAGGGCAGGAGGGCAGTGGTGTCCTGGGACATAGCACTCAGGAGAGTGTTGATGTGGGAGAGGCTCCGCCCCAACAAGGACGGTTGTTGTCTTGGGACACTCACTGGTGATGTGAGGGACATTTTGACTGTCACATGGCACTGTGACAAGGCATTCTTCTCTCACAAGACTTTCTTCAGGTAGAGGCCCATGCTGTTTCTAAACATCCTCCAGTGCCTGAGGCAAGCCCCACAACAGAGAATTTCTCTGGGCCCAAACACCATGGCGGTTCTCTTAGGAAGGCCTCCTTTGAATGATAGGTAGTGTGATTGCAGCCTCAGCAAGCTATTTGAATCTGTCCCACATCTGCAGGAGCCAAGGGAAGGACTTAGACTAACTAAAATGACATTTAAAAAAACCCCAGCTTTTTTGTAAATGAGATACTGAAGATTTTAAATTAATAGCTGTGCGTTAGCACAGAACAGTTGTTTAGAGCAGCTTACTTAAGATAATATATTTTTCTCCCTAAAGTTAAAATGTCTTTAAATATGAATAGGAAGCGTTTCTGTTTGTAGTTATATTTTGTGTCACACCCTGCCTTTCGGAATGAAACAGAGATTAAAGCAACACGCCTTTGTCTTTCCTCTGAAGCAGAAATGCCTTTAGACCCATTTTTGCAACTTGTCCTATTAAAAATGGATGTTGTTGCTGCTGTCCGTCAAGAGTGCAAATGCACCACAATGAGTGCATTAGCGGGCAGTCTTGTTTTAGAATTTGCTGATTAATCCATCACAAATGGGCGCTTACAACGGACGAAATTGATTTAAAAGCAAGACAAAGAATAAAAGCCTTTTCTTGTGCTTTTTATAACATTCTTTCAGGCAACGTGAGCTTGTGCTTTTTATAAGTATAACATTCTTTCAGGCAACGTGAGCTGGTTGAGGGAGTGCTTGGACAACCGAGTAGGTGTGAATGGCCTGGACAAAGCTGGAAGCACAGCCCTGTACTGGGCCTGCCACGGGGGCCACAAAGGTACTGCATCTTGCTAGTTACACATTTCTGTGCTGTTCAAAATTGCCTTCACGCAAGGGAGCATGCTTTCTTAAAATGATTAAAACAATTCTTCAAATCCTTCCAAGCATCCACCAAAAGCTGTGTTTCTAGAAATTACAGAGCTGTGGGGGTGGGGCGTGGCTGGTGAGCCCCACTGTGCAGACCTCTTGGAAGGCTGGGAACTTCCTTTCTTCTCTCAGGCTGCAGAATATACCAGAAAACACCAGTGACAAGATAACAAACCCGCTCTCACATGCCACACAGGGTAGGCATAGTTGACTCTTGTAGCTTTCCCTAGCTATGCTTTGGGCCCTACATTTTAAGTTTAATGCAAAATTTAGAAGTACCACACTGACTTAAGTCTGCAGCCCTGTTGCCATCAGTAATAATGGCAAGTTGAGTTCTGTGTACTTCAATGCGGCCCAAACCCCACCGTCCACTCTTTTTTTGCCAGTTGAGCTGTGCCTTCAAATCTGAAAGTTTTCTTTTGTGAGCTATTTTTTAGGTTTTTTTCTGTAATACAAAATTTGAGAAACTTGTAAGACTTCTCTAGAACATTCTCCTAATAAGTCTTGCCTTTTGCTATTGTGAAGTGTGCTTTTACGAAGTTTGCTGTTTCTGTCTTAATAAACTCCCTTTTCCGTTTGAATTGCAGACATAGTGGAGGTTCTGTTTACTCAGCCGAATGTGGAGCTGAACCAGCAGGTGAGGCTGCTTACCATGGGGAACCCATTTAGCACACCCACCTCTTTCTCTCTGACACAGTACAGCTTGTGCTTGTATACAGCAGTTTAGTTGAAAGCTACAAACACATGGAGTGTTGTTGTGTGACTGTGTTTTGTTTTGTTGGTACTGGGATCTGAAGCCAAGGCCTCATACTGTTCAGGTGTGCATCAGAGAGCTACAGCCTCGGTCCTTGTGTTCAGTTTTCTGGCACTACAACACATGCTAGAGATAGTCGACTTACAGAGGGAGAAGGTTTCCTTCGGTCTGAGTTTGGGAAGTGCCATTCCATGATCGGCTGACCCCCTTGCTCTTGGGCTGGCACCAAGGTAATCAAGCACATGGTGGCACAGGTTGACTGGCTGGTGAGAATCTCCAGTGAACAGTCTCACCACCCATTAATCACGCACCCCAGGGATTGAAGGTTTCCCACTTACCCCTCTCCCCAAGACTCCACTGCCTCCCTCTGGATAGCAGCATGCCAGGGACCTCTGGGGACACTTAAGATTCAAACTAGAGCCAGGACCCCTCTTCTAAAGGCTCCGCTCTTCTCCAGACTCCCAGACATGAGCCTGAGGAGACAAACTCCCACCACTTCTAACCCTGGCCGGCTGCAGTCTTCATCCGGGACCTCTTTTTCTCACTGAGTCTTTGTCTTTGGTGTTCTGAAAACTTAGAAGGATGTGCCTTAGAGCTGCCTTCCCTAGTGACTGCAGTGAGGTCTTTAAGCCTAAGAAATTACCTTGTTTCCTTTCCTACATCTAACCATTTTCTTTACTCTTTTGATTCTATAGATTGAGCCTTATATTTTTCCTTTTTATCAGAGATTTCTTCACCTTTATCTTTTAAAAATGATTTCCCTTTAAAAATTTTTTTTTTAGAAATTTTTTATTTTTATATATATGGGTGTTTTTTGGCCTGCCTATGCACCACATGCATGTAGTACCAACAGAGATCAGAAGAGGGCAGCAGATTCCTCAAGAACAGGAGTTGCAGACAATTGAGAGCCTCCATGTGGTTGCTGGGAATTGAACCTGAGTCCTCTGATCCAGCGAGTGCTCTTAACCACAGAGCCATCTCTGCAGCCCCACCTTGATTTTGATTTTTTTAATTCCCCAAAGTTCTATATTAATTTTCTATTGCTATATAGCAAGTTATCCGAGGATTAGCAACGTGTATTGGGTGGGTTGGAATTCTGAGCATGATATCACAAGATTCAGGATCTCACACTGTAAAGCTCAGGTTCCTTTGGAACTGGGTTCTTGGGAAGCTGTAGGTTCCTTTCTGAGCTCATTGCAGTGATTCAGGATCTCTTCTAAGATCACTGCAGTGCTGAGATTTAAGCTTTTTGCCCATGTCCCTCCCTTCTATCAAGAGGTCACAAAATGGCTGTTTGTTGTTCTCCTCATGGCTAGTAGGTGGCGTTTGCTCTGCCATTTAACCTTTATTTTTCAAAGCCTGCCTGACTAGATGTGGCCTACCCAGAATAATCTCCTTTTCGGTGAACCCAATATCTGCAAAGTGATGGGCTTTTTATTTTTTAATACAAAATATTACTATGTTCCCCAGACTAGCCTTAAACTTGCTGTGTAGACTTGCATAGACTTGAACTCACAGAGATCCACCTATCTCTGTCTTCTGGGTGCTAGGATTAGAGGCATGCGCTGCCATGCCCCAGCCCAGAGGAGTGATGGACTTTATATTCTTCAGTTTCACCCACACTCGAGGACAAGAGGGTTGTATGTGGGATCTTTGGGTGGACAAGGGAAAGCAGGTGTTATAGGGGTCATCCAAGGAGTTTGCTGGCCACAAGCCTCTATCACTCTTACTTTTATTGGCATCTTTTTCTTGTTTGATTGTAATACCATCTTATATGGCAGTTATAGTAATTGTCGTTTTTAAAAGTGTCCTCTGCTATTTACTGTGCTTTTTCCCCATGAGGCTTTTATTTTAGTTAAGTTGGCCTCCACTCAAACTCTGAAGCTGTTTTTAAACACCCAGTGTCTTGGTTATCTGTGTGATTGGAAGCTGTGTGTACTTGGTGTGGGTGGTGCTTCTTGATGGACTTTATAGGGAGACATGATGAGGCCTCTCCTGTATCATTGAGTAAGCGAACATAAACCCCACATCTTCCCCCTATTTTGGGGCCATACTGTTTGGCAGCGGTGATGGGCACTCTTCTGGCTGAAGTCACCACCCTTCACTCTACTCCCTGGGCAGTGAGGTGGGTAACAGGAGCCGAGTGAAGGACCTTACTGTTCAGTTGACAGGTTTGCATCCTATGTCTCTTGTCACCTTCACTCGTACCATTGTGCACGAGCTGGGGAACTCTGGTGATTCTACTGCTGTTAGTGGGACATCTGCCAGCAACTGGTCCACGGGTTCTAATGATGCTGTATAAATCCATTTGGCCACTCCTGTTTTCTCTCCATGACTCATTCTTGCCCTGTGCCTCTAGGAGTCTTCAGTTCCTGACTGTTGCTGGGTCTCTGTACGTTTCCTGCCAAGGAGGCCTCCCTCTGAGGAGCCTGTGCCTCAGCCTACTCTGCTCTATTTGATTGCTTCTCCGTGCCTGCCAGAGCAACTCTTCTCATTGCTCGTTCCCCTTTCCTTTGGAATTCCATGTGATTCTGGAGCTTTTCTCTTAGTTAGAGCCACATGGATCAAACACATCACTCTCTTCATCCAGTCCACTTTGTATTTTTATAACACTGTTTTCTCTCTTTTTCACCATAGAACAAGCTGGGAGACACAGCTCTGCACGCGGCTGCCTGGAAGGGTTATGCAGACATTGTCCAGTTGCTACTGGCAAAAGGTAAAGTTTTTGTTGAATTTACCTGATCTTTGCTTGCCTTGATAAATAGCTCCTAATGAATCAGGCCATTTGAAATAGTAGGAAGACTAAGTCTTCATCCATTGAAGCTGGAGTTTTAACCTCTACTCTGTCTATCGTACATCAATACTGTGATTGAGATGAAATTATTGGGGGTACATTTATGGTATATTTTACTGTGAATTAAGACCTTGATAAATTTACAAATACAAGTATATTACTTTTAGAAGGAACTTGGTGTGCATATCTGTAGGACTGAAGAATTTTAGGAGTGAGGGTTTTTAGGACATCATGTCCTGAGAAAGTTGGAATAAAGTTGGTGAGGCTCCTGCTTGCTTTGAGAGCCTGAATATAGTAGAAATGATGTTGTGGCTAGCTGCTCCTGGCCACGCCGAGCCAGTGCTGAGGTGAGAAGGAGGGAGGCTGTGATCACAGCTCCTGCTTCTGTGCGAATCAGAGCAAACAGCTAACTCAGGGACTGCACGCCCATTTATCCACTGTCCCATGAATATTAACCGCTCTTTCAGAGGGTTGACCAGGTGTGTCGCTGGGGCTTGGTCCAGAGGGCAATACTGTGGAACCTTTCTCCAAGCCGCAAGTTACAGATTCTGTCTTGAGGAATCTTTGGGGACAGTGTTGTGGAATTCATGGGCAAGGGTGTTTGGGCTTCAGTGAGACGATGATGGAAACCCCTGGTCTGAAAGATTACTCAGCATGAGAACTACTGTTGGGTGCTTTAGAGGTCATCTGAAGACTGTGTTGTCTAATGTGGTAGCCGTGAGCTGTGTGCTGCTGAGCCACCCTTAATGTTCTGTTGTCAGAGTGGTCCCAAGCACCCATGGTACTGCATGCACTGTAGGAATGCTGTGGTAGAAGGTCCATGCTTGTAGAGCCTTCATGGACGACATTTGGACAGCAGCCCTCAATACCACTTCTAGTGAGCCCTTTAAATCCGTGAACAAGTGGTTTTGGGATGCTGCTCATTACACCATTAGAAATGATGGAAATCAGAACTGATTTCTGTCCATAAAGCTGCGATGACCTAAGTTTTGGAACATCCAGAATATGCAATACCTATAAATGTTCAGATGCATCGAGCTTGTGCATGCTTCAAGAGAAACCTACCGTTATTAGAATACTGTTAAGTTCAACATGGAGTTCTAAGGCTGCCGAGGTAGCTGAGCTGGAAAGTGCCTGCCACCAGCTGAGGACTTGAGTTCAGTCCCTGGGACCCGTGTGGGGGAAGGAGGACACCAGCTCTGGGCTTCCATGTGCAGGTGCCCACACACGAACATACAAAGTAAATATATGGAATTAGCTTTGTGCACATGAGCCTGTTCGTGCAGATCACTGGCAAACTTAAGAGAGATAGCTCGGGCCCTCTGTAAGAGCAGTCACCTTTGAAGAGCTTAGTTCAGCGGAGTAAATCAGTACTGTTGAATACACTTCTGTATTTTTCGTTCTTCAACAATGCAAACGTCTCCATGGATTCTGATGTAATTTTCAGCACAAAGACGGGGAAAGAAATGAATGGAAGAGGGCTTACAGGGACAATGAATTGGGGAACAATGAATTGCCTATGAGTTTTATTGTTTTGCCATTCTGCTGATTTGCATATGAATGCACCTGCAGATATAAAATATTAACCCCCTGACATTCAACCCAGTGGAGGTTTCTAAAGGTCCTCGTGAAGTGAAGTAGAGGCAAAGGGTGTGCTGGATGGAAGCCCCAAAGCCTCCCGCTGGGGTCCACATAACCCGTGGGGCAATGGTTATGGCTGCGTTTTAGGATTTACCCAGGACCTGGTATGGCCTCATTGGAAAGTCGATGTGCAGTCAGTCCCTTGGAGCCTGGAAGGGAAGGGAAGCTTTCATGGAACAGCAGGCTCGCTGATGAAACATGCCGATCACATTAATTCTGGGCCAGAATTGTTCTCTGGGTAGCTTTGCCAGAGTGACTAGCTTTGTCACAGAGGATTGGCTGCCTTGTTTCAGTCTTCAGAGACACATGATTTTGATTACCTTGTCTTGTGTTGGAAAGGTGCAAGGACAGACTTGAGAAACAATGAGAAGAAGCTGGCTTTGGACATGGCCACCAATGCTGCCTGTGCCTCACTCCTGAAAAAGAAGCAGGGAACAGGTATTTGTTTTAAGTCACTCTCTTGTTGTGCTTATGACTGAGACTTAGTGTTTTTCTATTGCAAAAGGGTTTGTTTGTTTGTTTATGGGGCTGGAGAGATGGATCAGCAGTTAAGAGCATTGGCAATTCTTCCAAAGATACTGAGTTCAATTCTCAGCAACCACGTGTGGCTCACAATCATCTATAATGGGATCTGATGCCATCTTCTGGCGTGTAAGCAAATATTCAGATAGAGCACCACATACATAAAGTAAATAAATCTTAAAAATTTAAAAAAAATTTTAAAAGATTTATATATTTTATGTATGTCTTAGTTAGGATTTCTATTGCTGTGAAGACACACCATGACCAAGACAACTGTTACAAGGAAAACATTTAATTGAGGGGCCTCACTTACAGTTTCAGCTGTTCAGTCCATTATCATCATGGTGAGGAGCATGGCGGCGTGCAGGCAGACGTGGTGCTGGAGGAGTAGCTGAGAGTCCTACATCTTGCAGGCAACAGGAAGACGACTGAGATACTGGGCAATATCCTGAGCATAGAAAACCTACCTCAAAGCCTAACCCCCACAGTGACAAGTCCAACAAAGCCACACCTCCTAATAGTGCCACTCCCTATGAGATTATGGGGCCAATTACATTCCAATTACTACAATGTATATGGAAGTTTCATCTGTATGTATGACTGCACACCCGAAGATGGCATTGGATTCTATTATAGATGGCTGTGAGCCGCCATGTCAGTGCTGGGAATTGAAATCAGGGCCTCTGGAAGAGCAGCCAGTGCTCTTAACTGCGGAGCCTTCTCTCCAGCCCTCCAGATGATTTTATTATTCCCCCTTGATAAATGATTGTGAATTTTGAATGTATACCATTGATCTCAATAAGATCTAAAGTAGAATAATAGTGTCAAGTAAACAGTTTTGAAGACAGTGTCTTTCACGGTGTTTCTTCTGTTCTTTGTTAATGGATATGCTTTCCACCCGCATATCGTGCGTGCCTGCTGTGAGTGGCTGAGGCAGATGTAGCTGACTTTCAGGTTCACCACCCCATGGCTGCATTGTGCTTTAGATTTACTGAAGGAAGCAATAAACTGTGATTGAAATCACTCCAGTCATTGCCGAAAATTTTGGAATCTGTTCACAGTTTGTAGATAGTTTTTACATTTTAAAGATGAGGTGTAAATTCTTTTTGTTTGTATTTTTCGAGACAGGGTTTCTCTTAGTCTTGGCTGTCCTGAACCTCTCTCAATAGACCGGGCTGGCTCCAGATTGATGGAGTTCCACCTGCCTCCACCTCCCAAATGCTGGGATTAAAGGCATGCGCCACCTCCACTTATTCCCATTAGTGTTTGAACCCCGTGGAAACTAATCCCTCCCTCGGGTGTCCATCACCCTGAGAAGCGGCATTGTGGTACATTACTCTGTACCATACCCGGCTCCTAACAGAAGCATCAACAGAGGAACTCCTTAGCCCCCGCCTTGCCTATCAGAAATTATCAGCATCCTTCCTCTCTGAATTCAGGGCTTAAGTGAACCTCCCAAATTATACTCATTGCCCATTGCCAAGTCCCATCATAAGCCTGCCCACGAACCTGTCTCTCCCTTTGTATTGTCTTCCCCTTCAGTTCACACACAGTGAAAACCAGCCTGGAGTTTGGTGTTTTAACCATGAGTTAAACTGGTGTTTCTTTAAAGACATTTGTTTATTTATGTGGGCTCTTGAGGGAATGACAAAGTGTTTGTCAACTTAGCTGGTGGTGCCTAAATACAGATTTGGGGGAAGCCATATTAGCATCTGTGTGGAACAGAAACTAGAAAGCATATTCGTTGTTGGGTGGGCAGCTTTTGCTTGAGGTCAGCCTCTTGGTTCTTGGTGTCTAGGTGGGTCAGGAGGAAGGGCTGTGGCCTAACTTCCTTTCTCCTTCTCTGACACTGACTTCCTGTTGCCAAACTAGTATCTTCAGAGAGATTTCACTGAGGTGTAAGGTTTCTTAGGCACTGAAGGTTCTCATTTCCCTTGAGCTTGGTCTTGACCATCTAGCTAGCGTTCTAACTTGGTAGGTTCGATGTCCATCCTTCCTTACCATCTCCAGACTCGGAGCAAGTCATATTGCCATTGTAACCTGGCTGTGAGAGTGTGTGATCTGGGTGCCTTGCTGCCCTGCAGCAACTAAACTCTAACTGAATGTGTGGTTTTGAGTTTTCTTTTTCTTCTCAGGAACCTTGTTAGTAGAAGAATTTGACAAGACAGCATTAGATTGTCTTCCTTTTTGACCCCTGTTCAAGATTGCTTTAGTATTAGATGAGGTCCAGCTTTTTTATTGATTTTTTTCTTTTTCTTTTCTTCTTTCTTTCTTTTTTTTTTTTTAAATTTCAGTCTCTTGCTTCTTTGTATACTTAATTTTTCTGAAATCAAACTCAGGCCTCTGTGGTTTTGCTTTCCTTTCTCCCTCATTTGCTTTCATTTTTCCCTCTTTCTGGCTTCTGCATTCAGGTAAGGCACAGACTATGGACTAACTGAGGCCCCATGTGGCATGGCTGCCAGTGTGACCCATGTTGGCCATAGTGCACAAGGCTGGTTGTTTTGTGCCGGAATCAGACAGTTGGTCCCCTCACTAGGTGCCTCATTCCGTCAAAGGACTTGGCAGCCTCTGCAGTAGCAAAGCTTCATAGGCTGAAAAACAATGGTGGGAAAGGTCTCCGGCACCCCGTAATCCCTGGGTCATGGGCGGAGATCAAGTTTTGAATTGTCCAAAGCACTGAAAGTGAAGAACATTCTGAACCATCTGTAATTTGTTTGCCTCCTTCCTGCCTTCTCATTAGATGGGGTGCGAACGTCAAGCAACGCCGAGGACTACCTTGACGACGAAGACTCAGACTGACTCCTCCTGGAGCTGCTTTGATGCCTAAACTTCTTTTGCTTTTGCCATTCCAAAACCTTGGTTGTTTTGCCGGAAGAGTATTGCTAACCATTCTTTTAAAGCCTGTCTGAACGTGGCACTGTTGGCACTGCCCGTCTGTGACGGGACAGCGTGGCGTGGGCGATTCTCACCTGCGGCTGGCCAATAAGCAATGGGATACTCTGCTGTATAAAGTGCATATATATTCACCACTATAGAACAAGAAAAGATTATTTCTATTTATCAAGCTAAAGGAATTTAATAATTTTTTTCTTTAAAAAAAATCAGGATATTTTTTAAGTTCTTTACCTCAAGGGACAAGATGTTTTGAGTGGGTTTTTCAGGGGAGGAAAATGCTTATTAAAACAATAGACCAAACTCTCAATAGAATATTGTCAGCTCTTCTGACAAAAAATAAACGTTTAAAGAGACTTTATTATTTGTTTTTGTGCTGTCACTCATCACTGTTGAATAAAGCTTTTGTACTCAGGTAAGAACTGATTTTATTTTACTTTTAGGTTGTATTTTACATTGGTCGGCACGGAAGACTCATAGTACTTGTGTTTCTCTCACAGCTTCCTATGTTTGCTTTATTTAACACAGTAATCAATTGCATGTCTTAGAAAAGATCAAATTTTGATAGTTATGAAATACTCAGAATTGTGTTCAAGTTAATACGTAGAATGGAGAAACCCAGTAACCCAGTTCAGTCTGATTAAAGTGTGGAAGGTTAAAAAAAATCTTGATTTCTGTCAGGTGGTGGCGCACGCCTTTAATCCCAGTACTGGGGAGTCAGAGGCAAGCGGATCTCTCTGAGTTTGAGGCCAGCCTGGTCTATAGAACGGGTTCCAGGACAGCCGGAGCTACATAGAGAAGCCCCATCTCAGTCAAACAAAAACTCTTGATTTCCTTCTGAAAACTGCCATAATTTTCAGTGTGGTGTAGTTAGGAAGCATGAACTTTTCTCTCGCAGATAACATTTGTTTTCTCAAAGCACATGTCTTGCTCATCAGCCTGGTCGACAGAGTGAGCTCCACGACAGCCAGAGCTGCACAGAGAAGCCTTGTCTCAAGAGGTCAAAATAAATAAATAAGTTTTAATTTTGTGTCACTGCAGAAATGTTAAAGGTGGCATGGTCTCATAATGTGTCTAGATTACCAGTGCTGGGCCCAGAAATATATTTTCAAGAATTCACTGCTCATTTCAAAAGGCCTATTGGTCAAGAGACGGAAATGTGTGAAGAAGGAAGTGGGCCAACTCAGGAAATGAATAACCTATGTAGGTGCATCTTCTGGCCCGAGCTGGTTTTCTCTCTATGGGTCGATACCTGGAAGAAGCAGTTCGGCTTAATGAATTTAGCAGAAAAGAACCCGTGGAAGCATTAACAGCAAAGCATGCCCTCAGAGTAATTAAGGAGGGTGTCGTAGTCTCCAAATAAACGTGCTGTTACATTGTGCTTCCTTCTGGTTGTTTGAGACACCGTCTCACCAGGCTGTCCTGAGGCTCTCTCTGTAGCCCAAGCTGTCCTCAAACCTTGCCTCTGCCTCCCAAGTGCTGGAATTGTAGGCATGAGCCACCATGCCTGACTTGTTAATAAATTTAATCTAGCTGTTTGTATTTCTTTATAAACAGAAATAGAGAGATACCAATTCCAGAAATTTTCTCTTCCCACAGAACTTGGAAGGATTTTTCGCTGAAGCAGGGCATGTGCTGCAGCAGAAAGCTTGTAGAGATCCTGAAACATTTCCTCCTTCTGTCCTTTGCAAGGAGGGCAGTTATACAATTATTGGCAGGGCAGAGGCAGTATAAATAGCTAAGTTGGGGGGAAGTGTCACTTTAACCTGCTGCTACTGCACAGGCAGGCCAGCTGCCTCCTCCCTCCCTTGCCACCCTTAGGTCACGCTTTTCCAGGAGTTTGTCCAGTCCCCCATCCCTCATCCCCTGTATCTTCATCAGTGTCCACATCGTCATGGCCCCACCCCCACCTCCCTCCCAGCCTTTGCTGCCTGGGGAGACAGCAGCTCTTCCCCATGCTGCTCCTTGGGATCCCAACTTTGAGCTGCTTAATTCTAGCTCATACGTCCAATTCTCCACTGTGTCCCCTTGCCTTTGTCTAGCTCCTGTGTGACAGCAGCAGACCAGGTGTTTCAAGGCCGTGATGCATCCATCTAGCACAGCCAATTCCCCCGTCATGCTGTGTTCCACCCATGAATTGCCTGGAGTCCTTACATCGTTGATGCTATTTCTTCTCTACTTCCTGAAGCCTCATTTGGAATGACTTAGCCATGGCTATGGTGAAAGCTACCAGGCAGGGAGAGGGTGCTGGGTGTCAAGCTCTGGAAGGCAGACAGCACACCGTTTGAACTTGGCCCGCATAGCGACAGCACCTGCCATTGCACTACAGCCTTTCCCAGCCCAGGCAGCTCCTCTCACTCTGCCCTAGGAGACTGAGAGCGGAACAAGACCCTAGACTCTCCAATTCCAAACTGAGTGCAGTAATTCTTTATAAAATTATAACATGTGCTTTTAAATGATACTTGTGTTTAAGGTAAAGAATAATAGAACCTTTTTTTTAATAGTGCCTTTTTTTTCTTTCTTAATACATTGAACCTGGAGAATCCCACATGTTGGCCAATTGTTGCTTTTAGGGCAGGAGGAAAGGGGCACAGAAGAACTCGGGTGTGGCATCAAGTTAGGTGCAGCTGGACAGCTTATTTAGCTGTGGTTGAAATGCCAGCCTAGCTGATTTAGTTGTTTAATGCTGATGTCAACAACAAAAATCAGTTCCAGGAATGCCACCACAACGTGCAAGGAGGCTTTGGCTGTGTTCTGGAAATGATTGACAGTTTGCTGTAACCTGAGTTTCCTGGTAGTCTCCATGGCCTGTGCTGGCTATTGCATCCTTAAGAGGAAGAAGAAGCCTTCCAGCATCCTGGGGGCTAGCGCTGCTGGCCCAGCTCTAGCCCAGAAGCTTCATGCAAAGGAAGCCTCATCAGGGCTTCCTTTCTGGGCTTCCTATCTGGGGCTGGCTTTTGTAGATTCCTTGTTGAGTGGCCATGCATTCTAGTTGCTAGCCTTTGTATTTCTTCAGTGAGTCTTCACCACTGGCTGCTTCTTTCAAAAGATTAGCCATATTGTTATTGCTCAGAGATAAAAGTAGAAATAATATTGAAAATGAAATCTTATATTTTAAATAGGAGAAAATGATAATGTATTTGTCTTGAAGCTGGCAGACCTTCTCAAGGGCCGATATTAAAGCTGTGCCATGACACCATTATTGTAAACTGCAAAAGGTCTAACTAACCCAGTGATTCTCAGCCTTTGGGTTGTGACCTATTCCACAACATTAGGAAGGTTGAGGGCCACTAGTATAGAGCCTTGGCTTCTGACTTTGCTATTGGGAGCACTGTGCTTTTCACATCAGACTGCAAAATCATGTACGTCTTGATTATATTTCCCTACTGACTGGTTTGTGGGAACTTCAAGATTTTTATGCTGCAAGTATGTATGTAATGTTAATACACAGAGCAGAAATACGTTATTTAGCCAAATGTATAAGTATCTGGTTACTAAAATGTGAAGTTTTGGTGGACATAGTCAACGATTTGGTGACCCCTAATTTCACAACAAGAATAGCTTAGGCGAACAGTTTTCCTAAAAGCTGGGAAAAGTTCAGGCCACAAATTTATGGGTTTCATCTCCTTAGTTCTTAATAATATGCTTTTTTATCTGCCCCTCCTTTACAATGACATAAAATTAAATGAAACTGCTGTTGATGAAGGGCCTCCCACCGATTCCTGTGGTAGGCACGTTCACAGACACTGCGTCATTAATCTTGGTTTTATGGCTTTTATTTTACTTTTAAACATTTATGATTGAGCAGTCCACACATGTGCACTGTATTTACGTAATTTCTGCCCCACACTCTCCTCTAACTCCTCCTGTGCCCTTCCTTGATCAACCTCATGGATCTTTTTAGTGACCCAGAAAGCCAGCCTGTAAAGTTGTAAAGTTCAGGGGCTGGCTCAGGGTTACTCTGCTTGGAGGTGGGCACATAGGTCTGGCAGATAGCTGAGCCTAAGCATCTGGCAGAGGTCAACATTCATGTTGCCAGAGAAGTCTTTCCAACCGAAGCCCTGGTGGAGGCACTGAAGAACTCAACAGCCCCATGCCACTTCAAACAACCCCACGGATTTTCAGAAAAGATTGTTTTTTTTTTCCTCCTAGAAATATGCCAGCAAAACTTTTGGGCTCCAAACTCCCAAATGAAATATAACTCCGTAACAGATTTCCAAAATCTACTGTGTACACATGTCTGAACGTCCCGCAGTTCTTTGAACAATCCTAGCCCGTCTATTTCTGTGTAACGTGGAAACAGTGGCAGTCCCAGAGGGACAATGAATGGGTTAGCAGGTCCAGTGGCTGCTTGGGGATGTGCAGGAAGCCTCATGTTTCCCAAGCATTTTCACTGGTGTTTTTGTGAGGGCTTCTCAGTCTGCAGGGGTTTTCCAGGATGCACAGCCTCAGATCTTTGCTTGCACTGTCTGCAGATGGGGCTTGGAGGAGGCTGGGTTCCTGCCTGTTGCTAGAAAGAAAAGCTGGAGTCGTCTAAAGGGATGCTCGGGGGAGCCTGAGACAGCCCAAAGGAAAGTGGGAGAGACCCAAGCCTAGCAGCCAAGAAATGGCCACCTTTTGTAAATTGTTCTCCTGGTTGAAATCAGAGTGATTCAAGATGTGTTCAAGAGTCTAGGCTTTGGAGTCAAGAACTGGATATGTGTTTCCTCTGCTGCTTATGGCTCGGTGACATCGGCTGCGTTTCTTAAACACTGATTCCCATGTCAAAAATAGACAAAATAGTGACTGCCTAGAGCAGCGGTTCCCAACCTTCCTAGTGCTCAACCCTGTAGCACAGTTGTGCTGACCCCCCAACCGCAAAATTATTTTCATTGCTACTTCATAACAATTTTGCTACTGTTGTGAATCAAAATGAAAATTTCTGAGATGCGATCCCTATGAAAGGGTTGTGTGACCCTAAGGCATGGCCACACACAGGTTGAGAACCACTGGCTTACAGTATTATGGCTTAAATGAAAAAATACAAATGATATTGAATGATGCAACTTGGCATGTGGTTGCTTAATAAGTAAGTGTTGCTTCTAAGCAGGGAAATAAAGATGTCTTCATTAGAAACAAGCGTGTATACAAAAGGCATGGGTGTTCTCCAGTCATTACTGAATTTCCTTGGATAACTTTAGAATACCTGGACCCTGGTGTTCCCTTCCAGTCATTTAGATGTGCTCATATGTGGGAGTGTTTAGAATATAAAGAAACTGGGAACCACAGGGGAGAGTTACATTACTTGAAAAGGCCTGAATAAAATAATTCAAATACCAGTAATGGTTGTGTATATCTGTATCCCAGCACTTGGGAGGAAGACGTAGGAAGCTCATAAATTCAAGGTCATCTCTGATGATGTACTTCAAGACCAAGGTGGGCTGCGTGAGACCTTATGTCTCGATAAAGTAGTAACTCAGAGGACAACTGGGGAGATTATCTGTGCCAGTTTTGGGTTTTATATTGCCACTGAGAAACAGTTTGAGGTATTTCAAAGACCATGCGTCCAGTGCTCAGCATATACTGGTTCCATGTCATAAAGTTATTTGTTTTACCATCTTCTATATCATTTTAAAATTAAAGCAGTTCAAACGAATCAGCTTTATAACCGTGTTTTCCCTCTCTGCTCTATGGACTGAATCCCATAATGTCAGTGAGATAAAGATTCAATTTCAGACACTTAGAAATTAAGTTTCGGACAGTCACTAATTTGGAACAAGATTGTAAAAAGGAGAACTTTATCATTCCCTGTCCCAGGGACTCCTGTGATACCAGGAACGGGTCTGACAACACAAGTCCATCCGAGAGGTGGAAATGGGAGCTTCATGGACACAGGTGTACTTGAAGGACCCACCAGTGCCTTTCATTCATTGAATCTGGATGTAATTTGGAGAAGTCAGCTATCACAGTCTCACATGTCACTGTGACCCCAGGGCTTAGGGTCTGCAGCCCTCACCCCATCGTTTCCCAGTCTGTGACACTGGCCAAGGCGCCTTGGTGTCCTCAATAATAACGCGAGGATCAGGCGATGTCACCTAGTGTGAATTCAAGATGTCATTGATAGGTCCAGTTTTTTTCTTTAAGACTTCCCTTCAAGTTCTGCTTTTTGAGGAACCGAGACTACAGCACGATATTGCGGGTGCTATACCAACTCAGCTGCACATGCATCAGTTACTGCTGTACTTGGGGTCCAAACGGCAGGTCTAGGGTAAGCAGGTGGTCAGAGGCCCACAGACTCATGCTGAGTGAGTGTGGTCGGGTGTGAGTGGCTAAATCTGAAGACATGCACATGGCTGGGAGCACTGCTGTTCTGTGACTCATGTGCTTCCCACATACGGTCTAAATCCTGGCCACCACTTAGGGAATGCCCTCTTAAGTCCTGGCCACCCCTTAGGGAATGCCCTCTTTCCACTTACAGTGAGAAATTGTGCTTACTATGCTTCTCCACTTTTCACTCTTGGTTACCAAGGTGTGCTTGTTTTTTCTGTAATGAGAATTTGTGGGTTAATGTCTAGTCCTATTTCAGTCTAAGTAGCATTTTAGAAATTGTATTTGAAAATTGTTTTAAAATTTTGTCCTTGATAGGACTTAGACGCCAGTGTGTGCTCCCCTTCGATTTTTGAATAGCTGGAGCATGAGCCCTAAAGTGATTTTCTGGAAGGAACATGACAGCTGGTGCGTTAGCCGGGAGTCAGGTACAAGTGCCGAGGGATATGGTTTTCCTGTTACAGGGATTTTTTCCTTGAGGGCATTTTCCAGGTGTTTTATATCCAATCCCCCTTTTCTCCTCTTTACCTCTTGTTTGGGAGCAATGTAGCTACAAGGGGAGTATAAAGGACACAATCAACTCAGCATCCTTTGTCTTTTACCCCATAATAAATGCTGGTCTGATTAACATAGGGAGAAACTGAGATGCCAACCACAGTGCCATTTGAGATGATGGCGAATATTCTCCTTAGCTGTCCGTTGCTGTGGTAGACCTCTCAGGTGACAGGAATTGAGTGTCTTATGTTCTCACTTCCATTGTTTCTGAGTTACTGCAATAACAGGTCACTCGGTCCCCTGCAGTGTGTCTGGTAACAAAGTGTCAGCCACTCGTCTATTGGAGACTGAATTATTTATGTTTAAGGTATTTCTTCTTCTAAGTTGATGAATAAGAACTAACTGGATGAGTTTAGTTTGTATTTTGTAGCATCGCTGCCATTGAGGCCACAGTAGAACCCTCAGAATGAAACCATGGCTTAGTGGAAGTGTTCTGAGTAAATATTGTAGCTGTTATTTTTTTTAACTAATAGTCCAGTAAACTTTGTAGTGTCCTTAAATAAATATGAATGTAGGCCAGTTTCCTTCCTCAATCTTTACTAGTGTGCCTTCTTTATTTTAGTGATTTACACATTTTTATTGTACCATTAATAATGATTTTGCACTTACACATAAAATGTCATTGTGTTAAAATTAGTTTGTGGATCTTTTCTGTTTCATACGATTTTGGTTTAAATTACAACTATATACATCCAATGCTGTTTACCTTCATTTATTATAAGTTTTGTAATAAACTTTATTCTCTGTGGAAGTCATGGTTATTTCTCCTTGAATATAATTTACTTAAATATTTTTATTTTTCCGTGACAATTTTGTACTTTGTTGATCATATTTACTCCCATCCCTACCCACTAGTCTCACTAAAATCCCCAATATTGCCTTTCCACTTTTCTATCCTCTCCTTTTTATGTATACAGTGTTCTGCCTGCATGTATCCCTGCCGGCCAGAAGAGGGCACCAGAGCTCATTACAGATGGTTGTGAGCCACCATGTGGTTGTTGGGAATCGAACTCAGGACCTCTGAGAGAACAGCCAGTGCTCTTAACCTCAGCCATCTCTCAGCCGCTCCTTATTATTATTATTATTATTATTATTATTATTATTATTATTAATTATTGTCTTAATCCGCCAAGTGTTACCTGCTGGAGTGTTTCCTGACCTTGGGAAGGTTTTGTGCAGGTAGCTGTAGTTGCGGTTGGTGCCGACATGTCCTGCAGTATAAGGAGGCGACATTGTGGAGCTTTATTCCGCTCCTCCAGCTCTTACAGTATTCCTACCCACTCTCTGGAGATGGTCCTTGAACTGTGGAAGTGGGAGGCTTGTACAGATTTACCCACAGCTGAACACCCACAGCTACTTCCTCTCAACACTTGGAGCAGTTAGGAACATCTGCATTCAACATTGCCCACTGCACAAAGAAACTGACCAAACGTGAGAGCAACACAGATGTATGGGTTTAAGCCAAAATGTTTGCAAGGCAGATTGACAGTACTTCATCAGCTTCTTCATGGAACCTTTATATAAACTTCAAGCACACCATAACGTGTAATTCTTGTATTCATGGATTACTGCTGTCCCAGCACAAACAGTTATTTCTCCCATTAGCACCAATCCCTTTAATGGTTACAGCCACCCAGTCCATACCTGTCTTGTCCTCAGCCTCCTAAGCACCCACATTCCTTCGCCAAACTTCACGTTCTAATAGCTGTCCATGTTAGGGTTTTGCTGCTGTGATGAAACACATGGCTGAGCATTGGCGACGAAAGGGTTTATCTCGCTTACACGTGCACATCACTGTCGATCATCAAAGGAAGCCAAGGCAGGAACTCAAACAAGGCAGGACCAGGAGGCAGCAGCTGAAGGAAGAGTGCTGTTTATTGACTTACCCTTCATGACTTGCTCATTCTGATCTCTTATAGAACCAGGACCGCCAGCCCAGGGGTGACACCGCCCAGTGAGCTGGTCCTTTGCCCATCAATCTCTAAGAAAATGCTCTACAGGCTTGCCTGCTGCCAGAGCTTCTGGAGGCATTTTCTCAATGGAGGGTCCCTCCTCCCAGAGGATTCTAGCTTGTGTCGTTGACATGAAACTGGCCAGCACAGGACCCCTGTGTTCTGTTACCTGCTCTTACTGTAATCTGGTCAGGAAGAATGAACAGAAACCATCCCATGGCTAAGCTATGTTGTCTTGAAATTTCCTCTGCTAAATAGATTAGTCCGTTGGTTTGAAATTCAGCCTCACTGAATTTTTCTAGACACAGGCCAAATGCAGTCAGATTTGTTTGTTTATGTCAGAACACAAATGGCCCCCATTTCAGTTCTTGATGGAGTCCTTGTTACCCTGCGAAACTACACGAGCACGGACTTCAATAGCTGCATCCTCCCTGCCAGCATTCTGGTCTTTCAAAGGCCCACTAAATCTGCCTATTAAGCTGTTCTTAATATCTTTAGGGAGTGTCTAGCTTGCAGATCCAAACTGTTCCACAAACCATTTCCAAAGATCTGAGACCCACCAGGTCAGTTTTCTCAGAGCAATATTTCATGCTACCATTATTTTTTGTATCGATCTTTCTCCTAATTCTCCCCATAAGAACCCTCTTCTGCCTCTTCCCAACTTTGTGCACTCTTGGAAAAAAAAAACTATAATCCAGTCAGTGCTGCACATACATACTCCTGGGTGTGGGCGACCTAACAAGGGTCACACCCTCAGAGAAGGCTGACTGTTTCCCAGAAGCCAGTAACTGTGGGTAAAATCCTCTGTTGTGGGTAGAGGCTTGTGAGCTTTTCCTGTCTGTGTTAGAATACTGAGGGGCTTGATCTAGTGCAGATAACTACAGATGGCCCGAGTTCAAGTGTGCAGTGGTTGGTTCTGTCATCCAGAGGACACGTTCACTGTGGTCCTCTTCTCCAGCTGGCTCCGAGGTGGTTTTCTGGTGCCAGTTTAAGACACAAGACTACCTTGGGCTCTGTGATCTTTCCAGTAAGAACCAGTGGTGGTAATAGTTCACAGAATGTGGTAGTCACCGTGACAACCACTTCCGAAGTGGAGTTAGATTTTAGACAGACCATTCTTCTCAGGGTGTGGAGAGGAAGAAGAAACTAATTCGTCTCTCCTTGAATCCCTGGTGACTTTTATGACATGCTTCACTGGTAGACAGCAGTGAGGAAGGATTCTGGGAACTAGGGCTATGTGGGTCCTTCAATCCCTGAGGTATCAGATTATGAACATTCAGGCAATTTCTTATTGGAATCCTGAAGCGAACAGTCACAAGCACAATAAAATTGCTATTGTAAAGGCCACCAACTTTTAGGGTTAATTGTTATCTGTTGTGCGGTGTCACATAAGTACACTTCATATGCTATTTAACTCTCAAAATAACCCTATGAGTGATGTCCTGTAATGTCATTTCTATGGCAATGAACTTGACCCAAAGGTGTTAATTTGCCCAAATGACTAACTAGCCAGGGTGATGGGACTTGAGTCAAGGTCTGCCTACTATAGCTCACTTCAAACTTTTGAGATAAACTGCTAATTAATTTTATTATTTGGATTTCAGTTCACATGAACACACAAATTTGTCAGCTGAATGTATTAGGTCATTAGCTTTTCAGAAGTTACATTGGCTCCTTTTAGTCTTAGGCTCATGATGTTTTATAAGCAGTTAAGAAATTCTGGAGACACCTAGAAAGTAGCCTGTTCCCCTGGTACTAATGGAGTGCTCACTGCTCTCTATCAACCAGTCAGATCACTGAGGAACACACAGAGACATTTTAAGTAATAAGAAATAAAACAGAAGCCACAAGTTGCAAAACCGTTTCCCAGAATGTTAAAAACAGCCACACCAAGCCTTGGCCTGCAAGGCTGCCTACCCTCAAAAGATCCGCGTTTGCAAGGCAAGCTTTTAGCACCAGTTCCTTCACCTTTTGTTTAAGACAAACCCTGTCATTTAGAGGTGACTTTTGGCTATTCCACCCTCCCTCCTTTTCACAAATTATGATGTCCCCACCCAGACCTAACCCATTCCACCTGCTCTAAGTCCACACTATGACAAACCTTCAAACCCTAGAGACCTTAGCTTGGGATGCACCCTGGTTCTCGTGAATGTGTTCCCATGCCCCAGGGAGTGAATACACCTGATCCTGTTTTGATCACAGCTGCCTTTAGTCATATTTGGTGGGTGGAATTTAATGGCAGGGGAAAGAAAAGCATAGCTCAGGATAGAAAGTTAAATGAGACATTCCACTAAAGGCATGCCTTCTTTTTCCAGGCATACTTTTTCATAGTTCTGAGGCTATGGGCCACAATGGTTTTCTCCCTAGGCATCTCTCCAGACTGCTAATGGCTGCCTCCCCACTAAGTTCTCATATGTCTCTTCTCTGAGAATGCACACCTCTCCATCCCTCCCTGTGCCCACATTTCCCATTCTTTTGAGAAAAGCAGTAAACTTCATTAGGACTCACCACAATGGCCTCTACTAAATCGTCTTTTCCAAGTCTGTTTCCAAAACATTGGGGTTAGCATTTCAAATGCCACGGGGACACAAGGAGGGCACAGTTCTGTCCTTAGCAAGGTCTACAGACCATTGAGGCTGTTTCACGTGAGTATGCTGACTTGGGTTTGTGAGTATCAAACAATTCTCTTTCATCCCTTGATGTTCTCTCTAATTCTGGTCAATCTGGTGAGTGTGTAGTAAACATGGGTTAAGCCTTTGCCAGATGGAGGGCGTCCACAGCAGGTGGAAGGACATGACAGCTCCTAGGGATGGTGGGGGAAACTGTTTATTGTAGATATGAGAGAGAATACAGTCAGAGGCACCCGGAAGGATCCAGACTGTGGAGGTGGGGAGTGAGAGGGGAAGAAAAGAGAGAGGAAGCAAAGAGATCACCTGGGAACCAAGAGAAGACACAGCTAAAATGGCTGAGTTATACAGGAGTCAGAGAACCTGGGGGAAAGGAACTGAGGCTAGAGGGCTGGAGAGGCTTAGGGTAGGGCGCCTGCCCGTGTGTCAGCCAAGATGATGCTGTAACAGGTGTTGGTGATTTTGAGCACCTGGTGGCAGAGTCTGCTTTCAGAGGTTAAACAGGCTTTAATCTCCTGCTCCTTCTGAATCAGCACCTGGACCAGGAGGCTCCTGATCTTTTCTCCACACCGTCACAACCTCCAACGGCAGTGGCTTATGGCCAGTTTCACCAAAGGCGCATTTCCTTTGTTGCTTCTGGCAGTGTTTCAGGGCACTCCCTGTCCACGCTCTTTTTATGTGTCATCTCCAGCTGCTCTCCCTAAGGGGTCTCTCCTGGGAAATTTCCCCATCCTCTAACTGCTAGAAACACCCTGCACATTTCTAAATGCACAGTGTGTGTTCAAATCCTTACCGAGGCTCCTCTTGACCATGAATGCCTCTTCTGTAACCATCTCAGGTTCCTGTGTCCAGTCCATCACCAATTCATTCCTGGAGTCTCTCTCTGGAAGCTGCCTCCTTCTTAGCACCAGCCCGTCCATGCCACATCACAACCTAGCTGTCCTTTGATGGATAACACTGTGTCCCTGCAGACCCTCCACTGGATTGTCCCTGGGCCCTTTGGACTCTCACCACCACTGACAGATGCTCATTTCTTTTTCAGTCTAACAAGAAAATCCCTTTAAAGGACTCTGTTCTTTCTGGCGTCTACCCTCCCTTTTAGCCAGTGACATACTATACATCCTCTACCCTAGCAACCAATAACATTATACTCCTTGTATCCATGCTTCTAATTGTAAAAGTATTACCCACCACCCATTCATCCTGCTTGGAATCATTCTTGTCTTTGCTACATGTATGCCTATTAATCCTCATGTCTACTGATCCTTGGTGTGGAGGTTCTCAGTGTTCACCCATAGTATTATATCTTTATCTGTCTCTACTTATGGAGATCACTATGGTTAAAGTCATTACTAGATCCATCTGAGTTCAAGTCCCAGTCCCACCACTTGCTATTTCTATTGACTTTCTGTAATTTTTAAAACATGCTTTGTGCTTCAAAGTTCTCTGTAGCACAAGTTCTAACAGGTGTAATGATAAAATCCCAGAATCAGATATAGGAAAAAATGCTGAGAGATCAGAGAGATGAAGGAGCAAACCACAGCCACCTTGCCTACTCAACTTCCCAGCCGAAAAGAGACTGAGTTCCTGTCTCCTTCTGTCTTATCACTTCCTCTTTCCACCCAGCCACATCACTTCCTGTCTGTACAGACCTCCAGACCTCTATGGTTAGCTAGTGGCTAGCTCTGCCCTCTGATTGTCAGGCAAGCTTTATTTGTACAAATAAGATATCATCACAGTTCTCAGTGCTAAAATAGGAATATTGATAAAGATAATGCTGACAGTTTTATAAATATTAAGTTTTTCTGGCCCGACAAACCTCTCCAGTGATGCAATAATCCAAATCAAATCAAATCAGACAGAATTAAAAGAAGCCCAGGATTAATGGATGCCAGCACCCCCCCCCCCCCCAAACCCCCTTGGGGAAAACACAGAGAGGGAAAAGGGGAGACCACTTGTTCATTCTCTGCGGGGCAGTTTAAATAGCCAATGGGAGTGGTCTTGACCCTCTCTGGGGAGGGGTTCACCATTTGCTGGGCTTTCTCCTAGGTGGAGTTTGGACTGAGATAACTCCCAGGGGAGGCGGATTGGAACTTTCCAACAAACATTGCAGATTCTTTGTACATATGGATGTCAGGGGGCTGGAGTGGTGCTTCCAACCAAACATTCCAAACTCTTTGGATAAAGGGGGCACCGGCTCAAGTCTGGTTACTTCCTGTGGGCATGGGGCGATGTGGAAGAGGGGGAGAACTGGGAGTTGGTGGGCTCATGTTCAGTGAGAGGTGTGGCTGGAGAGGCCATCTGGTTTACAGCCATTCTGGAGACCTCAGGCAGCTAGCTCTTTCTTTTTTTTTTTTTTTTTTTTTTTTTTTTTTTTTTTTTTTTTTTTTGATTTTTCGAGACAGGGTTTCCCTGTAGTTTCTAGAGCCTGTCCTGGACCTAGCTCTTGTAGACCAGGCTGGTCTCGAACTCACAGAGATCCGCCTGCCTCTGCCTCCCGAGTGCTGGGATTAAAGGCGTGCGCCACCACCGCCCGGCTAGCTAGCTCTTTCTTGAGGGAGATGAGAAGGCAGGTGGCTAGGAGAAAAAATATTGTTATTATTGGCCCTATGAATGGGGCTAGCCATGGGAAGGGTCATTAACTGCCAGAAAGAATGGGACAAAGAAGTGTCCTGGACAGGAGAGGCACAGGTGAATAAGTGAAACAGGAGAATATATATATATATATATATATATATGCACATATATATATATAAATATATATATATTTAAAACCAGATTATTTTTTCGAGACAGGGTTTCTCTGTAGCCTTGGAACCTGTCCTGGAACTACCTCTTGTAGACCAGGCTGCCCTCAAACTCACAGAGATCCACCTACCTCTGCCTCCCAAGTGCTGGGATTAAAGGCATGCTCCATCACCGCCTGGCTCTTAAAGCCAGATTTTAGTTAGTAGATGTCCTTTTGATCCAGGAGAGTTGGTGCCAATGATGAAGTCCCAGAAGCTGGTGCAGGTGTTGACGTTGTCTAGAGGGCCCTTTGTAAGCTGATCTTGGCCCGGAAAGCAGGAATGACCTGTAAAATATGCTTGAAAATGAATGGGGTTAAAATAGGCTATGGAGATTGTTAGATTTTTTTTTTTTTTACCAGACCTGATTTTTGATACAGCAGCAAAACTTTTTTCAAGAACCTGCAGGTATCCGTGAGACAACTGGAACAGGAACATTTTCGAAGACAGTTAAAGGGAATTGGGAACTTTGGATCGCTGAAGATACACCTGAAACCTATTAATCCTGGATTATGAAGCCTGGGAAAGAGGCACACCTGTCTGTATTTTTAGCAGGCATCAACAAATGAAGTAATGAGCTACCAGTACCTTAAGTCATCAAATGCCATTAGACAGATCTAAGGGGATAAATGAGCAGAAACGAGACAGCTTTTTTTAGCTACACAGGCAATCCCAAGTCTCTCCATAGTCTTTGGAGAACACCAGTCTTAGAAGCAGCGTTTGCTGTTAGCTGCTGAGTCCAAGAAGCCCGAAGATTTTCCTGTAGGGGGGAAGATTTAGTCTACCTGTCTTGGCAGGCTGAGATGATCATTGCTGGTGTAGCGTCCAGGAAGCTGATGAGGTGGAAGGCTGCTTTTTGCTATGTGGGTGGCTTTGCCATACCCAAAGACAAGCCTCCAGGTGGAAGGTCTTCTGTAACTATGCATCTTCTTGAAGGAGCTATAGGATGCTGTAGGAGCCGGCATGTCTCTGTGTTAAAAGCTCTTTTGTTAAATGTCATACTATCAGATCTGTAAAGGCACTTGAGAATTGGGTATCATTACCTGTTAGTTGTATTTAAATTAGACATAAAAGTTAAATTTAGACATGGATTTTACCCAGTTAGTTACAGTTTACTAATGCTAGTAAATGTAAGAAGACTAAAAGGAATATTTTAGTAAGTTAAAGAATTTTGGAGGTGGAGTGTCTCCTTGGTAGGCCCAGCACACGTGGGTACTCTTACCTAAGGTGGTGTTGGGGTCAAAATGGAGGTTACCCATGTGTTTGTTTTTTTTAGAGCTCTTGTAATCTGGAGTTATAAGTTTTATAGATCTTAAAACATGCATACATACAGAGAAATAAGACAAGCATACTATGGAAACAAACACACATACACACGTAATTTAACACAGACAAACCTTTTTTTTGTTTTGTTTTGGAACCTGTGTCAGATGACCAATTTAAAAATCTCTGTGTAGGCAGCAGAAGCCAGGGAAGTACACAGGTGGTCCCATTGAGGACCAGGTTAGCAGATGCTGCAAGAGAGAACAGAAACAAAGGACGGAACACCTATACAGTTTTAGAGTGGATGGACAGGGGAGGGAGGAATGGATCCATTGTAGAGAGTCCCAGCATGAGACAACAGCGAACGGGCATATGGAGCCTTTTTTGTTTTACGTTAGGCGTTAGATCGCCCCGATTTAAAAGGATTTTTGTAAAAGTCAGCCCAAGGATTATAGAGGATCTGGCTTCGAATTGCACGAGCCCATTTTTACAAGTCTATGCTAAGTCTTGGGACTCAAAGCCTACCACAGTGCATCCACTGTGATAAGACTCTTGAGTCAAAAACAAAGGGGTGTGAGAATGTCGTGGACAGACGTCTCTGTCCCATGAAATCTCAGCGAGGACTGCCTCGCCACTTAGTCAGGTCAGGAATCTGGCATAGACTGACTTCAGCAGACTACCCAACAAACGGGCCCTGGACCCTAGGGGCATGTACTTGAAAAAGGGGAACTCACCCAGATAGTAGCCCGTCTTAGCCTGGCAGAGAGCACGGGTGAGAAGGGTGTTTTCCAACGCGTAGCCCTGGACCAGTGGGAAAAACAGCCCATCTCAGTGGAACCTCCAGATGTTAAGTTTTTCTGGCCTGACAAACATCTCTGCCAACGCAATAATCCAAATCAAACCAAATCAGACAGAATTAGAAGAAGCCCAGGTTTAAGGGATACCAGTGCTTCCAGGTGTCCCCCCACCCACCCAGGAAAACACGGAGAGGGTAAAGGGGAGACCATATGTTCGTTCTCTGGAGGGCAGTTTAAATAGTCTATGGGAGTGGTCTTGACCCTCTCTGGGGAGGGGTCACCATTTGGCAGGCTTTTTTGGAGGTGGAGTTTGGACTGAGATAACTCCCAGGAGAGGTGGCTTGGAACTTTCCACCAAACATTCCAGACTCCTTGTATATATGGATGCCAGGGGGCTGGGGTGATGCTTCCAACCAAACAATAAGGTTATTAATATTTAATATAGCATAGTTTTACATAATCCTTTGATTAATGCCATCCTCTTCCAGATCTCTATTTCCTCATTAGTGAGACAATATTGTGGTGTCTGTCTGCTTATCTATTCATCCATCCATATATCCATCCATTTGTCTATCTATCTATCTATCTATCTATCTATCTATCTATCTATCTATCTATCTATCTATCTATCTGTACCTGGCATAGTATTTTCCATATAATGGAACCTCAACAAATATTTTTCTGAGAAAAGAGAATGAATTAAAGTGTCCAGAGTCTGGATGCCCCAGCAGTTCTAATCTAGTCCTGGAGGCCTGAAGACTACCCTGGAGGGTAGCAGGCCTTCAGTCCATATTGATAGCTGAAGAAGCTGAAGTCTGATTTTGTTAGAGGCAGAAGCAGCAGCAATGGCAGCAGCAGGAACAGCAGCAGCAACAGCAACAACAAAACAGCGCTGCTTTGGCATCAAATCCTTTTCTATCTGGGCACCTGTGAAAAGGGGTCCTCTACTCTGAGAGAGGTCTGCTTCCTCAGTTCATTCTGTCTGGAAATCCCTGCACAGATCCTCCAGAGACACATCCTTAGGTGATTCCAGATCCTGCCAGGCTTGATATTAAGATGAACCATCACAAACCCTTTCATGAAAAACGTAATTCTGTCCTGGAGGACTCTGTTTTAACAGGTCGGTTCATTCTCTTATAATTTTTGTGACCGATAGACTCACTCACTTCTTCCGTGTCATTTTATGCATTTTATGTACTACATGCTTTTTGTATTTTATTGTATTCATCAAATTATCTTTATTACTCTTTCACTTTTTGTAGTTTGATAGTTAAATTTTTATTTTCACTGTCTTAATGTTCATTCTTAATTTTGTATATGCTCAGACGGTTTAATGAACCCTAACATTTATATTCTTGATTCCCTTTTCAATGGTCTTTAAATTCTTTAACTCCAACTGACATTTCCTCTTACATGTTATTACTGTCTCACTTTAGTTCCTTTGTGTCTGTACTCTGATACCAGTCATCTTTACTAAGAAACGTTGGAGGCACTGAGGCTATGCCCTGAGGTTTTCTTCTAGATTGTTGGACAGCAGACAAGCTGAAATCTTTTATCTTCCTGGGGCTGGTGGGGAAAGGGAGGATCATGTTTGAAATCATCATCTTAATATGGAGCCAAAGCTCATTAAGGACCTTGTGTTGGAAAACAGGCAGTGTTCATCACCTGAAGAACTGTTTCTCATGTTTATACTGTCTGTTTATATGACTTCAGCATCCTAAAAAGAGAAAGCACATACTAGGGAGTACCTTCTTCCTCCTGGAGCCCAGATACCTCTTGTAGGGAATTGGTTCACACCCAAGCACATCTTTCCACCAATGGCAAGAGAGTTGACTTCGTTCTCTACTTACTCAGCAGTCACGCAGTATCCATTCCAATTTAGCACACTGTTAGTGAGCTTCCCAATGTCATTTTGTCTTTTAGAAATGTTGTGGGATATTTGTACACTGTGTGAAAATGTATTACTGTGATTGGTGTAAAAAAATAAACCTGAATAGTCAATAGCTAGGAAGAGGTTAGGTGGGAGTTTCAGGGACAGAGAGGACTCTGGTATGAAGGGTAGAGTTGTCAGCCAGATGGAGAGGAAACACGTGCAAGATGAGGTGCAAGATGAGAGGTAACGCTACATGACAGAACGTAGATGAATATAAATGGGCTAATTTAAGTTATAAGAGATAATTGAGACAAGCCTAAACTGAAGGCCAAACTTTCATAATTGATAAGAAGTCTCCATGTCACTATTTGGGAGCTGGAGGGACAGAGAAAAACATGACCATGAGATTAAGAGTCTCATACTCTATTGACTGGTCATGGTTCAAGCCCCTCATTGAGCATCAAATGCAAAGAGTCTTTCTTCTTCCTAGAGACCTGTCTGTTCCCGGAAGTGTCACCTAACTTCTTCCTAGATATTGGCCATTCAGCTTTTTATTATATCAATCACAGTGATACATTTTTACACGTGTAAAAATATCCCACAACATAAGAGTGTATCATTTAGCAATTATTTCTAGGCGTTATGTGTGGCATCTTCAAATCCTAACTTTCTTTTCCTGTAGGAGAGATGATTTGTCTTTGTATAGGATTTTAAGTTCTAAATCATTTCCCTTAGAACTCTGTCTAGATACTCATTTGTTTTCTGCATGTGAATATCTGATTGTTTAGTATTACTTTGCATAAACTTCTTCTGCTCCCCCTGTGAACACTCTGACATCCTCCTTTTGTCTTTCTATCACTTTATAATAAAATTATTTCTAAAGTTATGTATTTGATGTCAAGGATAGGTTTAACATTGAGATTGCCATGTAATGGCTCAAGTAAATGAGCATAAAGTTGTGATGTAGTGAGACTAGTTCAATCCTATTTCTCTCCAGTTGTCCACTCAGGGATACCTCTGAACCTGTTTGTTTTCCTGTAGACTACCTGTGTGGCTATGGTCTATAGTCTTGAAATAGTAAGTATCCCACTATAGCAGTTCCAGTTAGTGGGAGAGTGTTGGAGTTTCCTTTTACAAGGTGCACTGTTCAGTTTGATCGTACTACCAGGCTCTGAAGGAGAACATGTATTTGTTCCATCTGTCTGATTTTCGTCTGAGTCCTAGTCTCCCTTTTTGTTGCTATTTAATAAAAACAGCAGTCATATTGTATTAGGGTTCACTGATGTAATCTTATTTCATTTGAATTACTTCTTTTGAGACCCTGTCTCCAAAGACATCTTGTATTCTGAGGTCCATAGAGTTTCTGTTTCAACACATGCATTTTAATGTGGGGAAGAGAACACAGTTCAGCCTATAATAATAGAGTTTCTCTATTGAAGGATTGAGATTATTTAAAAAAGGTATTTGTTGTATTTCATATTCTACAAATATTATATTATTATGTTTAATATTGGGTATCATATATTAAATATTTTATTACTACACATACAAATATTAAATTATTGCATAATTTAAAAACTATGCAAATTAATAAATTTCTCTGGAATATACATATTCACACTTTTGCTTTGGTAATTTTTACTCTATTGTCCTGTCTTTCCCTCTCTCCTCATGGCCTTCTTCCCCTTCTCCTTCCTTATTGGTTTTTCTTTTATTTAGGTAATCATTACATTTCTACACGGAAGGGGAAAGAGGAAATTCCGGTGTAGAAGGGGGAAAGACTAACTTTTTTAAGTAAAATTTTTTATAAACTATATTTTAGTCATGTTTCTCCCCTCCTCCAATCCCTCCCAGATCATCCTTATTTCCATACCCATTCAGCTTTATGCTCTTTTTTTTAAATGCAAAAAACCATAAAAATGAAAATCAAAACAAGCAAACAAACTAAAAGAAAATGGTAAGGCATGAAATGCCAAAACAAAATAAGAGCATATAAAAAGCCCCCACAAAAAACAAAACCAAAACCAACCAAACAACAACAACACAAAAAAAACCCCATGGAGTTTGTTTTATGTTGGTCAGCTACTCCTGGGCATGGGGCCTGCCCTAGGGTATGGTTGATATACCCAGTGTGATGCTTCACTGCAAAAAAAAAAAAAAAAAAAAAAAAAAAAAAAACAAAAAAAAAAAACAAAACCAAAAACCAAAAAAACCCCAACCCTATTTTCCCCTTTGAATTGATATCCGGTGGGTATCAATTACAAATAGTTCTTTGATTAAGTGCTGGGACCCAGTCTGGCTTTGAACCTGTATGTCCACTTCTTCATAGATCCCTGAGCCTTGAGGGGAAGTTTTGATGAAAACATCCCAATTCAGACTGCATGCTTCAAAGTTCCTACTCTCTACATGTTATCCACTTGTGGATCTCTGTGTTAATTCCTATCTACCTCAAGAGGAAGCCTCTATAAGGTCGACGGAGGCACTGAATCATGGGTATAGCAGTGTGTCATTAGGAGTCATTTTATTGCTATGTTCCTTTAACAAAATAATAGTAGTAGGTTTTCCTAATGCTAAGGTCCATGATCTATTTAGCCTGAGGTTCCTGGCCACATTAGTGGTATCCTGTATATAGGTTCCATCTCACAGAATGTGTCTTAAGTCCATTAAAAAAAGATTGGTTACACAGAGAAACCCTGTCTCAACCCCCTCCCCCCCAAAGACTTTGTTTATTTTTTTATAACCATGATAGGTCAGAGTTGAGCTAGGTGGGAAACCTAAACTAAATGCTGGGAGAAAGATGGCAGAGCCAATGGGACGCTACGGGAGACAGAGCACCAGAACCTTGCCAGTAACCATGAGTCTAGTGGTAAAATATAAAATAATGGAAATGGGTTAATTTAAGATGTAAGAGCTAATCAATAAGAATCAGAAGCTATTAGGCCAAGCAATGATTTAATTAATACAGTTTTGTGTGATTATTTAGAGTGTGGACAGCCGGGAATGAATGAGCAGCTTCTGACAACAGGCAGATGCCCAAGAAACAATTCCACTGTCTCTGAACCCTTTAAAACTATTCCTCCACTCTGTTGTAGGTAAGTCTTTCACTGGAGGGAGCACTGTATAACTGACAAAGGCAGCCCCCTACTACCTTTAACCTTTACAGGGGGCAGCCCTAGGCCCTGGCCATTAAGAGGGAAAGGCCCTTGAGTTCACTGAGTCACTAACATATTTGAAAACTCTCACCCCAAACTTTTGATTAAAATTGACAATAAAAATTTCAAATGTTTGACAGACACAGGGGCAGACAAAACTATCCAAAGATAAGCTGAGGTCCTCCCACAGTGAACCTTCCTACCTGGCCCCAACTAATGGGGTAGGAGGTCTCTCCAGAGCATTTATGGCCCAAGAATTTGACAAATGGAAATTCTTTTGGAATTTCCAGATGGAATGCCTAGGACCATTAGACCCCTAATTGCTGACGTGGCCACTCTAGGACGAGATGTCCTAGAAGACTTAAATGTGGTTCTTGCTGCTAGGAAAGAAGGAAAACACCTACAAATAAAAGACCAGAAATACAGAGATCAAAAGAACCCCAAATCCTAAAGGTCACTGTTGAATACTTCACTCCCTGCCTAGAACAGATCACAGAAGACTCTATCTAGACAGAAAAGATGCCTTTAAACGGGAGACATTAACTATTTTCCAACAACTAATTAGACATGGAACAGACACATTTGTCCCTCTTGAATCCCCTGGAGCACCCCGTTTTGTTTTGTTTTGTTTTGTTTTTTTTAAATAAAAAAGAAGACCAAAATCTGCAGACTCCTGGATCTGAAAGCAGTTGATTAGACCATGAAAATTTGGGGCTTGCCTCCATGTGGCTTCCTCTTTGCCTCTGCCATACCAGCAAATACCCCAATATTAGTTTCAGACATTAAAGATTGCTTCTTTTTAATACCACTCCATGGCCAAGATAGCAAGCATTTTGCCTTTTCAGTACTTAAAATCAACAAACCAGAGCCAGCTGATAGAGATGAGTGGACCATACTGCCTCAAAGAATGGCTAATTCACCAACCATTTGTCAGGAAGCTGTAACCCACACATTAAAGCCCCTTATCAAGTCAGGTCTCCATATGTGTCATTACATGGACGACCTATTAATGCGACAGGACAAAAGGCAGGATCAAACTAATCTTAGAAAATCCTTAACAACAATGAGCACAAAGGCCCTGAATGAAAGAGGCTTTATGATAGCAGAAGATAGGATCCAACTTCTCCTCCCTGCCCCCATTATGTTCCTGGGGACAGAAATTACTCTAACATCAGTCTGGCCAGCTAAACCTGTTATTAACTTCCCCTACCTTTAACTTTAAATAGCCTTCAAAGCTTCCTAGGAATATTAACTGGCTGAGGCCTTGGCTCCCCACCAGCCAATTGCAGTCTTTATTTGATCTACTTAAGGGTGACAAAACCTCTCTTCCCCTCACTGCTTGACATTAAATGCTAAAGAGACCCTTTGTTCTACTAGTGATTATACAAAAAATGCTCCCCTGCCCGGTATGATCTACAACAGCCAATTCAAGTCCTTATATTTAATTCTTTGCCTACGGTATTTGAGGCTCTATACCAGCCTCAGGAAATCTTAGAATGGCTCCATACAACAGTAGGGGGAGCTCCTCAACTATTAACAGAGACACTTTATCAAAATGATAACAACAGGAAAGGAATGCACATTATAAATCATAGGAAAGGAGCCTGATATGATTATTCTTCTCTATCCACTCCCACACATCCAATGGTTCCTAAGAAACTACACTTCTTTTGGTAGCGGTCTCATCGGCTTTATAGGACAAATAGATAACCACTACCCCAAGGATAAGTTTCTGGCAACTATACCACTCTTTAAGTGGCTCCCTCCCCACTTATTCTTTCTGTCCCCTATCCTGCAGGCCCCTCTGGCTTTCACAGATGGGGGGCAACAAGGGGCTGCATAGACAATATATCAAGGAGACAATGACACTGAATCCCATCTTTTCTTTCTTCAAGATAAATCTCCCCAATTCAAGAAACTGTCTGCCATTGCTGTGGGACAATGGTCTGTACCCTGTCAATTGTAGTTTAATAAAATGCTGATTGGCCAATAGCCAGGCAGGAAGTATAGGTGGAACAACCAGGCAGGAAGTGTAGGTGGGGCAATGAGAACAAGAGAACTCTGGGAAGAGGAAACAGTAGTCTGCAGTCGAGAGGAATCCAGACACAGAGCAAGCAAGATGTGACTGCCTCGCTGAAAAAGGTACCAAGCCACTTGGCTAACACAGACAAGAATTATGGGCTAATATAAGTTATAGGAGTTAATAAGAAGCCTGAGCTAATAGGCCAATCAGCTTATAATTAATGTGAACCTCTGTGTATTTCTTTGGGACTGAATGGCTGCAGGACTGGGCAGGACAGAAACCCCGGTCAACATGCCATCTTCCTTGTTCTAATATACCGGAAAGAACCAGTTAATCTATTTATGTGGTTAATCTGCTTCCTTGGCTAGTCCGCTCTTATGTCAAGGTTGATGGTAACCCTCTTACCACACTATTAATAAAAATTTCAAATATACTCCAAACAAGAGCATGTCCCTTTTTTGTCACCCATATCTGAGTACACTCATCTCTCCTTGGGCCACTTTCTGGCTGCAATGCTTTAGTTGATAAAATTGCTACAACTGGGGCCTTTACTATGTCACTCCTCACTGTTAAAGGATTCCCTCAGCTGACCCATATCAATTTAAGAGGACTAAAGTGTAAATTCCCCAATACCCCCATAAAACACTTTAAATGTGTTCTCAAAACTTGTTCCTCCCTAATCCACACTTCCTCTATACCATAACTTGGCACCAATCTCAGAGGCCTTAAAGCCAATGCCGTCTGGCAGACTGATGTCACCAGTACTCATTCGGTAGACAGAAATTCGTATTTGTAACCATTGAGACTTACTCTCATTTCACCTGTGACACGGCACAGACTGGCAAAAGGTCAAAAAAACTAACCACATGCTCTCCGCTTTTGCTGTCACGGGCGCGCTCTCCTCCAAATCAAAACTGATAACCGTTTAGTCTTTAAGAGCCACCAATAACTTTTTTTTGTGTGAGACTTGGAAAATAGCCTACCACACTGGCATTCCCCACAATCCTCAGGGCCAAGCCATTATTGAAAGAACACACCAAGCACTCAGAAAGCAATTAGTCAAACAAGCACAGACCTCCGTACAACCAAACAGTCAGTTGAATATAGCACTATTCACACTCGATGTGCTGAATGCTTATGCTACCCAGGACAGCCCCCTCATTGTCTGTCATCACAGCCACTCACCACGCACACCATCCCTTTTAGTCCGATGGAAAGACCCACTTGATAGGTGCTGGAAGGGGTCAGGATCCCTTTTAACAACTTGAAGATTTGCTTGTGTCTTCCCACAGGATCAACCTTGTCCTGTCTGGGTACCAGTCCTCTATGTTAGACATGACCCCTCCAGTCAAAACGATGGTACTCTTGTCAATCATGGAGAAGACGAAGAGGAAGCGTTTTAGGACAGGTGACCCAGGACACCTGGGGAGACATACATGTCCTTGTTGATACAGCCCAGCCAGCGATCCACCCCAATCTTCCCTTTCCATTATTCTTATAACTATTTTTGCTCTGTTAGAGGCTGATGCTCACGCTCTGCCCAGTCTCACTAGCATCCTTCATTGGTGTTTCTTTGTCAGGGAGACTTACCAAGGTCACAACATCATTATAGGTTCTGGGGACTGCCCAAATGAAGGATGCCAGAGCCTGTCTCTTTCATCCTCTACCCCAATTCCACCTACTGTTCAAATGCCCCTTTCATTTACTTCCCATACTGACAATTCAGATTCAAACGAGAATGCTTGGCTGAGGCAGAAACGTCTGGGGGATGCAGGAGACAGTATTGTAAAATGGAAGCATCTCGAAATATAAACACCATGTTTTCCTCAAGGAAAACCTGCTGCTTCACAATGCCTGATCTCTGGAATGAGCACTGGCCTGGTAGGAGTTCAGGGGAACTCTTGGCTTTACTCAGACACCTGTGGCTGATCTTCATGTATCCCAATAACGTGTCACAGCATCCTGATCCACTTAACACATCACAATAGTTTCTTATGAAAAACAGGCTCATCAACAGATCAAAGTCACTGTCACATGGAAACAACACACTCTATGTGGCTGACTTTCTCCCTTTCACCACCCATCATAATGCCTCTAATTGCTTGTTCTGTGCATCCAGCAGTAGACCTCTGCTGACAGCTCTCCTTTATCCCGGGACCACACTGTCAGATATTCCAGTATTTGGTTATTCAACTATCTAGTTTGTATTTCCAGTAAGAACAAGCCTAATCATTACCAGTGTCTCACTCACTACCCTTTCTTGGCCAACATACATCACCCCTTTCCTTCTTTGATGCAAGGGTAAGGCCCACCTATGTGCTACCTCTTTCTTATCCACCTTTTGCATACCTGGGATGAATATACTCCCAGGTGTACCTGTTCAAGAAAGAGGAAGCCTCTCTCCTCTTCTGCAACTGCTCACAGAGATTTTCATCCCTCTGCTCATGGGACTTGGGCTCACCCTTTCTCTGGTTGCAGAAGGAGCTATAACTGCTGCCATTGTACATTTTTCACCTGGGAGGGGACTTTGGAGACAAACGTGATCAAGCCATGGCACCTATAACCCATAGCCTAGAATCACTTCAAAGACAGATGAACTCACTTGTTGGGGTTGTGCTCCAAGACAGATGAGCAGTGGACCTAATAACTGTGGAACGTGGGGGCCCTTATATGGTCTTGGGAGAAGAATGTTGTTTCATTGTCAATGAGTCCAGTTTAGTGGAACAAAATGTAAAGACTCTTAAAGCCCTATGCAAAGATCTCCTGGCCTGGTCTCAGCTCCAGGAATCTTTATCCTGGTTCAATAGCCTTTATTTTCTTGGCTCCTACCCCTGATTAGTCTTCTGATTATGCTATGTATTATTTTGTTGCTTGCCCCCTGCCTTATTCAATTTCTCTGGTGATAGATCATCTCCATCGTTAAAATTACTACCAATCAGGTCATGGTTCACTACCAGGCCAAGGACCCTTCTGACACAGGTGACAGGCTCCTCAAGGCATACAATGACACCTCTCCATTTAAAAATAAGACAGGGGGAGATGTCAGAACATATTGCTGGCTGGTTAGAGGTCACAATCCCTCATGGCCTGGCAGCTTATCTCAATAAGTTTAGCGACAACGTGGAGTTCCCTCCCTTCCCAAAATAGCCTTCTTGCTCTCTACCTGCCCGTATCTGGAGAATGTCCAGGGGCCTGGAAGTCTGACCTTATCTAAAAGCTGTCTTTAAACAGATGCCTGACTTATCTTTAGCTTGACTGTTGACACAAATCCCTGCTGGAAGGCTCCCTGGCTTCACATACTATGAGCCTTATAATAGGAGTGTACCTCTTAATGCAAATTAGGTGATGCCCCTGCCACTGTCCCCAACCTTTATATTTCCATTTCTTCCTGGAATAAAATGGAACTGTAACACTTAACTGTGTCCCCAGAGAGCTGTCCCCACCAGCTCGCAAGCTATGGAACCCCGCTCACTCATTTCTGCTCTCACCCATTTGGGGGACTTGGCTATCCTGAGGAGGATGCACTGAGTAATGGAGACAAGGGCATCACAGATGGACTTCTTGGCTGCTTCCAATTTCTGCTATGATGAATAGAGCAGCAATGAACATGCATGAACGCGTGTCTCTGTAGTGGGATACTGAGTCCTTTGGGTGCATGCCTATGAGTGACATAGCTGGACCTTGAGCTAGATCTGCTGCTAGCTTCTTGAGGAAAAACCATACTGATGTCCATATTAGCTGTATCAGTTTACCCTTCCAGCAGCAACAAATAAGTGTTCCTCTGTCCCTGAATCCTCACAGCTGTTACTGTCGTTTATTTACTGATCCTCGCCATTCTGTCTAAGGTAATATGAAATCACATAGCTTTAATTTGCATTTACCCGAAGGGCTAAGGAAGTTGACTATTTCTTGAAGTCTTTCTCAACCATTTGTATTTCATTGTTTGAGAACTCTCTGCTTAGTTCTGTATCCCATTTTTACACAAGGGTTGTTTTCTTCGTATTCAGCCTTTTAGAAAAGATCTTTAAAAAGTTTTCTAGAAACTAGTCCTCTCTCAGATGCATAATCGATAGAGATCTTTTCTAATTCCGTAAGCTATTGCTTTGCTTGAATGATGTCATTTGCCAAACAGAAGCTTTTCAGCTTCACAAAGTCTTGTTTATGAATTGTTGGTCTTAGACCTCGTCTGTCTATGTTTTGTTCAGAAAGTCCTTCCCTGTGCTAATAAGTTCAAGCTTACTCCCTGCTTTTCTTCTCTCAGATTCATGGTATCTGGTCTTATGTTGAGCTCTCTGAATCATCTGGAGTTGAGTTGTGTGCAGGGTGATAAATATGGATCTATTTTAATTATTCTACAAGTGGCCACCCAGTCTGAACAGTATCATTTGTTGAAGATGCTTTCTTTTCTCCAGTATATATTTTTGATGCAACCCCCCACTCCAAAACCTCAGGTGTCCCAAAGTGTATGAGAATTGTCTGGGTCTTCATTTGTATTCCATTGATCAATATGTATGCCTTTATGCTGATACCATGCTATTTTTATTACTATAACTATTACAAGTTGAGATCTGGACTGGTCATAACCCCAGAAGTTCATTTATTATTCAGGCTACCCTGCTTTTTGTTTGTTTGTTTCCATATGAATTTGAAGATTGATTTTTCAGTTTCTGTGAAGAATTATGTTGGAATTTGATGGTCATCTATGATCTATAGATTGCTTTTGGTAGGACAGCTATTTTCACAATTTTAATCATACCAATCCATGAGCATGGGAAATTGGAAAGTCTAACATTTGAACAGAAAGGATTCTTCTCAAGGTTCAAGAGGACAGTGTCCTGGGTACTGGAGGCTTGATATGAATACTGCCTCAGTTTCCCTTCCTGCTTTGAGTTCTCCTGCCTTAACCACTTCTGCTTCGTTTTAATTTGAACACAATCCTGGAAATCTGCAGCAACCACTAGGTCTCAATATGACATGCATCTGCTCTTCACTTGTCTCAACCACTAGGTCTCAATATGACATGCATCTGCTCTTCACTTGTCTCAAGCTTCTTGGCAGTTTCACTTTTTGTGCCCATGCTCCACTTGCTGCACCGTTTATCTCCTCTATAGCTACACCATAATGCTTGCATTTATTTTATTGCATCCAAGTGATCTCAGAGGGGAGGGTAGGCAAATGTGTGTGCACAGGTAGCTGCCTTGAACCAGCTGAAATTTCAAAGGGAAGAATAATTAATGATCAATATTACAGCGGAAGAAGTTTCAGAAAGTTAAAATGTACTTATCAACATGTAAAATTCATCATGTGTTGAGTGTCTGATTTTTAGCTACCATTTTATGTTTTGGTATTTACATACATATGAAGTTTCTGAAAACATTCTTTTGGGTAAAAAAATGTCTGTTCTCTAGGAAGTCTGTTTAGTTATGCTAATGAACTTGCAACAGTTTTCACAGATTTCAATAAAATAGTATTATTTGGAGGATCAAATAATATTCTGATCAAATATTGTAACATCTCTCAAATAACATGGGAAATTTTGAACTACTGAAGAGCTAGGAATGCACTTTATTTAGGTGTCTCCTATAGACATCTCCAATGTCTGTCACAAATTCCCCCACTGGCCACCAGGGGACACTGGTTTCAATGACTTAAAAAAAGAAATTTGTTTATATAGCACTTGTTAACTCTGAAATCATATCTAATCGCATCATATGTACAATGTGACTTTATTATATTCATCTTAAGAAGGAGGGCCATGTTTACTACTAATTTTCTGCTAATATGAAAATACAAAGTTAGTTTCCTACAGGAGAGTGTATAAGAATAAGGGAGTGTTGGAGACAGTCTTATTCAAGGGAAGAGAGACGATCAAATAGTGGAAAGAGAAATAGAATATGATAGAAATATTATAAAGCAAGTTTATATAAGGAAGAGACTGAAATAAACAAGATACGGAAGGAGGAAATGAGAAGAGAAATTTCACACGATATTAAAGCAAAGGGTTGTGATGTGAAATTCCCGTCTTTGTCCCTGCCAAGCTTTTTCAGGTCTGTATCAGGTTGAATGGTGGCTCCCCGGGTAGTCAGCTTTCTGTCTATAAAGAAGTACTTGAGACTATTGACTTAGATGAGAAAAGGATTATTAGAGCTCAGGTCAGGTCTTAGTGCCGGGTTTGGCAGAATTTTTGCTTTGGGCCTCTGCTGGGACTACCAGAGAGCGGTAATGTAGAGTATATGATAAAGTACTTACCTAATTGCCAGGAAGTGCGTGCGTGCGTGCGTGCATGCGTGCATGTGTGTGTGTGTGTGTGTGCGTGTGCATGTGCGCGTGTGTGTGTGATAATCCTTTCCAAGTATACATCTGCACTGAAATGATCTGAGAACATTCTGCCAAGCCCTTCTTGTAAGTCTACTATCTCTCAATAGCACCATTGTGAGCACCGTGCTTTTAACACTTGGCCCTTTAGAGGAACCCAACATCCAAACTGTAGCATCTGATAAAGATATGGCCCCTAGGACATTGTTACAGATATGATTGTTAAGGTGTGTCTGTTCAGGTGGTGTGTGTGTGTGTATGCATGTGTAAGATTTGCTATGATACACATCTTAACCCCTGGAGGTCAGGGGTTAAATTTGGGGAATCAGTTTTCTCCTCCTACCTTTGGGTGACTTCTGGAGATTGAACTCAAGTTGTTAAGTTTGATGGAAAGCAAGTGTCTTGACTTGCTAAGCTATCTTCTGGGTCACAGGTGCAACATTTTTTAAAAACCAATTTTGCTATTTTTATGAATTAATATGCAATAGTTGCTCATATTTATGGGATACAATGTGGCTAAACACAGTATAATGTATTGTGAAGAGGTCAGGGAAAGAATCTCATCCATATAATGTATTTATTGTTTCTTGGTGTTTAGAGACATTATCCATCTCTTTCTCTTTATAAAATGTAGAATAGGTTGTAAACTTGCTAAGCATGTTAAGGTAATATCATTTGAAATCAGCAAGTGGACCTGAGATCAAGTACCGAGTGTCTTCATAAAAGCCAGAATATAAGGAGTCATACAAAAAGATTGAGCAGGTGTGTGCTTCTAACCATGTATGAACAGGCACCATGCCAGGAAGAGGCAAGGGAAAAGAATTTTAGATGGGGAAGCTCTTCAACCCTTGATTTTAGACTTTCAGTTCCAGAAATATGGGAGAGCAGATTTTTGTAGTTTTAAGCTATGGTTTCTGGAAATATCACATAACAGCTCTAGGAAACGAACTTAATTATGTATCAACCCATCCACAGGGCCTGTTAAGACACACGTGGGCTCCAGAGCTAAGTCCAGTTGAATCCAAGGTATTGCTGCCACCCTGGGGACTGTGCTTTGAGAATGCTGTCCAGGACCGCACATACATATTCTAGATAAATTTTAGGGAAAAGAAGCTAAGAAAACTTGTTGGATTTGAAAGGCATTGGTGGCATCTACAGAAAACTTGTCGATTGCCACCCAGCATTCCACTTGGCCAAGACCTGTACATTGTCAGGAAAATGTCACACCTGAGTTGGAAATAGGAACTTGAAGGCATTTATTTCTTTGTGTATGAGTCTTAGTTAGGCTTAAATTGCCATGAAGAGATACCATGACCACAGCAACTCTTAAAAAAGAAAACATTTAACCGGGGTGGCCTGCTCACAGTTTCAGAGTTCAGTTCATTATCATCAAGGTTGGGAGCATGGCGGGATGCACGCAGATGTGGTGCTAGAGCTGATACTGCTACAGATTGCAGGCAACAGGAAGTTGCATGAGACACTGACTGGGTGGTCTACTGACCCCACAGTGACACACTTCCTCCAGCAAGGCCATACCCATGCCAACAGAGCCACACCTCCTAACCTTGCCACTCCCTATGAGATTTACATTCAAACTACCCCAGTATGAAAACACAGCCAGACTTAACTCTTGGAGCCATGATTATTACAGTGTTCAGGAGTCACGGGGTCTTGCTTTCATCATACTTGTCACAAGTTGATTTCTTCAAAGAGCTTCCCACGTAACCCGAGTGAATGAGAGGGAGTCCAGCTGCCCCTATGGCTAACCAGCGTTTCCTTACTAATAGCCTTTACAGGTCACTAAAAGGATAGGAAGGATAAGAATTAGAGTTAGTAGTCTTGCTTCCTTTCTCAGCACCCTTTCCACACTTCGAGGAGCTTCCACCTGCAATGATTGAGTCATGCAAAAGAAATTTCCATCTAAGTCATGCTAGTGCATCAGAACTGATGTTTAGACTCTATGTCTTCAAAACCATGTTGTTTATTAAAATGATGTTCATTTGGAATAAGAATTACATTCAATTGAACTGGGCAACCACAAAAAGTCTATATATTTATTTCTATGTTTGCACAGAATCTATGGATAGGATTCAAGTGTAATCCAAGTTTCTTTAACTTGCTATAGGCATAAAATATTAATGAGAGTCCAAAGACAGGAAATAGCTATGAGTAGAACAGATAAAAATTTACTATCAAGAACCTCCTAGGAGACTGCCACACAGGCATCCATTCATAATATTGTTACAAAAATGAAGCCTGGAAAAGGATCACTAAATTTCCAACACCTGGGAATTCTTTAAATGAAGTATGGTATATTTACACAATGGCACAATTTATTAAGTCATTTAAAACACTTTATGGACTCATATATACTGGAGCAAAAGTTTTCATGTACAGGTCTGCATCACATACATCTTCTGCGCTGGTTAATTATTTTGTCAACTTGACACAAACTAGAGTCACCTGGGGAGAGGGAATCTCACATTGAAAAGATGCCTTCTTCAGATGGCCAGTGGGAATGTATCTGGGGGCAATTTCCTGATTACTAATTGATGTAGGAGAGCCCAGACTACTGTGGGCAGTGCCACTTCTGGGTGGATGGGCCTGAGCCGTACAAGAAAGGTAGCTCTGCAAATGGAGAGCAAGCCAGGAAGCAGCGCTCCTCTATGGGCTCTGCTGCAGTTCCTTCTCCAGGTTTCTGCTTTGACCTCATGCTGGCTTTGCTCCATGATGGACTGCAACCTGCAAGTTTATAGAATTCTTTTCTTTCTTATGTTGCTTTCGATCTTAGTGTTTATCACAGAAACGGCAAAGCAAAGTAGGGCAGCTTCTCAGAGATTCTGTTTCTCCGATTGGACTGCTTAAAAGTGACTGTATCTTCCAGAACACTTTAACAAAGTAATTATCTTTTAATCAAGATGTTTATTTAAACCCTAAGTCAAACCCTAAGTCAAAATTGTGAGTTTAGGTTAGGTGCACTAATAAATTGATTCTCTGTTTCTTAACATAGTAGTTTCTGATTGTAAAATGTAACACGGAGGTTGGGCATTACTGGGTGATTCTAAAACAGCTGTTGAGTGTGGAGTTACAGTCACATAGATAAAGGCATGGAACTTTGGTCTTTCCCGTACATTAAGGAGGGCTGTCAAGGGCAGTGGTATCACTCGCTTTTAGTCCAAGCACTTGGGAGGCAGAGGCAAGCAGATCTTTGAGTTTGAGGCCAGCCTGGACTACAGAGTGAATTCCAAAAACCCTGTCTTGAAAACAAAACAAAAATCCAAAACAACACATACCCAATTTTTAAGCCTAGTGGTAGTGGCATGTGCCCTTAATCACAGAACGCGGGAGGCAGAGGCAGATGGATCTCTATAAATTTGAGGCCAACCTGATCTACAAAATGAGTTCCAGGACAGCAACAGCTGTTACACAGAAAAATCTTGTCTTAAAAAGAAAAAGAAGAGAGAGAGAGAGAGAGAGAGAGAGAGAGAGAGAGAGAGAGAGAGAGAGAGAGAGAGCTGTCAGGGCAACATTTCCTCTGGCCTCCCGGATTTCAGTCCTCTGCTTCACGGTCCTCTGACTTCACTTCTATGTACAATTACATCTTTGAGTGCAAACAACAGCCATTTCCACAAATTCCAAAAATTGATAGATGAAATGAAGCATAGAGATTCTAGTTTTTCAAAAGAATGAGTCCCTCAGAATGAGAACACTCACTCTCGGGACCCTTCCTCACTGTGGAAATACAGGAAGTATTATGCTAGCCATTGTCCAAAATCACGTTCGGGTGTTTTCAAGGATGTTCTCAATTCCTTATCTAAACTTGTTTTTGTTCAGTGAAAATTATTCTGATAAATCTTCTTAGAATAAAATGCCAATATTTTTTATTAAAATTAATGAAAAAATAAAAAATAATCAAACAAGATTATTCCTAATCGACTAATATAGTTAGAAAAACCTTGCTCAATGAAGTTAAATAAGGCAGGCTGCAGCCTTTGGGCAGTGAAGGCAGACACAGTAGAAACGTGGACATGCTTATGTAATGAATTGACAAGATATGCTGCGAAGTTGGATTCATCCAGTGGTTGTGATGCGACATGATGGTGATTGACAGGTTGCTGTCCCCTCCTTTCATTTTCCCCCCCTTTCCACTCTCTTCCTCCCGCTCTTCTCTTTGCTTAAGTGGCAAGATGATGTTTGCATCTACAAACTAAAACTTTGCCCCACCAGTCTTTTAACCCCATTGTCTGTTTAATATAGTTTGAAATTCACTTTTGTACGATGGGGTCTGATGGAGGAGTGTCTATATGTTACTTTCATTATTAATAAAGAAACTGCCTTGGCCCTTTAAGAGGACAGAAAAATTAGGTAGGCGGAGTAGACTGAACAGAATGCTGGGTAGAAGGCAGTGAGGCAGATGCTTCAGGCAGTCGCCATAGTGAATCGCCATGCCTCTCCTCTCCCAGATGGATGCAGGTTAAGATCTCCCTCGGTAGGCGACCACCTCGTGGTGCTACACAGATTACTAAATATGGGTTAAAGCAAGATGTGAGGATCAACCAATAAGAGGCTGAAACTATGGGCCAGGCAGTGTTTTAAAAGAATACAGTTTCCGTGTAATTATTTTGGGTAAAGCTAGTCAGGTGGCAGGACACAGCCCCACCATTCCTTCTACAGGGGTCAAGTTGACAGGGAGCAATTTTTAATTTTATTGCTTTTGAACTCAAGAGCTTGAAAAGCCAATTTGTGAAAGCAGATGATTCTGACAACTGGTCCTCCTGTGGAGAGGGCTTGGACACCGAGAAGCAAAAGCGAGTCCGAGGGACAGTGAGAAGGGCAAGGTGTCTTGGTGGACTGTGTTCTGGGATTTGGAGGGATGGCTGAGTGACAGGATCTTCTAAGACATTTGGGGCTGGGCGGCAGGAGAGAGCTAACACTCTTAGGCATGTATCATGTGAGCTGCTGGCTGAGGGCACTTCCCTTTGGGTTGGTCACTGGCAGAGAAGAAAGTGGGGAAGAGGAGTTAGCATCTCTGGGATTTACTATAATCTAGAGATCTCTTTGTCCTAACAGTAGGCTAGTAAGAGTTTGAATCAACATCAATTTGGGGTTATAACAATGCGCAGAATCTTATTGCCCTTGAACCACAGTAAACTACCAGCAGTGCTATAATGCAGAGAGATTACATTCCTGGACAACACTTGCTGTCAGACTGTGTTTATCCTTACTCTCAAGTAACTTTAATAATTAACAGTTTGAAAACCTAGAGATTCACAAGGCATCGTTTTCATTAAAATTAAAACCCAATTTTAGTAAAACACACAAGGTTAAAATGTGACTTCATTTCTGACCTGGAAACTGCCTAATTAAAGAAAATAACATTGCACAAATAAAGCATCTCTTAAAGGCCTTCTGGCAATGAACCGTCTTACTATTTACATCTAGTAAACAAACATAATATCTGTATAAAAATGGCAAATATGCATTAGTCTTACTTCTCCTGCTGTTGTGTTTCCATTCCCTTGGGACCTTCAGCATCTCTTTGAGCCACTGTCTCTACAGTCAGCCCCATTGCTCATGCCTCGTCCTGAATCCCCCAGGCTCCCTTGACCACTATCCTTTTCTCATTTCTTCTTCCTCCCATTCCTAAATTTCGCCGATTCCTTTCTTTCTCCTTTTCACACCCCTTAAACATTGGTGGTCTTTTGACTTCTCCATTTCACAAACACTCATTCTCTTCCTGGGAAAGCATATCCATTGTCAATGCTCTTGATATCTCCAGGTCGATTGTTCCTTCCAGTGGGAAATACAAGCACAGAACTTTCTGCTTGGCATGGGAGCACTTGTGCCCGTGTTTGATTCTGCTTTGCTAGGTCCCTCTGATCTCGCATGTGCTGTGCTGCAGACAGTGCAGAACATCCCTCCCACCCACACCTGTATACCTTTCCTTATAGTGTCTCATCTTCTCTTCCCTCCTTCTCCCTAGCTCTTCATGTTTAATCCTTTCAAGATTTTGGTGATGTCTCGCTACCTCTTGTGAGCAGATTTTCACATCTTCCACACAGATTACAAATTTGTTTATTTGGTTCTTCTCTTAGTAAGTTTGATCTTCTAAACCTGGTTTTTAGGACATTATTTTCATACTTATTTCTTAAATCCTCAGTTTTTATAAACTAGTAATCCCAGAGGGCAAGGTTTTCTGCTTAATTTTTTTAATCCTCTTAAGATCTTACTCCAGTGCCATTCATATACTTTATAGTTAGCTCATTGGTGGGAATTGTAATTATTTATGTGATGTGTAAGAGCTTTATAAAAGTGGTGATGGCGGTTAGTGAAGGCTAGGGGAGGCGTGATAGAAACGAATCCATTTCCAAGGCACAGTTACATCAGTAGAGTATGTTGTGATGTTCTATTGTACATAGGATGATGACAAGAAATAGCAGTGCCTTGAATATATCTAAGTGTGTCAAAGGACATGCTACTGATCACTCTGATTTGATTGCTACATTACATATTCAAGTACTGAAACGCCACATTGCAGCCCATAAATATGTGGAATTATTACTTGCCAATTTAAAACAATATACAAAAAAATCCACAATAATCATGTTACAGTGTTGTGCTATCATGCTGGAGCCTTAGATCAAAACAACAAGAACAACAACACAAATCCAAATCAATGAACCTAGTTTTAGCTCTATATTTGATTAGATTAAAAGTAACTGTAAAAGGCTCTATCCAGAGATTATGAAAAAAAATCACATCCTTTCCCAAGGAAGCGCCTAACTCTGTCCAGCAGAGGGCAGTGGTACCTAAGTAAACAGTGGTGCCTAGCCCTGTCCTCTTGGTCCACAGTCTCATTTGATGGCGGATGAACGGACGATGAAGGGCATTTGCTGTGGGATTGGGGTGTGATGAACAAACTTTATATGAGTCGGCTGCTGAAGCAGCCAGCAGTAAGCCAGCTTACATCCAACTTTCCTTTTAATAAATCTTTTCTAAATTTGATTTGAAATGAAGACAAAATCTAGGCCTTACTATCCAGGAAGTCACATAGTAACTGGCACTCTGCCCTTCTTTAGAGCAGCTGTCAACATCTGGCTGGCTTTCTCTTTGTTGCTACCCTAACCATAAGCCTAACTCCCTAACTCCAATCCTTCTTTGATATTAGGATTGGAGACCTGGCAGGGGAGCTGCTGTCGCAGAGAGACTCATCGCTTGCTTGATAAGGAAGCAAGATAGCAGACACAAGAGATACCAGTCAACATATTTGATAATTTGCTTGTTCATCTATTTATTTTCTCATTTATACAATGATATTACAACCACTTATCATCTACTACAATAACTATTGTGGTGGCAGAAATAGACACTATGTCTAACGTAAATCACAATGTTCACCTTTCAAGAGTAACTAAAGCACAGGAATTGATGACACAAATACTTAAGTTAATATGCAGAAGGATAGATGAACATTCTGAGAAATTTGAATAGCAACTTACAGGTCCTCATAAGTTTAGTGTTGATTATTTTTGTAGGAGGAAATGGGAAAAATGGGGAGGGCTTTAATTGGCAACAGAGGAGGGAGGTCAATTCAGAAGAAAAGGAGAGAAAAGGAGAATATAGCACTAAGGATGTCTGAAAAAGCCATAAGGAATTATGCCATTATTTATTGACCCAGAATTACATGGAATACATATAAGTCTGTGTATACATACACATATACATGTACATACACACATATAATTTAAATAAAGTTATCTCACTTGGGCTCCCACCAAGAACTGTAGACTAGCTAGTAAAACCCCAACATAAGACACCCCTTTTCAGTTGTTGGTTAGGGGAGTCCAAGAGACTCCCTAGACAATAGAAGCTATTCCTGTTGCCTTTGGTCATTTTCCAGAGGTGGAAGGTAAATTCCTGTGACTGAAGATACCACACATCTCAGAAATAGGACCTGGAGGTTCTGAGCAGGATCTGACATGAAAACCTCACCCCTGAGGACTAGCTTTAAGAGTACCAGAAAGTGCTACACAAGCTGCCGAGGGAGAGAAGCCACCAATAGTCTTACTCTGCTGTGATGCCTTTGAACCACAACAAGGACAATGTCAAGATATTCCCAAGGATGCAGTAGCGGCACTTACTTAGACCTTTGTGGTAACCAACAGCTCTCTAATTGGACTCAACACCCACTCCATAGGAGGGAAATCATATCTGCTTTGGAAATCTAGCCAAATACCTGGGGCTAATGAGGTCATGTATTTTAGAGGATAACCTACTACCACAATTTCCTGAATCGGCATAATTCCCAACTTCATTCTAAATATGAAAGCTCATACACACAGGTGAGCTTCTCACCTCTCATTAAAGAAAGTTATCTTCGCAGCAGATGGAGATGATTTTGGGAAACCACAGCTAGTCTAAATGCAGAGAACAGCTGAACACCCGGTGCCCAGTCCCAGTTGAACGTCTACAACAGAACCCTAAGGCTAAGGGGACACCGTGGAAGACAGAGTGGAAAGCTTCTAAGAGTCAGAGGGTCAGGACATTGCTGTGAGATTGTGTCATTAACAAAGGCTTGGGAAGTTTCCCCCATAAAGTCTCACCAACATGGACTTCTAAACAAAACCTGAAAATGCACGAAACCAATATACATGTGAAGATGGAAGGGGAAAATCCCATGGGGCCCCAACCCTAGACAAAAAAATATGGGTGAGTAAGAAACCTGACAATGGGAGGAATAATCTTCCCCTGGGATGAGCACCCTAATTGGGGACCCAAAACCAAGTGGTCAGCGCTGAAATCGTACACATACAGGTAACACCAAAGGACTGAGCAGGCTGCATTGAAATATTTAGCCTTGTACTCATATCTGCAACAATAACAAATAAAGAAAGCCATGAATTTGATGGGGAGCAGAAGAGGGATTAGGAGACAGGTTGGAGGGAAGAAAGGGAAGGACCAAATGACGAAATTCCCTTCTGATTAAAAAACTGTTTTAGATTCCTCTAGGAATCTAGCACTTTGCTTTTGATTACAGCTTGTGCTCAACAAATGCTTCTCTTTTAAACTTGGTACATTTCAGTTTCTAATTCATGAGGTACATGCAACAAGAATGGTAATTGCTCTCCATCTGAGAATCAGAACACAAAATCTAGCCCCTAGAGAAACTGTCCAGGCATGCAGTCTCTAAACCATGTCCTGGGAAACTTCTGGAACAGTTTTTCTTCAGTGCAGTCAGAATCACCTTTAATTATGTTGGATTACTTTTTAACCATTCCAATTTCCTTCCTGGAAGCCTACAGAGTCAGACTCTAGAGGGATGGAGAGCGGGGGAACCAGCACTTGCACGCACGTGCCAAGCGATTGTTAGCTCATGCTGGAGCCCGGGAATGCTTCTCCTTGCTCTGTTAGCTCATATACACCTCCAAGCCAGGCATGAACTCTGAGCTCTTTTCCCATTGCGTGTACTTCTGAGTCCTGAGAACAACCGAATAACATCTGGCACAGAGTAAATATTTATTGTCTGATTAACTAAGTTATATCCATATAGAGTATTAGATGAATCTAATTTCTACCTGGAAGTTCAGTTTGATGAAGGTTTCTAATGCTAAAAAACAAAAGTGCCATTGGTAGAATCATCTTCTAAAGTAAGGAAGACAAGTTAGATAACCGAAAGCCCTAAGAGATATGGGTTTCTCTTATATACTTATATTTTGTATAGAATGTATTATAACTATGTTCTCAAAGCATTCTAAATAATTACTGATTAGGTGTTAAGTATAGCCATGTATGGAGTCCAGTCTAGAGATTTCAATTTGCCAAATGTCAAGTGCTATTCAAGCGTGATTTCTCCTTGACCTACCCTGACTGTGGGTCATCCCTCTGAGGACTGGGATCTGACACGAGGGACAAGTTAACATTTGACAACGAAGTGACTTGCTATGTGTGGGCATTTGGGTTCACAGCTTGGATCTGGGGTGAAACCCTTCCACCTGGATGCTAATGTTCAGTTTGATGGACTTTGAACATCTTTTCATGGAAGATGCCTGAATTTTGTGACTCCTGTGCTCACTTCTACTACAGTTACTGCATTGAGCACCTGAGCCTGTGAATGCCTTTAGTATCTTCTACAGATACAGTTGGTTGGTCTTTATACAGTCATGGGGGAAATGCTTTTGCTGAAGAAAGATTGATTCTTCACCTGGGCTATGAGGTAACTAAAAGCAGGATAAAATCCTGGCATCTCTGCCTCCAGTTTTCCACATCTCCTTTACTTTGGATTAGACTGCTGTTTATCTCCGCATAAGGATGTTATTTTGTGTGTGGTGTGTGTGTGTGTGTGTGTGTGTGTGTGTTTGTGCGTGTGTGTGTGGCAAGAGGTTGGCACACACTGTGGTATGCATGTATGGTGGTCGGATGATAGTCTTGGGTCTTGGTCCTCACTTTACATCTTTTTTCTTCTTCTTTGAGATTAGAATTTACCCCCTCCCCTTCCTCCCTCCAAACACTTCCAAATATCCCTCCTTGCTCTCTCTTTTTTTAACTTCATTGCCTCTTTTTTCATCAAGTGCTGTTATTGCATATAACTGTATGTGTATACATAGATATTCCTAAATATAACCTGCTCAATCTGTATAATGTTACTTGTATGCAATTTTTCAGGACTGTCCATTTGGTATTAGGTAACCAATTGGTGTGCTCTTCCCTAGGGAAGACCATTTTTCCACTTTTTGCATTCCTTGCTTGCCCATAGTTCTGTGTGTAGTACTGAGGACTTCTGGGCCTTCTCTCAGCCACTTTGGCATATCTGTTAGTGTCATCCTTGCTCAGCTTATGTTTAGACAATCATGTCGGTGAGACTTCATGAGTGTGGCTTCCGACATTATAGGAGATACAGTCTCACAGCAGATTTCCTGATTCTCTTGCTTTTACAGTCTTCCCTGTTTTCCCTTCTGCAAGCATCTTTCTTTATGCACCCCGGGCCTTAGATACAAGAATGTCTTTGAAATGTATCCACTGGAGCTTTGTACTTTGATTGGTTGTGGCTTTTTGCAATCTTCTCACCTTCCATCTTGAGATAGGGTCTCTGTTGTTCCTTGCTGCTCATGCCAGGCTAGCTGGTCCTCAAACTTCCAGACATTCTTCTCTCTCTGCCTTCCATTTTGCCACAGAAGCACTGTGATTGCTGATGCACACTGCCATGCCTGGCATTATATGGGTTCTGGGGATTCTAACTCAGGTCCTCATGCTTGTTTGGTACGTGCATTTACCCACGAAGCCTTCTCTCTAGTTCTGCACCCATCTATAGACTGGCGATATCTATCTGCATCTCTTTTAAAGGCTGAAGGCATAAAGGTAACAATCATTTTCCTAAACATATTGTCACCAAGGGTTCTAGGTTAGACGAGTCCACAAATGTGGAGGATTAGTTTTGATGGTGAGGCTACACCGTGAAGCAGGAGTTATCATTTCATGGGTACTAGATTGTCCCTGCAAGTAATAAGATCTGCCTTTAAGAACCACAAATTAGACAATGATCAGCTAGACAATGACTGCTTACTCATGTATGGGGCTCCTCCCTGACCCCAATGCTTTCTTCCTCTAGACTTACCACTCATGATAGTACCCTAAAGAGGAAGTTGGGTAACTAAACTTCAGTATCAGATCCTCTTAATGTGTCACATTCATTAAATGTTCTTTCTTTGGTTTTCACCATATTTGTGTTTTTAGTTGGCAAATTGGGATGGGTGGCCTGGCATAACCTTTTTTGGGTTGAGTCCAAGATTTTGTCTTCGAAGTCTATTAACAGTACCAATATCGGATAATGCTAGCTCACACCTATAATTCCAGAACTTGGAAAACTGAGGTAGGAAGAGTTACTATAAGTTTGAGGCTAACTTGAACTGGTGAATTGACGCTGGCTAGCAATGGCTATAGAGTGAAACCTTATCTCTGAAACAAAGAAAACCCAAACCAGGCAACCTGGCAACCAAGCAACCAACCAAACAAACAAAAGTAAAAATGTGATCTCGACATTCACATCAATGTGTTGCTGATGGTGAAGCCCTTGGGTGAGAAAAAAGTAGAAAAGGAGACAGTCCTTACCCTAGATTTTTACTCTCAATGTAACTGAAAGTCTCTGAAAAAAAGAAATGAATTAAAGGGATAAAGTCTATTTTCATGACCTCAGCATGGGGATAAAAGGAAGGGTTGGAGTGATGTAGGCTCATAACAGCCTACTTGAAGACTGTCTTCATGTGGGTTGTACACAGAGCAGATGTGACACAGGGGTTTGGGTGCAAGCCTTGTTGTTAGAGGAGATCTTATGAGGAAGCGGGAAGGGATTTTCCTAATAAAGGCAGATGGGACAGGGTTCTGTATGCCACCCTGAACATAAAGAATTTGAAGTTCTTCAGCAGCTCCAACCCATTCTTAGTTGGGGGTGACCCCTGGAACATTGATTGCCAGGCACTTTCAGCTTGTGTCTACCATCTTTTGGGTAATCACAGGATGTTCTTTGGGGAGGCCCACTGCGCAAATCCATGGGAGTAAATGAAAAGCACAGAGACAACCTTCTCATAGAGGAAAGGGCCTGACTTTGAGAGGACAATCTATGAGCGACCGTTACTTTCATGTGCCATGGGCAGGGTATGTTGAGAGGATACTAACTTTAAAAGAGAAGATGTTATTAAACTAAGTCGACCCCCATTTCTATGGGCTCCTTTACATTAGTGGAAAAGCTGAATAGAACAAAAGATGGACCCCTCTACCATTGTCCTCACTCCAGAGACTTCATTTGCTCTGTGGACTCTTACCTCGCCATGACAGCCTTGGTGCCCCTCCACTGTCCCTCTCACTGGCTTACCTGCAGATCTGGAGACTAGGGAGTCTCCAGAATCAAGCACATAAACTCCTTGTAACACACCCCTTCTTTTCGATTATTTTGGTGGATAATCTGTGCATTGCATTTATACTTGATTTGGTTCTTTTGGCGAGAGACGAAAGCAGTAGCTACTTTTTGAGAGATGAAAGCAGTAGCTACTTTTTGAAGAAAGAAGGCAAAGTGTGTGAGTTTTTCTGAAACTATTTCATTTTAACTCTGAGATAGACTGATATTCTGATAAGTTTTCTGAAAGTTGCAAAGCATTTAACTTAAATATTTAAAAATTGGTGACCAGTAATATAAATACAAATAACTCTAAACTTTTATACAGATAAACAAGTTATGTCTGTAGTTCTAAACTTCTAAATCCAAGCAGCAGCATTGCTAGGGATATTCTTCTTTCAGAGGCTGGTCCTCTGCAGAAGAGAAGAATGCAGATGCAGGGTTTATGCTTACTTTTATGTTCTTCTTACCATCTTGAATGTATATAAAAATGGTGCATATGTGCAGTTGAGTATTTTATTTTATTTTTACTTTTTGGGGTCCACCATCCACCTTTCAAATAAATACATGGAGACTTACTCTTACTTTTGAATGCCTAGCCTTAGTTTGGCTTGTTTGTAGCCAGCTTTTCTAACTTCAATTATCCTGTTTCTCTTTAACCACATGTTGCCTCTGGGATTTTTACCTTTTTTTATTCTATATACTTTTCTTTCCTTCTTACTCTGTGGCTGGCGGTGTGGCTGTGTGGCTGGTTCCTGGCATCCTCTTATCCTTTTCTTGCTCTTCCCCTTTTTCGTTCTTCTCTCGAGCTTAGATTTCTACTTCTATTTATTCTTTCTGCCTGTCAGCCCCGCCTATTCTCTTTTCTGACTCACTATTGGCCATTAAGGTCATTATTAGACCAAGAAGGTGTTTTAGGCAAACAAAGCAACACAGCTTCACAGAGTTAAACAAATGCAACATAAAATAATGCAACACATTTTTGCATCATTAAACAAATATTCCACAGCATAAACAATTGTAACACATTTTAATCTAATATTCTATAACACATATGTGTTAGTGTGAGTGCATGCCTATAGCATTCAGATATGTGTGGGAGACCAGAGAAGGATATTAGGGGTCCTTCTCTATCACTCTCTGCTTTATTTTCCTGACACAGAGTCTCTTGTTCAACCTGGGGCTAGAGTTGACAGCCAATAAGTCCTAGAAATACTTCTGTCTCTTTCCACACCCACAGCAAGGTCACACCCAGGTTTTTATTTTTTTAGCCTGGGTTTAGGAATTTGAACTCAGTATAAAACTTGTGCAGCAAGCACTCTTACCTACTGAGCTATCTCCAAGCCAATTAGCTACAATAGTCACAGTAGATTTAACTCACAGGACCTTCAGTCTATGGAATACAATATTGTGGAAGGTGTGTTTGCACCTTACCTGTTTAGCACTATACAGAGTAACTACATCAGAATGACTTTGTATTTCCTCTTAAGTCATAGGTGTCTTACTCATACTTGTGTTACTTTTGGCTCCTAGGTTTCTGAAAAGACTGAGAACTTTGAGGCTGGAGAGATGTCTTAGTAGGTAAAAGCCTGGCTTCACAGGCATAGCAACTTGAGTTAAATCTATGGAACTCATGTAAGGGGAAGAAGAGAACTAACTCCAGACCTCTGTGGCAAGTGTGTGTACCCCTTAAACATAAATACAGTAACAATGTATATATATGTATGCATGCATGCATGTATATATATATATCTATAGTAAAGAATAACTGTGGATACAAGTTGGTAAAACAATTTCTTTCTTATTTGAGTAGTCTGGAGTTTCTATATGGCACACCACAGAGGCAATATCAGTTGGAATCTCTTGAACATCTGAAAGGACTAAGAAGCGTTAAGCATGATCTTATTCTCTACATTAAAAACTAATTTTGAGAGCAACAATTTGAATGAACCAAATAACCAGATGTTTTTCTTTATCATTCAGCACCCCGCAGATGGAGCAGCCTATATAAAGGTGTAGTATTCAGTCTGAGTTGGATATAGATCAAAACGATCAGCTTATGTTTGAAACTTCACCAGGAATATCAAAGACATAGGCAAGATGAAATTTATTCTTTCAGGATAAATTCCAGTGAAGTGAAGCCAAATATGTAGAGAAAAGTATCTTTTGACAGAAATTTATTGAATGCATTTGAGATTCTCGTATCTGCTAACCAGCCTAAGGTAGAGCTTGCAGTTGGACTAGGTTACCTATCAGGAGATAAACTTGGGAAGAGACTATTCACCTCAGCTTCCCACGCTTCGTTCGTTTGCCATTACTGGGAGACGGACGCTTGCTGCTTGTGTTGGCTAGGACTGGGGCATATGCTGCCGAAATCCAACCTCGATGCAATCATGCTCTAGGAAATTGAAGGCGACAGGAGGATAGGTGGAAATGGGAACCTGGATACAATTAAAATTCCCACACTCCTTGATTTCTCTACCACCATCATGCTTCTTCCTCAAAATCAGCTGTTTTCACACGACTGTCTCTGACTTTGGTAGATCTCAAGATTTACATCTTCAATTTCACTCAAGGGAGAAGTTTGACTTGAGATACACAGACTCAAGAATTTATGAAACACATACATTTGCTTCTCAAATTGAGGGGATAACTCCACTTTGCCCAGTGGGTGAGGTTCAGTCCATAGGTACCAACCCAATCAGGTAGATTCTAACAGGGACTGTGCATCTGTGGTCTCTAATCAAATTATGCCTTACTCTTTTCCCTAAATCATATAGAAAAAGAATAAACCATCCAAAGTCACCGGGCTAGTACATGCTAGACTTTGAGCCCCATCTCCGTCTGTGCTTGAACTTGCTGTGTAGCTCAGGGGAAGTTCAGCAGAGTCAGATACAATGAACTACTGAAGGGGATGAGTGGGTATCTGAGATTCACTTTCAAGTGCAACTTGGTGACATAACTGGTTAACAAAGTTAGTTAATTAGATCATTTGAGGTTGGAAGAACGAGCCTACTGCTGCCTTGAGCACCAGCCTCCAGTAGCTCAGGGTTTGAGGGGGAGCCTAGGGAGTCTGTGGATTATCACTTAACTAGATTTTTCTATTTGAGGAAGTAAAACTTAGTTCTTTGGGGCCAGTGTGGGGGGCTAAGCATAACTCTCTGGGACTGGCAAAAAAGGGAAAAGACACACAGTACTCTTAGGGTCATTCTCTGTTCTCTCTCTGTTCTTTATTTCATTTCTTACCTCTGTCTAGATGTGTCCCTTGCTGTCTTTCTTCTCTCATTCCTTCTACATCTGTCTTTCCTAACATCTTCCTTCTCTTAACTTCATTTTTTCGCTTACACTTTATATATCCCAGCAAAACCTTTCAAACAACATAAAAATCACAGTATGGCTACAGTCTATTTTTCAAGTGAATGATACAATGAACACAAGTAAAAAAGATATGCCTTCCATATCCCTTAAATGATTAAACATTTTACCTATTACTGGCAACAAATAAGTTATCCCAAGAACCCAGATGCATTCATACCCAAGCAACTTGTTATAGTATAATAGAGTGTAAGCAAGCAAAGTATTTTTCTCAGCCAGCTCCTTTACTGGCAGACTGCATTTTTCAGTTACAAAGAAAGGAACATCATCTTATTATATGAAAAAGTAATCTTATAAAAATCTTAAAAGAATCACAAATCTAAACTTTTATAGATGAAAAACAATCAGTCAGCTCTACTTTAAGTCCTCAGAGTACACACCATGGATCGACAGTTTTTTTTTTTTTTTTGTTTTTAGTTTTTTATTTTTGTATCAGGAGGATGAGGGCAGAAATGGATGCAAGGAATTAATCACCACTTTTGATCACCAACCCATCCTAGCAGCAATAGCTGGGATGCTATTCATTGTTCCTGGTCTCTGACCTCAATGAGTTCCTTGTTCAACTATGTGCCTTTAAACTGTTTTTCCAAGATTTTTTTTTTTTTTTTTGCCACGAGGTGTGTTTTATTTTCATCAGTCATACAAATAATTTTCTATAATATCCCAGGGCAAACCGGTGAAATTTGGCAGTCCGATTAGTGGGGGGTCCCCCTTCAGAGACCCACGGGCCGGTGGCATCGGCGCGGAGTGCCCGGGTTCACAGTGCAGTTTGTGGCTCGCGTCCATCTTGCAGGTGGCTCTTCCTCCACATCACGAGGGGGTCTCGGAGATGATGGGGTGGGGTGGGGTGGGGTGGGGTGGGGTGGGGTAATCCTCCAGTCTGGGCTTTTAGAAGGAAATTTCAATCCTCTTTTCCTGTTCAATGGTCTCTTTGGTCGGCAGGGTGTTGCTTCTCCGGCCTCTCGGTCCTTCGTCAGCTTGGCCTTATCGAAGCTGGCGATTTCCCCCCTTTGTCTGGCTTGTCTTGCCATTTTCTTACAACCCGTGGAAGGTCTCATTCCGAGGCTCTGCGCTCACAGGTGCTCCCCACTTCGCCTTTGCTTGCAAGCAAGAGACTTTTTTTTTTTTTTTTACCTCAAAGTCCATTAAGAAGAAAACATCTTAAACTAACATTCAGTTATTTTTAAAAGTTTTGTCGTCCAGCTATGATGCACCCTCAAAACCTGAGAACATTAAGAGTTAAAAGAACTTGAGCCCAACTTAGCTTTCTGGGAACTTTTTTGAGTGAGGAAGGAGGAGCGAGGAGGAGGAGGAGGGGAGGAGGAGGAGGAGGGAGGAGGAGGAGGAGGAGGAGGAGGAGGAGGAGGAGGAGGAGGAGGAGGAGGAGGAAGAGAAGAAGAAGAAGAAGAAGAAGAAGAAGAAGCAACTACTTCCCTCATAAGCCCTCCTCCTCCTCCTCCTCCTCCTCCTCCTCCTCTTCCTCCTCCTCCTCCTTCTTTTTCTTCTGTGGTTTTTTGAGACAGGATTTCTCTGTGTAACTTTGGAGCCTATCCTGAAACTTGCTTTGTAGACCAGGCTGGCCTTCAACTCACAGAGATCCACCTTCTCCTAACTGCTGGGATTAAAGTCAAGCACTACCACCTGGCCTCAATTATTTTTCTTAATCATTAATCTAAGCTGCACTCTATATGGCTCCTCAAGAGAAACTAGCTGTGTGACATTTCTTGTTCCATTTTTCTATCTTCTGTAGCTCCTGTTTTATCAGGTGTGTGTGTGTGTGTGTGTGTGTGTGTGCAACATTTTAAACAGAACAACTTAAGAGGAAATTATCTTCATAACAATCCAGAAATAAAAATGCACAGAAGAATGGGATATTTCCAAGGGATAATAACATTACATTAGTGGCCATGGGGATTTTTCCACACCCATTAACACCATGCAGATACCAGAGAAACATGACATGTAATGGTTCAGCAGCAACAAGAGACATTCTGGGGCTGAAAATTCAGGTATTTGCTTTTCTGAGATTCACCCATTAGCACTTTGCATGCTGGGGGGCGGGGTTGGTTCCTTAAAGTCAATTGCCACCTGCTGCTTCTCTGACATGGCTACCAGCACAAAGCTATGTCTGAGCCACACTTTCTCATGGCAGCCTATATAAATGACATAGAAAAAAAGTTTTTAGCCCGCTTGCCTTCATTCTCACTGTCTGGTTCATGTGTCCAGATGCTGAGGCATTCCTTGACTAGTCTAGAGCTTATTTCTTTGAAGTTCCCATATGTATTGAAGCCCTGGACTAAACAACTATTGGATTCTTGAAATTTTTGTCAAGAGACAATCAACTTGGACTAGCTGGACCATAGCCTGTAAGCCACTCTAAAAAAGTCCCCCTTTACACACACACACACACACACACACACACACACAGAGTTTTTTTTAACCTATTAGCTCTGTTCCTCTAGAGAGCTCTGACTAATACATATGGAGAATTATCACATCAAATACAGTATAGAAGAGATTTGCTATCCGCATTGGCCTCTTCTCGTGACTGAAATTCTGTGGCTAAGCCAAGGGTGGGCACTTTAGTTTCCAGGCTCTTGTAATTGGCCAGCTGGACAGCTTACGCTCACGAACCTAGGCAGACACAGAGATAAGCATTTCCTTTTAAGCTGTTTGAGACTTCTGATTGCAAAAACAATTTAACCGTGAACCATTCCATCTGTAACTAGCTTCTGCCCGTCTCCTTAGAAAAGTATAAGGCACATTCGCCTTGCTGAGCTATGCCCATTTTCAGACTTTTGGTGGTTCTCCAGTGTGTAGATAGGCTGATTTCCTCAAATAGAAAGCAGGAACTCTATGTTCAGTCTGTGTTGAAGCTGCCACCGTTCACTCAGATGCCCAGTGATGTTCCTCAGAAGGAAATCTCATCAGTTCTCACCATTAAAGATGGGTGGTAGACAATGGCTTGGTGTATGTACACATTCAGGTGTGGCTTTTTTTTTCATTTTTTTATGTGTTTTAATATCATTAATGGGCTCAGTTTGCTGTTTTCTTCATTTGTCATAACTGGAACCCTAAACACCGTAATGCCATATTTTTATTAAGCAAAATTTCACAGAAGCAGTACCCTGAAAAGAAAAAGTGTAATTAATTTCAAGAAAACTGTAAGTGGAAGCCTTGAAAGAACAGCTAGGGGCAGCTTTTTAAAACACGCTCCCTTTCTCCTCTCGCTCCCAATGTCTTCAGTGGACATTCTCTTCCCGCCCATGTACTCAGGGATGCCATGTGCAAAGCCATGTGACATCTCCACTCTCTGTCTTTACGACTTTGGGGAATATAGAATTACTGTGAATAAGGACTTTAAACAAACCGCAGTGGGACTGGGGTTTATACATATGAGAGGAAGGAAAGAATAGTGGTTAAAGAATAGAAGCAGGCTTCTTTACAAGTAGGAAGGGTAGCTGCATGAAACTCAGAATGTTTATATGGCATTCTCCACCTAGGAAACTCAAGAAATAATTGGAAACAGAATAATAGCCTCAAAGTCTTCCATTGAAAATCAACAGAACCATTTTATAAAGGAAATTTTAATAAAAAATAATACATTGGGATGAGGAGCTTAAATACCTGTGGACTTGACATGTAAAGAAATAGAAATTCCAGCTCAGTAGAATATGCTATTCATTTTTAAAATTAAAAACAAAAACAAAAACAAATTATCATTGATTTTTTTCTTATTATTAAGACATCATGTATTTTTGGGATAATTAAAAATATAAATACACATATATACATAAATATAGGTATATACTGCATTAGGTACTATTCTACTGCTGTGATAAAACAACATGACCTAAACAACTTATTAAAAAAAGCATTTTGTTGATCTTATGGTTCCAGAGGGATTAGAGGCCAGGACGGGCAGCAGGAACAGTGGAGCACTCACACCTCAAACTCTAAGCAAGAGAATGGCACTGAGTCTTTTGAAACCTTAGACCCTTCCCCTAGTGATATACTTACTCCAACGAGCCCACATCTATTAATACTTTCCAAACAGTTTTACCAACCTGTGATGAAGTATTGAAACAGGTGAGCCTTTCTCGTTCAAATGACCACACACATATAAATATATACACATATATAAATATATACACATATATAAATATATACACATATAATAGGATTTTAAGTGGAATTACCATATATTGCAGGAGACAATATCACAACTGGACAGCATATGCTCCCACATAGTAACCCCCAGAAAGGCACTGCATTTTTTGAGTTATTGGCTGAAAGGACCACATAGAATCTTCAATTACAGATTATTGTTGCAGCTATTGGTTACCCTCTACAAGCTGCTGGTAGGATCCCATTGCTGAAGACATCATATAGCTACGACACGGAACATGTTGAATTGGTTCTCAACTAGAAGCTTCACCCCTATTGGCTGTCATTCATTCTGCTGATAGGTGCTATAGGCACTATTAGAGAAGAAAAATTAATCACCACTGTCACCCAGCTATGAACTCTCTTCATGCTACCATTGCTATCTTGTCTCCAAGCTATGCCAAGAGGTGCAATAATAGCATGAATGTTATGGGAATAACCAACCACTTTATAACATGTGTTTTAAGGCCCACACCATGAGCTGGAATCCATTCCTGACACTGCTAATAAGGACAAGAACCTGAGACAAGACAGGTCATGAACTCTAGAAGAAAACCTGCTACTATAATTCTGCTTAATGAAAGTGGCAATAAAATGACTACTAATGACATTTTTGCCATACACATAAATGAGTGTATCACTCAGTACTCATCAGAGAAGTTTCCTCTTGTAATAGAGGGATTAACATACAGACCCAAAATTGGGCAATTCACAGAGAGTGAAAGACTTTGGTACCATTAGCCTTAAATTAGATGTCTTTATCGCATTCCTCAAAGATCAGGGATCTATTTGACTGGAGGCAGAAAGATTATGAGACAGAGCTGTGGCATGACTTAAGGAAACAATGCTTTCCAGACTCAGCAGGACTGCTGCACATACGCACTCACAGAGTGTGATCACAGGCAGAAGATCTGTGCAACCTCAAGTCAGACAAGATCCCAGCATAAAATGGGGGAAGTGGACATACAGAACTACCCTTATCCAAGAAGCTGTTTGCAGCTGATAGCTGCCAGGAGAGAGAAAAGTATTCTGATAGATGAAGTGACCTTAGGTTTAATAACCATACTCCAAAATGGGTCCCACGCTCACGAGTAGTTAGTTCAATACACATTTGACTCCTGATTTTTGGTGTGTGCTCTTTTTTTGTTTATTTGTTTTCTTTTTCAGAGAGATAAGGAACTTGACGTTGGATAGGCAGGGAGGTGGGGAAGGTCAAAGAATATGATCAAATACATTGTATAAAATTCTCAAAAACTAAAAATACAAAAGGACCAAATTACTATTGTTTTTTAATATTAGGGTAATATATTTATCTGGAGAAAATTAAAAATATAAAGTAATCTCATCTCCCCATAATAATCTTGATTATCAATGCTATTGCCATTTTCCTGTATACTCACTGTTTTTTAAGTTTTCCAATGTTTTAATATTTTGTGGTCATGGAGCTTTGTTTTTTTTTTTGCTCATAAAAATAACAACGCTGTACCTTTAATGACTCTGTGATGGTCTTATCTTTAACAGGCATGTTAACCTTGCACCACTAGGTTATCGAGATGTTTTTCTTCAGACTTTTCTTTATCCATCACATCTTTCTTATTTCTCTGGCTACCACAGACTCAGTTCATAGGTAGCCCAGTAAATGAATCATTCAAATAGTCTAATTAAATTGCACCACATCCTGCTACACACCTCAGAAAGTGAAGCGCAGGGTTACATATCTGGAGTACAAAGGCAAGTAACAGGACTAGAAGAGCCATGGGGCTTGGAGAGCTCTCCATGATTTTATAAGGGGCTGGAACTCTGCATGAAGAGATTATTTAGTTATCTGCCTTCACCTATGGATTCTATTTAATGTATGAAGTAAGCCCGGGCTGCTAAAAAGACTGGGGAGAAACTGAGGCTTGAGAATAACCGTGGAATGAACTTACCCGTTACACTCTCCTCTCATTTGCCCAGATAGCTAGGAATTATACCGCTTCCTAAGGGAAGAACAGTTCTGGCTGCAGGGAGACAAGAGCATTAATGAGAGAAGAAACATGGATTTTCTAAGCCGCACCGGTCGCTGTCCCCGGAGCAGCCAGGTCTGAGGGGTGTGCCCTAGCCCTGTCAAGACCTAACTCTCTTGACTTTAGAAGCTCTGTCTGAGATGTCTGCATTATGTTTTCAACTCTTGATCTATGATTGCTATCATGTTAGAACTATATCAATTACCATAACTATAATTGCATTGCTTTTAATATTATCTAGAATATCACGCACTTTAATAGCAGAGCCTTTATTTCTGTAAAAGAATAATTACCCCCAAACATTTATTATATTGTGGAAGTATATTTTTTTGTTTAATTTCTGTGCATCAGAAATGTCAGCATTATTTGTAATAGCCAGAACCTGGAAACAACCTAGATGCCCTTCAGTGGAAGAATGGATGAAGAAAGTATGGAATATATACATATTAGAGTACTACTCGGCGGTAAAAAACAATGACATCTTGAATTTTGCATGCAAATGGATGGAAATAGAAAACACCATCCTGAGTGAGGTAACCCAGGCCCAAAAAGATGAACATGGGATGTACTCACTCATAATTGGTTTCTAGCCATAAATAAAGGACATCGAGCCTATAATTCGTAAAAAATCCTAGAGAAGCTATATAAGAAGGTGAACCCAAAGAAAAACATATAGTTATCTTCCTGGATACTGGAAGTAGACAAGATTGCCGGACAAAAAATGGGAACATGGGGGTGGGGTGGGATGGGGGGAGAGGGGATGGGGAGAGAAAAGTGTGAAGTGGAGGATGGGAAGAGCTTGGGGGAATAGGATGGTTGGGATATAGGAAGGGTGGATATGGGAACAAGGAATTATATATCTTAGTTAAGGGAGTCATTCTAGGGTTGGCAGAGACTTGACTCTAGAGGGGTTTCCAGGTGTCCAGGAAGACGCCCCCAGCTAGATCCTTGGGCAGCTGAGGAGAGGGTGCCATAAATGTCCAGATCCTATTGCCATACTCATGAATATCTTGCATATCACCATAGAACCTTCACCTGGCATTGGATGGAGAAAATGACAGAGCCCTACATAGGAGCACCGGACTGAGCTCCCAAGGTCCTGATGAGGAGCAAAAGGAGGGAGATCATGAGCAAGGAAGTCAGGACCGTGAGGAGTGCGTTTACCCATTGAGACGGTGGGACAGATCGAACGGGAGACCACCAAGTCCAGTTGGAATGGGACTGATGGAACAGGGGACCAAACCGGACTCTCTGAATGTGGCTGACGGTGGAGGAGGACTGAGAAACCAAGGACAATGGCAATGAACATGAACTCCACAGCATGGACGGGCTCACTGTGAGCCTTGTCAGTTTGGTTGCTCACGTTCCTGGACTTAGGGGGAGCTGGGAGGACCTTGGACTTAACATAGTGAAGGGAACCCTGATGGCTCTTTGTCTTGGAGAGTGGTGGAGTGGGGGTATAGGTGGAAGGGAGGGGAGGGGAGGGGGAGGAGGAGGGGAGGAGATGGAAATCTTTAATAAAAAAAAATGAGAAAAAAAAGAAAAGAAAAAAAAAAGAAAAAAAATTAAAAAAAAAAGAAATGTCAACATCAGAGTAGCACGCAGAAATCGTCTGGGGGAGAAATACACCGAGTTTCCCCTCAACAAGATTTTTCAGTGCAGGAGCAACCCTGCATTCTAGAAACGTGAATGCTTCTCCCTTTGGGGTGCATTTCCTGCCTGACGATCAGCCCATTGATAAGTCAGTTTACTCTTTTATGTTTTGTTTCATAAAGCTTTCTGTAGCTACGATGCTATTGTATTTTGCCTGTGGGCTATAGCAGCTTCAAATAATTATTTTAATATCTGGAATTGATAAGTGCAGTCTGAAAAGAAATGCAGTATTGTTGGCCTCATATTGCTGCTTAGGAAGTAATGACTGTAATGAGATTGAGCTCATGAGAATTTATCAAATTGCCTGCTTCATTCTCTAAGTGAAATTCTCTTTTTGAACAATGTGCATTCAAACATGGCAAACTTGTACTTTATGCTTGCTCTTATGTCTTTGAGGTTAATGTATTTTTTTCCCCATTGATACTGTTTAATGTTGAAGACCACTATCAGAAAGCAATCTTTTTAGAAGGTTCTAGTTTATAAGTAGTTCTGGTTTAGAAGCTTCTAGGTTTTGATTGTTCGGTAGTTTCCAAGGTCAGTGACTGACATGTGAGTTCCTTTTCCCTCATATGCAAAGCATTCTTGATTAAAATGTAAGTTTCTGAGGTGAAGAAACCAATACAATGCTTTCTTTGTAGCTGTCGCTTCACACACACACACACACACACACACACACACACACACACACACACACACACACGGTTCTTTTTAGCAACTTTCTTCCTCAACATCATTTTCTTTCCTACATGGGTATGTTTTAGTCTTTTTCTCAATGCTGATGTTTCCCTGAGAAATAATAACCAATACATGACAAGAGAGAAGAGGCTTGATTCGTTGTTTGAGTTACTCTGTTCAGAAACTTAAAAGTTGAGATAACAAAGAACGTTAGCCAGTTTAGCCGAGTAACTCAGTGGCATTTGGTGCATTCAAGATGGCATGCAGTCACTACCTCCACATGACTCTAAAATATTTACATCACCTCCAAGGAATTCTATCTGCTAGCTAACTGTCTATGGACTTACCTGTCCTGGATATTTCTTTCTAACCACACAGGATTTGCACCTTTTGTGTCTGACTCTTTCCACATAAGAATATTTTCCTTTCTACTCTCTACTCCCTTGTTCTCCCCTATTTTCTCATATTTTTTTCATTTTCTCTTCTTTTTCTTTAGTGTACCTTTATTCAGTGTGTAGCTCCCCAATGCAGGTAACATCAGTAGAGCCTTGCTCATTGAAGATCTGTCCCATCTGTACATGGACATTATTTCATAGTGAAAACTGGTGCCGAGAAGCCATTATTGAGTAGACAATCATTCTGAGAAAGCCAAAGCCAGACAAAATGATGTTCACATGAAGCCACTAGAACAGTCCTGTCAGGCATACTGTTGTAGAGATGGAAAAGAATAAATGCTCTCTATAATGTTACTTACAATGCTATTCTCAATAATATTATTAAAATGTTACTTAAAATAAAAAATAATTGATTAATAGTTATGGTACATCATTAAATGCAGAATCATTTACTCATAATAAATGATGTAGATGAATATTTGAATACTGCAAGGCCTAGAGAATTTTTAAAGTATTTCCTGAGCCACTATCCGAAGCCCAAGTTTTACTTTTTAAAACTTCCTTACTCACTCATTACTTGTATGTTTGGTAACTTTAGCTTTAAATAAGCCATGTGATTAAGATTTATGTTACACTTTTTTCTTTTCCTGGGAACATTAATTCATTCTCTTTGTTTCTTTTTGGCTCCATCCTTCTACTCTTTCATTTCTTGGTTTTCATTTGCTTCTATTTTTTTGTGTTTTGTTTTAAGCTATGAGTTTCTTACCCTCCTTATTCTTTAATGCCTTTGTAAATGTAAACGTTGTAAATTCAGTTAGCACACAAGCTTATCAGATTATATTTCAGGTGTTTTACAGTAGACACTGCCCCAAAAGGTCCCTCTCCTTTAGCTCTTTTAGCTTCAAGAGAACACTGGCTGCTTGTTTCAAGTCATTCATTGTTATTTTTACACATCACTTCACCATCTTTATCTTGTCTTGGATCTTTCATTTCTCTTACCATTTGCTTTCCTTTCTCTTGGCAGATGAGTTTTTTTTTTAAAAAATTATTATCTTATATATTACACCCTGACTGAAGTTTCCCTTCCCTCCTCTCCTGGTCCCTCTCCTCCGCCCTCCCTCTCCCCCAGATTGACTCCTCCTCCTTTTCCTTCAGAAAAGGGCAGGTCTTCCAGGGATATCTACCAAACATGGCATATCATCTTAAAATACTAGGAACATCCCCTCATATTAAGGCTGGATGAGGCAACCCAGTAGGAGAAAAAGGGTCCCAAAAGTAGGTCTTTTTGTGATGACATGCTGGACAGTTTAAAAATGGAGCAATTAAATGAAGGGATGACTAATATAGATGGGACTTATGTAATGCCAGTTATAAACATTATCAATTTTATTATTTTATTTTTATCACTAAAATATTGGTTAATATGAGTGCTAAGATACAAGTTTTAGAAAAACTTAATAAAACAGATCATAGTAGTATTCATATACAGACAAAGAAATTTAATGAAGAACCAAATTCAGCATTGCATTATAAGGTTAGAGAGGAACAGCCTAAGGTTTTCAAACAACTTTAATTTATCCAGTCACCTTAGAGTAACTTGTGAATGACATATCCCCAAGGCTTTGCAAGAGTTAAATGGACTCCTGTAAAAATGTTAGATTTAAGGAGATTCAAGGAAGCAATAGTCTCATATGGCTTGCATACATTGATCTTTTGTTAACAGAATTATCTCTAGAGACTGAAGAGACTTGGTTAAAGTGGTCTTGGGGCCTGGTCCTCAATCACAATGTACAGCCTGGTGGAAAGAAGAGACAAATACCACTGAACAATGAAGTAGGGCTAGAGGAAATGTCCCAAGACCAGCTTCTTAGAGAGAGGTAGTTTATGCTGACATATAAAGGCAATTTCCATATGATGACCACATCCTAGATTTATGCTACATATCAGCTTTGAATGCTTGGGACAGAATTGAAAAAATAGGAAAGAAAATTGAGTCATTTACTAGAGTTATACAGGGCTTAAAGGAAACCTTCACAAATTTCTTACAAAAACTGACTTCAGCAGTAAATAGAATGATACCAGATTCAGAAGCTAGACAAATAATAATTAAATCTCTGGCTATTGGAAAAGCTAGTGCACACAATGCAAAAGGGTAATTAGGCCATTAAAGGCAAGATCAGAATTCTTGGAAGAATAAATATGAGATACAATCAATATTGAAACACATGACTATGATGATGCATGGATAGAAGAGGTGATCTTCAGAGGTTTGAAGAAAAATCGAATGTCAAGTATACCAATTGTGGCAAACATGGTCACCTAATAAAAGATTGTCAATAGGACATTCTTAGAAACAATGTTTTATCTAAGCATAGTTCAAACAGATCTCCCCTCCCTTCTGGATTATGTAGAAGGTGTGGCAAAGGCAGGTAATGAATGTAGGTAAATAAGGGACAGTCAAAGACCTTTGCTGTCAGGAAACTCCTGAGGGGCTTCTCACAGGGCTCCATGCCAAATTCAGTTCAGTCATTTTCCGTAACCATAAAGGAAACTCCTTCCCAGAGCAATTTAAGAACCTAATGCCTATAAAAGAAGCCATATTTCTTTGGATGATAGAAAAGCTATAGAGGAGAGAAGAAAAAATTCAGGAGAAACCAAAAAGCAAATATTTTGGCAAACTTCTATTAATGAACAAAGACCACAATTAAAAATATGAATAAGTATATTGTCATTGAAGGCCTTGTAGACACAGGTGTGGATGTGACAATAATTGCACTAGAAACTTGGCATTCAAATTGGCCTCTTCAGGAGGTAAATGTTCAGCTTTTAGGGACTGGAACTTGATCTCAACTAAAAGAGCATTAGATGGGTTGAATGTACAGGGCCAGAAGGAAAATTAAAGCCATATGTGGCTAACATAGCGATGACCTTATGGGGATGTTATTTATTATAGCAATGTCATACTCAGATTAACATTCCTCCAATCTCAGAAACAAACTATAAATTAATGTATGTTTCTGGGAAAAATATTAGAAGGTAATATAATGAATAGTCACTGACCATTCAGTACAAGAACAGGGCACAACAGCTGCTGATATTTCAAGAAACTCCTCTTGCCTGGACTGTTGCATAAACTGGACATGAAGAACCCGCAGAGAAATGACTGCTGAACTTGCCTAAAGGTGAGATGATCCTTTGGGGTTCCTGATTCATGCATGAAAGAGTCCGCGAGACATTCTACGGGATACAAAAGAAAGTGACTGAACTGTCTTTGAATTTTCCTGCGTTATGAAAAAGTCTGTTGGATACTATGGGCCTGTAGGCTAAAGATGGATGCCCCAATGGTACAGAAGAACTTTGGGTGACTGTTCAGTCATTGAGATGTCTCTGTCAATTCTAGAGTTTTGAAAGTTGCTTACTTCTTGTTTACTTAGGTAATATTATATCCGTATGGAGTTTTTGATGGAGTTGAAGAATGGATAGTTATAATTTTCCTTATTTATGATAAAAGACAAAGTAGATATAAATGTTGTAACTGTAATTATTGATTTCTCAGCATTTCCCCGAATATTTGACTCTGGGTTTTTAATATTGAGACCTATTAGAACTTATGCTTCATCCCAGGAGTGGTATAGCTGGGGTTTGAGGTAGACTGATTCCCAATTTTCCGAGAAATTGCTGTATTAATTTCCAAAGTCACCTTACAAGTTTGTACTCCCTCCAACAATGGAGCAGTGTTTCCCTTGTTCCACATCCTCAACAGCATGAGCTTGTGTTTTTTGTCTTAGCTGTTCTGAAAGTATAAAATGGAATCTCAGAGTCGTTTTGATTTGCATTTCCCTGATGGCTAAAGATGTTGAAAAATTTCTTGAAGAGTTTCTTGCCCATTTGAGATTCCTCTGCTGAAAATTCTCTTTTTAGATATGTATTCTTATTTTTGAGGTTGTCTTCATTGGATAGGTGTTTTGTTCCTTGGTTTCTGCTTCCTCTCTTGTCTTCTGGCTGGATGGTATATGGCTGAGTAGGGAGTCTCTGCCCAGGTTGGGGACTGGACTTATGATGCCTGGGGTGGCCTTTGGTCAAGCAGAGGGTTTCTGCTCGAGTTCTAGCAGCTGTTGTGACCTCAAGTGTAGCTGGCGGTCCTCTGTGGTTCTGGGTGCCAGTGTGGCCTCTGGTGGATCAGGGGGATTTCACCTGAGGTGTGGGCTGGGATAGGGTGATGAGGAGAAAAGGGATTATGGGGGGTAGGCTGGGTGAGCTCTGGGATTGTGTTGGTGGTTTGGGAGCTGGGCCTTCTGGCCGTCTGGGTGCTGGTGTGACCTCTGGTGGATCAGGGGGATTTCACCTGAGGTGTGGGCTGGGATAGGGTGATGAGGAGAAAAGGGATTATGGGGGGTAGGCTGGGTGAGCTCTGGGATTGTGTTGGTGGTTTGGGAGCTGGGGCTTATCTGGGGATCTGGGTGATAGTGTGGCCTCTTCTGGAGCAGGGGCTCCTGTCAGAGGCGTCAATGAGAATTCTTTTAATGGAGCATATCTTTCTGCAGTTTTCATAGAAACTGTTCAAGAAAAGAAACAGTTTTAAAATTTATATATCTCATATTTTAAAAAGTCTGTCTTCACAGCCAGCAGTTTTACTGGGTACTGGATTTTAGGTAGAAAAGCATCTTCTCTTTAAAAAAATCTGGTTCTCAGTATCCAGTGCTCCTGACATCTGTTATTCTGGGTATATCTTGGAAGATTTTTTACAACTGAGATTTCACTTGGAAACTTACATTTTTCCTTTAATTTAAACTGTATGAATACGATGGAGATCTTGTAGTGATGCTTTCATTTACTCTATTTTGTTCAGTTGTGCCCTCTTTTTTGACTTTACTTTCTAGGAGAGTTACTTGACTTTATTTCCTACTGCTTTCCCCCTCGAGTTTCTATGCTATTTAGTGAATTTTTAGAATTGTCAATACTTTTGATTTTTCCCTCTGATATGTACTTACTTTTAAATTAACCCCCTTTCTGTGTTTTCTAAATCACTTGTTTTCTTCAGGTTCTCTATTTGTTTGTCCTTTGCCTGTCGCCTTGGAGACACTGTTCATTTGTGTCTAATGATCCGTAGCCAAGGCTGTCTGTTCACACTTAACAAGGGTGCCTGGGAGCCTATGAAAAGCCACCGTCCACTGATGCCACTCACTGTGGCCCTCAGAAGACAGTTCGGCCCTTTGATTGGGAACTCCCACATTCTAATCTCAGAATGCGTTTGTTTTAGAGTGGTTCAGTTTTAGAAAGACACTTTATTCCACTGCCTGGGGAGTAAAGCTTGCACCGATTGGATTTTACAGGTGGTCTGAGAAAGAGGGCTCAGAAGTCCCATGTTAAGCGTGCAGACCTTCAGATGAGCTCTTAGTTTTGGTTGAGTGCTTGTTTTGAGTCTTGTGTGCTAACGTCTGAAGTCAGTGTAATCACACCTGTGTTTCTGTCCTCAGCATTCTTATGAAAATCATAGGCTAGGACTGTACTAAAAATATTTATTCCCCATGTTCTGTCCCAGAGCATGCTAGGCACACAGACACAGAATGAGAAAGGTCTGGTCTTTACTTTTGCATTTGTGAAACTGGAATGAGTGGCAGATAAGTAGTCATGGGAGGGTGAGAAAAGCATTCCACTCAAAGACCAGAGAAAGGCGCTAAAATATGCCAGTATAATATAAAATATACCAGTATAATATAAAATATACCAGTATAATATAAAATATGCCAGTATAATATAATATATACCAGTATAATATAAAATATACCAGTAAGACTGGAGTGTAGGGGGCATGGGAGATGAGCTAGGGCTGTGGTCAGGTCGGATCGTGTAATTCTGCAGGGACGTTCTTTGTCTCTCTTGGCCCAGGAAAGTAAAATGGGACCTTGCAGAGGGAGGAGCAATAGAGAGGGAAATAAATAGCAAGGTAAAAGTGATCTCAAGGGGAAATGGAAAAAAAGAACCCAAATCCAGGGCTTTAATTAGGGAAGGTGGAGAGAGATAAATACAGAAGGAAGAGGGTAAAGTAACAGGAAGGATGACTGAAAAGGTCAAAACGCACCACATTATTAATATAATAGATGTAAGTCTGTGTAGACATACATAGTTTAAGAAATATTTTCCATCTGGGTTGGCAATGCTTCCCCCATGAACCTAAGGTTTACTAACAAAAAGCCTAACACCAGTCCTGAGACGGTCCCTTTTGAGTTGTTGGTCAGGGTTGAATCCAGATGTGGAGGAACAGAACGTTTTCTGTGAGACAGTGGCTCCTACACATTGTCAGGGTGTCTACACTCACGAAGTCTCAGTTATGTTTCGTCTTGCTTAGCAAGGCAGACTGAACAATACCTTAACAATGCTAACACCAATGGACATGCTGCGTGGAAAGGGGAAAGCTCGTGGGTTTCAACCCTGGAAAAAGAGCTGCAGGGAATGGGGAACGCTGACGGCAAAAGAAATGGTCTTCCCAGGGAAGAGCTTCCCAGCTGGTGTTTCAGTTCCAAGGGGTCAGCATATAGGTAACATGCACTGAATGAGCAGGTGACTCTTAGGAATATGTGTGTACACATATATGCCTATACATAGCAACAACATAGAGAAAAACCAGCCATGAATCGGAAAGAGAGGAATGAGGTACATGGATGGGGTTCATGGAGGAAAGGGAGATGATGTGATTATACTTCCAAAAAATATAAAATGGTTATAAATAAAAATGGTTCAAAATAGAAAAAGTAATTAGATGTTAAGTAGGGGTTATCGAGGAGCAATGTTAAGACTGTCGCACAGATGTTTATCAGGGATTGATGTTGGTTATCGCCAAGGCTCAGAGTCCTTGGCTCTCTTAGCATATCAAAGAGTAGATGTGCACATAGAATCCAGGCTGTGAATGCCAATGGCCTGTGTGTGAATTCTGGCTTCGATTGTTCTTTGTTATTTATTGCCAAGTACCACTTAACATTTCTGTGCCTTCCCCCACCCCCATTGTCTCATCTGTAAGATTTAAGACATGGAAACAATAGACTTGACCACAAGTGTTAAATTTAATGTGTCATTGTACAAAAATTACTTCAAAGGCAGCTGGGAACATAGGATGTGCTTGCTCAGTATTTATTTGCTACTGTTATTGCTATTTCTGTTTTTGGTGCTATTCTGAGGTCCACAGGAGTCTGGCTTTCGGATAACTGGGCTAAGCCATTCCCTTTATTTGTAAATGTGTCTTTCATAGCAGTAGCCCACCTGTGTGTAGAGAGGACAGGTGAGTTTGAATGAGAAGAGTTCTTGTGTGGCCGGGGATGACCTTTATTGTTAGAGCACTTGCTGAGTGGATGTTGGGCCCTAGGTTCAATTTCTAGCATCAAAAATAATGAATAAAAGTTAAAAAGTCTTGGTTTTATGGTTCAGGTCAGAAATGCAGCTTCCTGCTGTGGTTTGGGAGAGCCCTTCCTGTGTGTCACCATTTCCAGCACTCATTTTCCATACATTCTTCCCCAGTGTCCTGTACGAACATGCAGAAAGGGGTCTCCTTTGCAATGTGAGGACATGTTCACCGCTGCAACCTGGTATTTTAGGCGAACTTCGTTCAAGTTGAATATACATGTGTTCTCTGTTCTGGAAGGCACACCTGGTCTTAAGAACAAAAACAAAGAAGACAAGAAGAACCATGCTACAGTACTACAGACTTGTTTGATCCCACTAGAAAATACCATCCGGTCATCCTAACTCTTTTGTCAAAACATTCTTACTCTATTCCACAATCAGGTCCCTTTTATTTTCTATCTTGTACTTAGATGCTGCCTAACTGGATAATTTCACTCTCCCTTCTGATGAAAATCCAACATGCAGAATTGGAAACAAGAACAGTGACTATTTCCTTATTAATTGTGTAATTGCCATTTCTTAAGTCTTGTGTTAATTGGTAGCATCTTCACAAGGCCTGCTTCCTTCCCTATGTGTTAGATTATAGCAACTTAGTGTCTGGGATCTCAAATGTGACCCATCTGTGGGAGAATTAAATCACCGCAGGAAATAATTTAAATCTTTGAAAATGAATAATTATGTCTATGAGAGAAAAGAGATCACGAGAAAAGGTAGAGAAGTAATGTCTTGCTAAGTGCTCTTCCTTAAATTGTTGTGTCCCTATTGCCTCTAAGTTGGAGGAAAAGAGGCACCCAATGCTCCCTTATCTCTCCATCATATTAAAATAAAATGCAGTCAAATACAACATAATCTAACCCATGCCCTTCTGAGACCCAGCTGAGATGGTCTCTCTTGTAGAGATGGGGAGATGAAAGGTCTCATTAGCAAAGCTTAATTTACTCAGAGTCAGGCAATATAGCGAGGGCTGGGCTTGAACATGGTCTTTTGACAGTCAAAAATAATGCAACTGTGGGTTATTAACATGGAACTAGAATCTGGTTGCTAATTACTTTCTCCTTAGCTTTCATTTTAATGACATTGCCTATATACTGGTATTAAAAATAAATAAGGAATGTGGGTGGGCATCTCAAGTACAGAGACTCTAGTTGGATGTGTGCTGTTCTAAATGAGTCACAACTAGTGGTGTGAACATTAGTGCCAGGGACTTTGTGCATTGTGCCCTGGGCTCTAGAGAGTTTCTGTAGGCATCACTGGGCTCCAGGGAGATTGTGCATGATGCATCGGGCTCTAGGGAACTGGTGCTGGCATCAGTAGACTCCAGGGAGTTCGCATTTATTTCTGGCACCCAGGGAATGAGCTAAAAATGCTCACTCAGTCACTCCATGACTCCGTATCCTGCTTTGCGTTTTCTATAAGTGTGACAGACCAAACTTTCCAGATCATGTTCTGACTGCGTTTTGGTCAAACTGACTAGTGACACTATTCTATTAGATTTGAATGTGATGGAGAAGAGGGGGTGTATTAGCGTACACTTATCTATTAAGGTTAAAATACCATTTTAGCACTAGTGGATAATTGTACTTCAGGGATGGAATACGTCTGGGGAAAATCGAGGCCCATGCTGGTGAAGAGACACAACTGAGGTGCACACAAGTTAGAAGCACGGCAGAGCCTGGAATCCAGGCTATTTCTCCTTTTTTTGGTGTTTCTTCCTGGGCCATGACCGCTAACAACCAACTCTCAACTTTCAGAAGTACAGTGCGAATAGAAGGGAATTTAAAAGTGCTGATGCCTGCGTTCCACTGTTGAAAGTTGATTTAATTGGTGTGCTGTATGGGCTAGGGGTCGGGAGTGCAAAGCTTTGCCCAGGTGATTCTAAGATGCAGCTTGATACCTTAGGGCATTAATTTTCAACTTGGGATCATGTGAAAAAAATCACTATGGGGAACTTTGGGAAGTATGTATGCCTCTTGAGTCCCACCCTGACACAAATCAGAATCTCTAGGAAGGAAATTAAGGACTAATGAAGGAGACAGTCCCCTTGGATGGAACTCGTGCCCCTCATCCTTTGTCATCCATTGGTTTTCATTCTCCGGAGCTGTCCACACTCCCTGATCCTGGAGTTACACGAACTAGGATTTTTAACTACTTAGTTTAAGTACTTAATTTCAACTGTAAATTATCTCCTGCCTGGATACCATGTTAGTGATGTTATTATTCATCCTGGGCTTTAAAAACAAATGAGAAAGGAGAGTGATGGCAGCATCTCAAGTCTACAGGGTCTGGGACACTGTTGTGTCTATTCTCATGAGATCACTGTCTACTAGGGTTTAGCGATGCCATTGATATTGGTTGATATTAGGGTTTAGTGACAATTCTCTAGGACTTCCAGGCTTTTGTGTCCTGAAGCAAAGAACTGAGTGGGAACATGCAGTCACAGCAGAAGCAGAGCTAGTTAAGGGACAGTATACCTCTGAGGATGAAGAAGGAGCCAAAACAGAGACAAAGATTAGAAACTATATAAGCATTGGAGGGAAAGTTCTGTAGTTCAGGTGCTTGCCACACAATCATGACAACTGTGGTTCAGAGCCTAAAAAACCCCACATAAATGCCAAGTGATGTGGCATCTCATCTGTAATTCTAGCTTGGAGGGCAGAGAAAGGGAACCCCTTCTGCCCCCCAAACAAGCTGGCTAATACAACCAGCTTTGGTTGATAGACATTGCTTTGATGATTAGGATGGAAAGGTACTCCTAGGATGATCCCGAAATCATTTTGGGCCTCTACTTCTCACACCACAATGGACAAAGGAAAGAAGAGCAGCTCAGTGACTCAAAGGCTGGGAGCTCTTACATTACCCAGCACTGGCTTTTTTGGGATGGGGGCATCTGCATAGCACCCATTTGCTCCACAGGCTGTCTGTGACATGGAGTTTGCTGTGAGCCTTAGATTACCTTCGGATGGTTTGAAGCGTCCATTTCAGTGGCCCAGTCATAACTTCGTCCATCTTTCTATCTCCCTCAATAATGTAGCAAGAAAAAAGTCTCCCCACTCCCCAGTGCTGTAGAGGAATTCAGATTCTGTTCATCGAAGCCTTCCCTGTCTCAGACAAGGTGTGATAGCAGATCTATGATGATTCAACTAGAACAATTTGGGGATCCTTCAAACAACTGGGCCTCATCCCTCAGCTGTTCTCAGTTTGAGGCTTTTGCTACCACAGAACAAATGGCCCATTTTGCAGGTTTGTAATCTTAAAATGTTTAGAAAACACCCAAGAGGGAAACTGGAGGACAACCAAGCTTGAGAGAAAAAACTCAAAACAACAGGCAAGCTGGCAATCTCAGTAGCTGCTGGCGGATGGAAGAGAGATAGTCGTGTTTTTTGATTGAGTTAGAAGTCAAGAAAGCAGGCGGGCTTCACCAGGAGTCTGTGAGTGGCTCTAGGGAGGCCAGTGGCCATAGATTTTGGACAATGTGTGAAAAGGGGAACTGGAAAAAGAAAAATAAATGGTCGTTGTTTTCTGAGTTAGAACTTAGAAAAGAGGAAGCGTGTAGCTGTGAGAATGTAAGCAACTGCACCGAAAGAGGGGCTTCTGGGAGAACCTAAGTGCACAGCTCATTAAGGCGCTAGTTGTTCTCATCTTTGTAACACCTCTTCAGGTGCACAGTGTTTCTGGAATTGACAACTTCCTGAGAGGCATTTTCCTGTCCAAGTGACTGACAAGTCTAGTTGATTTGACGTTTAGGAGAGGGAGCAATAGTATGTCTTTGTAATCTTAACAATCTTTTGGGCAGTTCAGAAAACTATGTTTCTATCCAAGAGGAGAACTCAAATCCTATTGTTCTGGAAAAAAAAATCCATGCATAGAGTAGAATAAAAAGAACTGAAGAAAAATAAAATCACATCTGTAAGATAGTCTTTCTTTAACAGGAGTAAATAGCCTTCTCTGAATAGGCTTCAGCACAACCCTGCTTTCTCCACTTTCTCCACTCCCATATTGTATTTTACATCTGAAGGAGGGGCATGTGTGACACTTTATCCTCCTTAAAATTATATTGCCAGAGATAGTATACTTGGGGTGCAAAGATGATTATGAGGGAGGGGTCATTAGCAGGCCTCTGAGTGTGCTGAATTCTCACTAGTTATCTAACAGAGTTTTACAATTTTTTCCAGATGCAATCAGGAGTTAGAAGGACTTTAAGGTCTTCTGGGTACTAGCCACCTTAGCTTCCCACTCAGGGAGTTGACTAAGTATGTCCTGGCTGACTTGCTGAGCACGGAGGTGTCTTTGCTTGGCAGGTGTGAGCCTCTGATTAGAGAGAGAAGTTATTCAGAGTTCCATCAGCAGGTGGCCACAGCGTCATTCTGCTCATTGCCTTTTGGACTCTGTTTGTGTTCTCTTTGCTTTCCTTCCAACCTCCAAATGCAGAAAAACACAGTTGGAGATGACAGCAAGTCTTGTTATGAGAAATCCTGCAGTATCGGGGGGCAGAAACTGTGGTGAAGGTAGTAGTGTCCTCACTGGCATCCTGGGCCTTTACCATGATGCACTTTAGGCTTCAATAAAAACGGTGGTGTTACATGTAGGTAAGAAACCCAATCTCTCTCCTTAGAGGAAAGCTGGTGGGGTGGGCAGGCAGTGGCAAGCAGGGTCTTTAAGGATAGCCTGCTCTGGGTTTGATTATTCCTCTTTGTTTCCTAGTCTACTACTTTTCCGTCTTTCTTAACAGTGAAATTGTGGCAAACAGCTGTCTCAGAGCTCAGCAAAAATGGGAAATTGACTTCTAAATCTTCAGAACTTCATGGGGAGCCAGGCTGGTGGTACTTGTGTGGAATTCCAGCAATGAGGTGGCTGAGACAGACTCATCTTCATTTGGGGCCGGCTATAACTGCACATAGAACTCCTGTCTTAGCAAAAAAAAAAAAAAAAAAAAAAAAAAAGCAAGCAGGTAAACACCACAATAAAGGAATTGAGTGGAGCACAGACCCCATGAGAAACTCCCTTGGCTTGCTTTCTTCTCAGTTTTACAGAGAATACAGCTCGAGAGGAGCTGGCTAGCCTGGGCTCAGCAGGCCAGTCTGCTTCTAACTCTGCATAAGCACTGTTCCCCACCCACCCTGCTCCACCAGGTGGTTTGTTGCCCTTTTTGAGGCACCTGGGTAGCATGTCTTTCTCCCCCTTGACAGCATCAGGCTTCTTAAACACGAACTTGTTTAATCACTCGGTTGACCCGAAACCTAACACTGTACTTCTGTGCTGTAATCAGAGGTTGGGATCTGCAATGCTCCCCAAAGGCCCGTGTGCTAAGGGGTTAGTTCTCAGTTTGACTTTGTTGAGAAGTGGTGGAACTGTGAGGAGGTGGAATGTAGTGGAAGTTAGGTTATTGGGAGCACACATTCCATTGAAGAAGATATTGGGGCTTCGCTCCCAACCTTTTAGTTCCTGGAGACATTGAGTAGGCCTGATCCTCCACACATTTCTGTCACAAAAATATATTGTAAATACCCTCAGCTCTTTGTTTTTATTGATATTTGTTGAGCTCTACATTTTTCTCTGCTCCACTCCCTGACTCTCCCCTCCCCCTTCATTCTTCCTCCAAGGCCCCCATGCTCCCAATTTACTCAGGAGATCTTGTCGTTTTATACTTTCTACTTCCCATGTAGATTATATCTATGTAAGTCTCTCTTAGTGTCCACATTGTTGTCTAAGGATTATGGTTGGTAGGCTGGCTTTCTTTGCTTTACGTTTAAAAACCACCTATGAGTGAGTACATGTGATATTTTTCATTCTGTGTCTGGGTTACCTCACTCAAAATAGTATTTTCTAGCTCCATCCATTTTCCTGCAAAATTGGAGATGTCATTTTTTTTCTGTTGTGTAGTACTCCATTGTGTAAATGTACCACATTTTCTTTATCCATTCTTTGGTCGAGGGGCATTTAGATTGTTTCCAGGTTCTGGCTATGACAAACAAAGCTGCTATGAATAGAGTTGAGCACATGTTCTTGTGGCACGATTGAGCATCCTTTGGATATATACCCAAAAGTGGTATTACTGGGTCTTGAGGAAGTTTGTTTCCTAATTTTCTGAGAAATTGCCACACTGACATCCAAAGGGTTGTACCAGCTTGCACTCCCACCAGCAATGCAGGAGTGTTCCCTTTACCCCACAACCTCTCCAGCATAAGTTGTCATCAGTGTTTTTGATCTTGGCCATTCTTACAGGTGTATGATGGAATCTCAGAGTTGTTTTGATTTGCATTTCTCTGATGACTAAGAATGTCGAACATTTCCTTAAGTGTCTTTCAGCCATTTTAGATTCCTCTGTTGAGGTCTGTACTCTATTTTTTATTATTGGATTATGTGATCTTTTGGTGTCCAATTTCTTGAGTTCTTTGCATATTTTGGAGATCAGACCTCTGTCTGATGCCCTCAGCTCAAAGCAATAAGGCCAAGCAGTCATGGACTGAAAGAGCTGTGGAACGATGGTCTTTCATCCTGTCACTTGTATTATTTTTAATAAAATTCTGATTGGCCGGTAGCCAGGCAGGAAGTAGAGGTGGGACAATGAGAACAGGAGAATTCTGGGAAGAGGATTCTACAGTTTGCAGTCGTGATCCAGCCATAGAAGAAGCAAGATGTGACTGCCTCTTCGAAAAAGGTACCAAGCCACATGGCTAACACAGACAAGTATTATGGGCTAATGTAAGTTATCAGAGTGACTGAGAAGCCTGAGATCCTAGGCCAATCCGGGTCATTTCTTTGTGAATGAACAGCTGCCTGGCCGGGTAGGATTGGGCGGGACAGAAAGCTCGGTAAACATGAAAATATGAGCTAAAATAATCCTTTGTAGTCTCTGATTGTGGAGGCATTTTATACCTGGGCTGCAACACATTGTCCATAGTCACTGCTCAGAGAGTTAGAAAAGGGAAACAAAAAAGCTTTCGGACTTTTCCCATCATTTTCTTTTCATCTCAGTGCTAGGAATGGAACCCAAAATCTTAGTACTCAATTCTAAGCATATCTTACCCTTGGTTTTCTTGAAAGACATCAGACTCCAACTCAAGATCTTCCTGCCTCTACCTCCCCAGTATTGGGATTATGGGCCTGTATGACTTCTGCCATCTTACTAACATGGATATAGAAAGCTTTTTCATCTCTGGCTTTTCTCACTTAAAGTTAAAATGAAAAGGTCATCATGGAAGGCAGCTATGCAGTGGGAGAGAGACTCAAGTCAATCCAGCCTGTGTTTCACAACTCTAACTGGTCAGCAGCCGAGGGGAAGATGGTAGAGCCAAGCTCTGTTACTTTCCTGAGCTCCATGACTCTGACATGAAGTTGTTGAGACCGATGCCTTAGATTATATCAGACTTTTAGAAGAACTCGGCCTGTGCACTCTGCAGAAGAACTAATTGAGGCAGGTCAGAGGCATAACCACCCTCCCTACCCCAATCGGCCATGCAGAGAGATGAAGAGAGGGCCTCCTTTCTCTTAGAGCCTGGCACTTGGCAGATACAAAGTCAATATTTGCTGAATGGACCTGTCTGGTGTAAGCTCAGCCATCAGTTCACAAAGTTTTTAATGTGCTTTGTGACTCCATTTTGGTTGCTTCCCTAGCTTGACAAGAGATCCCATTAAGCTGAGGCTGTTCACTAGTCATCATCAGAACAGTTTTCCTGGGATGACTCTAAGCTTGTATTTAACTTCTCAGATCCCCATAGCATTTTACTGCCGATTATTGTTCTGCTAGTCCATTCAGGGGCGATGGAAGTGCATTTGGTTTAGGAAAGGCCAATCTATTCAGCTAGCTGCATGCCCAATGAACTCAGTTAAAAGTCCCCACAGAGGCCCTCCTAGATTGTATCAGGACCTTTAATTATGTGCTGCTAATAGAGATCGCACAATTTCTCTTTGACATTTTCACTTGAGAAGTATTATAGACATTTGTGATTACCACTGTGCAGAAAACTTACCCGTGCCACTTTAATTAAGACAGCTTTCAAGGGACCAGCGTCTAGGAAATTACTGAGTTCTTTCTGAGAGGAAGAAACGTTGAGTGACAGGTTTCTAGGACGTCTGTGTTTACATAGATACTTGACAGAAACCAAGTATTTAAACACCCTTCTTTCTGTTGTGATCTCCTTGAAAGAACACTCTAAGTTCTTCTGAAATAAAATACATCCATATAAAGAAGGAAGATAACTGTCTACTGGAAACAAAGGGAGTTGCAAGCCAGAGTCTGAGCTGTGGTGAAGAGTCCCACATGCCACCCGTGAAATTAGAACTCCTTTATCTATGAGTTGACCTCGTGCCATGGTCTCAGCCTTCTTTAGCAACATGAGAACTCCTTTTGGGGCTTGGAAGCTTATAATATATTGAAGCCAAATATATGAAATTCAGAGAAGAGAGCTTTTTTTCTGGAGCCCAGCGTGGTCTTTCCACATTTCCACATACTTTCCATGGCTCCCATCCTGTCAAGGCAGAAGGATATTTCTAGACCTTGTGGCCTCTGCATGCTTTGAAAACTGTTGCTTTGTTCAGTAAACTCTAATGATGACTCTCTAGTGAGAAAACACACATTTTCTTTGACAAAGGATGAGTGGATAAGGCTTCAGTTTCCCACTTCTGTCTCCAGAATGCCTGCCACTCAACAACAATGGGAATGTTAAAGATTTTAAGACATCCCTTTGTTTAGTTTTTTGATTTTCCTGCTAAGGGAGATCCTCAGGAAATGTGTTACCAGTTCCTGTAAAATACCTGGAAACAACAGGTAAGAAGTATAAACGTGGGTATCAGTACTCATGATTAGTCCAATGTGCAAGAACAGTTCAACACATCCAAAATAGAAGGCACACCGCAGCAACAGCCTTGCCATGACACTTTTAAGATAAACTTTTACAAGGTGTTTAAAAGAAAGGACTGATTCTAACCTCTAATAAAGTATTTCATCTGTGGAAAACATCCAATAAAAAGTGAAGGCTTAAATTAAAAATAATTTATGAAACCTCTGATCTTTAGATTTGAGGCATTTTCTACGACTTAATCTTGTACCACAACACAGTAGCTCAACCACACTTCGAGAATCTGTAGAGAGTGGAAATGCCTTGGCACAAATGAGGTGATCTGACATCAAAGCCCAGAGATACTAAAGTATTTGCCCAAGTTCCCTATCTGAAACATGAGGGTAGAGAACTCGATGACCCGAGATGCCCTTCAGTTGGCGGCTTCCACAAACCCCTATGGTCTGTGCTATCTATCGTGGATGCTCTGCTTTCTGACACACGTGGGTGAAGTCACCAAGCCAGGGGACCCAGCCTGTGACTTTTGGTCACCTTCTCTCCACCCCCATCACTAACCTCTTTCCACCACACCAGCCCAAATTGTGTTCTGCAAGCCCTTTCCTCACGTGAAGTCTTGTTCAAAATCCATTTTCTGCATCTGGTTGAGGCTCTTGGCAGCTCACTTACTGTTCTGTATTTTAGTCATGGTGATCAGCAGCTGCACTTCTAAGAGATAGCCCATAGCTGGAATTTGCACTTCACAATTGCTTATTGACTTTTTCACTTACATACCCAAAAATAAACGTTATGATGAAAATGAATTGCCTTGGGCAGTTTTAAGCAGGATAATTATCTTTTTAAAGTAGCTTACAATGTAATGATTTTATCTTAACATCTAAATCATCTTTGTGTGATTTTACATCTTTATATTGTTTCATATAAAACATTAAGTAAGAAACTCAGTTGTGTATGCATTGATTTTTGTAAATTAAAATAAAAATGCAAATATTTGTGCTCCCTGACCCCTGGCCATGTATGTGTGTGCCATGAGGAAACCAGAGGACAGCTTGGAGGAGTCAGTTTTTCTTCGATCCTTCGGATTTGGGGATTGGGGATCAAACAAACTCTGGTCAATGAGAAGCAGCTTTACCAACTGAGCCATCTTACTTGCTCTCTTAATTAGAATCTAATGAGTTATTTATGAAAATGTCCTGATACTTGTGCCCCTTTTCATACTTGTAAGAATGTACATATCAAATAAAATCCACAACATTTCTGTGTATCAGGAACTCTATACTCTGAAAACCAGAGATACACTAGTTACACATATGAAATATTAGTAACACTAGTGCTTGCTTGTTAACATCATTGATATTTCTTTTTATTCACATCCTCTGCTGTTGTTATCAATGTGAAGTTCATTATATATAAAAGCAATTAAGACTTTGCAATTTTTATTGCAAATATTTTATGCACCTTTTTCATTTGCATTTGGCTTTGTATATTATGTCTTTCTACCTTACAAATGTTTGAAATATAAGAGTTTGGTCTTTTTTTTAGACTCTTAGTATATTATAGTATCTGGACTTCATGGCATGTCGTTTTGAAATCTTTTATGGTATGTGAGGGGGTGAGATGCCTCAGAGGGTAAAGACACATGTCTGAAACCCTGGTAGCCTGTATTCAATCCCTCCAACCCATATGGTGGATGGAGAGGACTCACTCTGCACATTTTCATCTAAAAATGGCAAGCTCTTCCAAAAAAAAAAAAGAAAAAGAAAAAAATAGACGCAAAGCAATTTAATCTGTACCATATCTTACCTATGTGACAAGTTTAGTTTTGCTTACCAAGACAACAAAAACTCTAATCTTCAAACTATCTTTTCCAAAGATATTTTATGTCCGTGTATTATTTCTTAAGTTTGTTGTGGTTTTATTGACTCAATTCCAAGCTTTTCTGAGTTAGCTATGTTCTTGGGCAATTTCCCACATGTTTATCATGTATAGGAATTTCTCCTACACTCTATTCTCTCTCATCTTTCTTTCATCCCTGCCAATGCCCCCTCCTCTCCATGAACCACTTTTCCACATTCATGACTTTCGTCTTCTTCCCTGATCCACTGAGTTTAACTAAGACCTTCTGTATGATCGTGGGTTTGGAGCTTCCTACTGGTATTTAGCAGGCTGAACAGTGGGAACATAACTGAAAACAATGGCTCCATCACTCAGACTGTATCAACAGCCAATTAGCTGAATGATGTGGGTAGAGCCCCAGGAACCTCTCCCCATTAATGATTGGTTGTTGACAAGACTAGACTTTTGCAGGTCCAGTGCAGGTAGCTGTTTACTTGGCATAAAAGTTGCTGCCATGAGATGATATTGTCATGGCTCTGCCACACTCAGAAGACAGGGTTTGGTAGAAAGTCTCCCAGCCCTCTAATTTATACATTCTTCTGCCCCCTCTTCCTCAATGTTCCCTGATTCTTTAAATCACTTTTTTTTTTGGTTTTTCGAGACTTTGTACTTGAAATTTTCTGGCTCTGAATTCTCTATACCATGTCTGTATCTCTCTCTATTATCACAATATTTATCCTGGTTAATTTCTTTCTGTTTATATGTCACTTATCTGGACAATACTCTTGAAAGGCAAAATCCAATAGTAGGTACCTGGTGGAGAGATTTTTGTGAATGGCACAAATCCATTTCTGAACACCCGTCAGAAAGGTTGAACTTAAACTTCAGCATAAATAAAAAGCACCAAAGATTTGTTTTTAAAAAAGGTGCTCTATTTTACTAATATTTGGTTAAAACAAATACATATTCTATTAACAGCACAGCGTGAGGCTAACAGAAAAGGGTAACTAAGAATAAGAAATTAAGAGGTCAGGGTTGTAGCAGAGCTACATATGGACCACACCTGAAGTGCTCAAGGGTCTTTGGGTCACTCATGGGCTCCCAGACTCCATGTGTATGGCACATGCACAGGCCCAAGCAAGCGTGTGGAAAGGAGTTTCTTATTCCATGGAAGTGGTTTATAGTAATCTATTTTGACAACATACCTAAGGTCTTGTTTGTGATAACTGGTAAGTGTCAGAGCTTCTGACACTTAGTATAGCAGTCGCCTTGTTGGATTGATTCACATGTGGAGAAAAAGTGCTCGTGTAAGCAGACATCTTGGTCCAGTGGGGAGAGACTCCCAGCTTCCTGTCCACTAACTCTGCTCCTGTGATTGCCATGTAAGTCTTAGGCTAGTTCTGCATGGGAGAGGTCTGCTCAGTCCCATAGCTCTCAAACTTGCTAAAACTATAGATTCACACGTGCTGGCCAGATCCTTCCTTTGACCCACCTCCTGTCTTGACACAAACAATTACCTTGGATGAGACATATGGCTAAATCCTTATTTTCCCTTTAGTTTTTTTCCCCAAAGTTGCAAAAAAATAGTGACCTGCAGCCATCTGGAGAGGCAAGGGTGGGACATCCCTGTTTGTTAAAGAAAATAGCAGGGTAATGACAAATTGAGGTCCTCTACCATACTCCATGACCCACCCAACTCAAAGACTCTGCTTCCAGTCACTACACTGTGGGGCTTCAAGCAATTCAGTTTGTTCTTAAATATCTCAGAAGCCTTGTCTTGTCTTCAAAGTCCTTTTCTCACCTAACCCTTTCTGTAGCTAGTTGATACGAAGAAGATGTGGTTTTCTCTCCTAACCCTTTCCGTAGCTAGTTGATATGAAGTAGAGGTGGTTTTCTGGTTTTGCTAAAATGGGAAAATTGGAAAATTATGCATCTTCCTTTCCTGTTGTGCTAGAGCTTCCTAAGTCAGAGCAGCCAAATGGTAGCCATGGCAATGGAGTGAAGGAAAGCCGAGCCATGGCTGTTTCATGATATACTCTTGGTTATCTTCTGGGCTGTCCCAGTCATGCTAGGGTGTTGAGAGATTCAACTACTGAGTTTGAAATATTTAAAAATATTCTGTTAGAAAATGTCAAGGCTGGCTATAAGCATTTAAAATAGACTGAAAAATATGCATGTTTCTGGTGCATTGGTTTGGAGATGGTTTCCCATGAGGTTGCAGTTTAGGCTCTGGGTTCTTTAAGTCACCCAGCAGGCTCTCTGCGAGTACTTTGTCTTCAGGCCCACTGGTACCACAGTCGAGAAAAGAGGAGGGAACCTCTCCTCTGTAAGCCTAGAGCAGCAATGAGATTCCAGCAGAACCTGAGTTGAGGATCAGACAAAACAGAATAGTTTACGTTATGGTCCACAAATCTGTCCAATTGTACAGGCACATCTGAAGGGAAGACCTGAGGAGATGTTTGAGAAGTGGCCAGGGCAGACTACAGTTTGCTCCACTAGTACAGTTTGATCTACTAGAGCATCTGGTGCAGAGAAATGACTTAGCTACCTCTGCACCTTCCCCACCAAGCCGTGTAGCTCATAGTCTAAAGTGCACACTGAAGTTCACTTTGGAGTTCTTTCTGCTTTCCAGCCTGATGTGTTTCTGGGGTGTCACTATCTTGAGGGTGTTTAGAGGTACCTGTTGGTAAACCAGCTCCTTCTGCATGATGGTGGTGCTGTCCCTGAAGAAACTGACAGCACTGACTACCAGGTGCAGTTTCCCATGGCAGATATCGGTGCCACCTGGGCCACATGCTAAGATTCAGATGTGGCTTTGTCTCCTTTCTGTGGCCCACAGCTGCTGTGTTTCATCTCTGGCTCCAGAGCCAGCTGGGAGCACCTACTCTTCCATACTGAGAAAGACAAGAGTGTCTCTGTCATCAGGGTTTCTGAAAGCTCCAAAAGCCTCCAGTGTTGAAAAGATTAGGATCAAAGAAAAAAAAAACCCTCCACTTCTTCCTCGTATCAGTTCATTTAACCACTACCATCAAGTCATGGGCTGCAAAAAGATGTATAAAATGTATGTTCTTTCTCCACCCCTTCCTCTCATCCCCCCAAAATACCACATCCTTCTTGCTATATTTTTCTCTCTTCAAAAGCCACCTAAGTCTCGATGGAGGAGAACAGAATAGAATCAGACACACTGTACCCTTTCTTCCATTTCTTTCAAATATAAAGTTACTGCCCCAGATGACAGAGCCTATGTCTTCTGGATAATTCAAAATGGTAGAAAGGAATAATTGCATCCCATGGCTGCATGATGGAATTGCCCATGGTTGCATGTTGGAATTGCTTGGGGAGTTATTTTAAGTTTTTGACATATAAAAAGACATTTATTCATAACTCACCATTATGATATCCTACCTCTTTCTCTTTTCTTAAGTTCTAGATGGAAACCAACAAGACTGAAATGTTCTTTTATTACCCAGTTCTTCAGGGATGCATGGCATTTAAAATGTCATATTATTTTTGTGCACTTGTGTAGCAAGGCAATGTGGGTTCACTGTAGAAGTTATAAACACGAAACAGTTACCACAAAGTTTCTGTGGCTTAGGAGGTCTATGTGCTTCCTACAGTCCCCATATCTGCTACAATAACCTTTCAGACCAGTGCAGTAATGTCCCCCATCTCTTAGAACTCATAGGTGGGATTTACATACATGACTCTTCGCTAACAATGAAATCAGTATCTTTAAAGTATATTCAAAGAACTTCAAAAAATATAAATAGCAGAAGGATCCTTCTTAAACCAAAATCAAGCCATTCTTTCTAATCTGCTCTGTAACAAAGATGTTAATGATGTTTGAATCTAATTTTGTATAAAGAATAGGCAATCATTCCTCTGCTACTTTTCTGTTCTCACTCAGGGACCCTCAGTGACCCTACCAGAGAAAGGGTTTTGCTCTTTTTTTTCCTTTGCTCTCCGTGTTATTTTTGGATCCTCTAATCAAATGAGTCACTCCTGGAATGTGAGGTTTGTTTTATGATTGTGGCACGCCAGGAAGGCAGGCAGCTCACCTGCCCTACACCCCAGCCGATTCTAGCTGCGAAAGCTCCCTACACTTGTGCCTGTAATAAAAAGCCCACAAAAGCAAAACAAATCATGCTTCTACCTCCATTTCTCCTGCGCATTAAAGGCGGATCACCCAAAGTCATGATCCCGGCTCTGAATTGGGTTGTGGCATCTGATCTGATGGAACAAAGAGAGATCAATAGCCGCCACCATAAAAAGTCAATGGAACATAAATTAGGAAAAGAATATTTTCTAACTCTGGCCCCAAGCAGGGACTGGTTGGGTTCAAACCGTACTTTTGGTCAATGAAAAACAGAAAGCAACTTTATTTAACAGCGGGGTAGGCTACCCGGGGATTCTATTTTGTGCTATTCTGACTTCTCTTTATTGATCTCCAAATAACGAATTAAAGCACGATGGTCCTCTCTACGGTCAAGCTTACTACCAAACGTTGTCAGGAAGTTTCTAACTGTGGAAAGAGAATTATGTGAATCTAAGCCACAACCTGGGGGCTTCTGGCTGTAGGCAATTCGAGAATCTATGACGGATCTCGGTGAGCTCCAAGGCAGTCGCATTAATACATTCAGGAGTGCTTTAGAGGCACAACAGGATGGGCAAAGTTGGAAAATTTTCAAAATGGAAATAATATTTTCTCTTTGGATGAATTAAAATAGCATAGAATTAAGGTTGTAGTTCAGTGTCAGAGACCCTACCTAGCATGTGCAGGGCCCTGAGATTGGTAGCCAGCTCTGGAACAAGCCAATGAGGTATTAGGGGGACATGATTCAAGAAACCCATGAGGACATCTATTGCGTGATCACCCACTTTTCACCAGTCACATGACAACAAAGCTACTCCCATCTGATTTTGCAAATGTGCTCACATAGACATCAAAAGTAATGCAGAGTCTAGGTAGTTTGTGATCATTGTGATAAGCAAATAACATCTTTCCCACTGTTGTTTGGATTTATTAAAATTATCAGCAAACTGGATTAGAGACATGGCTCAGTAGAGGACCTGAGTTTGTTTCCTAACACCCACATCAGATGACTTACAACTGCCTGTTCTGTCTCCAGGGGATCCAACGCCTGCTTCTGGGATCAGTGGATACCTGTACTCATCTCTCTCTCTGTCTCTCTCTGTCTCTGTCTCTCTCTCTCTCCCTCTCCCCTTCTCTCTCTCTCTTCCTCTCCCTCTCTCCCTCTCCCTCCCTCCCCCTCTCTCTCTCTCCTTCTCTCTCTCTCCCTCTCTCCCTCTCCCTCTCTCCCCCCTCTCTCTCACACACACAAACACACACACAAATAAAAATAAACCTTAAAATTTATCAACAGAAGTTTAATGCAAATAGAGCTCACAGTGTCACATTAACTACCCATCTATCAATGCCCAAATTGAGTAGCAGTTTTATGGTTATAGAGAATGTCCTAAATAACCAGATCCATTGATAGGCAGACTTCCTTACCTACCAATAGGCGGTGCTGGATGGCTACTGTCCCTTCCTATAGGCTAGGATCCTTCTACATTAAGAGTACTGAAGTCAGAGAGAAGGTAGATTGCACTGATGGCTCCCTCCATAGATAAAGGATGAACTAAATATATTGTATTCTTTTCAAGACTTAGTTAATTTAATTTGTGTGCAGGTGACTGTGTGAGTGGGTGCCACATGTGTAGGTGCCTTCAAAGGCTAAGAGAAGGTGTCAGATCCTTTGAACTGGATGTCTAGGGGTCTGAGGTAGGTGCTGGGAACTAAACATAGGGCCTCAGGAATAGCAGTGTGTGTTTTCACTTGCTGAGCTACCCTTTAGTCCCACATATCTGTTTTATTTTTAAACTTAATCAAAGTTCCTTCCAGAGGAAGGATTGGGCAATGAAGGTGGGATTTAAAGGTATGGTGTCTTTTTTAGCTGAGAAGGTAAACCTTTCATCCTCACGATCTGCGTGTTGGTTCCAGGCAGCGCAGCTAGCTTAGACCAGAAATAATCACACAGAAACTGTATTAATTAAATCACTGCTTGGCCCATTAGCACTAGCTTCTTCTTAGCTAACTCTTACATATTAATTTAACCCATTTCTATGTATCACCACATGGCAGTGGCTTACTGGCAAAATTTTAGTATGTCTATCTCCTGCAGCGGCTCCATGGCGTCTCTCTGACTCCATCCTTTTTCCTCCCAGCATTCAGGGCTTTCCCTGCCTATCTCTATTCCCTGTACAGGCCCAAGACAGTTTCTTTTTATTCGTTAACCGATCATATTCACAGTTTACAGAGGGGGAATCCCACATCATGGCTACTTCACTCAGTGTGGCACTGGTCTTTGCATGTTGCTCTAGTGTGCATCTTTTTGGTGAATGGACTACAAAACATAAAACTAATATAAGCTCCCTGAATTTAAATTAGTTTTAACCTCTGTGGATCCACGAGCAGAAAACATGGTGATGTTGAAGAAGCATATAAATCTCTAGGAATCTAAGACAGCCCCAGGTATTCTGTCAGAGGACAGAACCTGAGGCAGCCACAGGGTTGTACATACTCTGAGGTCACATGAGTGGGAGGATATGGGTCATTCACATCACTCCAAACATTCATTTCTCCCAATGTTTGATGGGTGCACTGCTATTTCTAGTCATTTTTGTAACCTCCAATATTATAATCAGACCGTTGCCTAGGACTTTGTCAATTTTCATATTGCCCAACTCCTAGCTCCACTGTCTTCCTCTTGTTTTCTTTTTTAAAAAGGCATCACCTGTCCTCTTTTCCTGTTGCTGTGATAATGCCCTCACCACAGCAACTCAAGGGAGGAAAGGTTTGTTTCAGTCCACAGTTCCAGGGTCCAGACCATGATGACTGGAGTCATGGCTCCAGGAGCTTGAAGCAGCTGCTCACATTGCATCCAGTCAGAAGCAGAGAGGGATCTCAGCTGGATGATGCTCAGCTCATTTTCACTCACTCACTCACTCACTCACTCACTCACTCACTCACTCACTCACACAGACCCAGACACCCATACACTCATACACATGCATGTGCGTGAGTGCACACACACAGCTCACTCATGCACCCAGCTCACTTTCACACATACACACGTACATACACACACAGCTCCCTTTCATACACACAGCTCCCTTTAACAAATAACTCCCTTTCATATACACATGGCTCACTTCCACGCACACACACACACACACACACACACACACACACACACACTTCAATTCTAGATTAGGTCAAACTGATAGCACTGATCTTCATAGGGTTTCAATATGTAGCTGAGGCTGGTCTTGAACTTATGGTCCCCCCATCGCTGCCTCCTTAATCTTCTTTTTAAAGATGAATGATTTATACCTTTCTCTGTCTTAATGTCCCCTTCCTGAATGCTTGTGTCCTCTCTGAACTCATTTGTTAAAGGTTAATCCCCAGTGTGATGATATGGAGAGATTGTGCCTTTGGAAAGTGATGAAAATGGAGCTCCCGTGAGTAGGCTTTGTGCTCTTTTAGGAAACTACAGAGACCAGAGTTCTCTCCTTCTATCACGTGATAAAGTTCCTTGGTAAACAAGGAAGTTACGGTCATATACTGCCTTTGGTGATATCTTGATCTTGGATTGCTCAGCCTATAGAACTGTGAGAGACTAAATTGCTGTTTCTTGTAAGTCATCCAGTGTTGTACGGAGGCCACTTGTTTGTTCCCAGTGTCACAGAACCAAAATAATCACACAGAAACTGTATTAATTACAGTACTGCTTGGCCTATTAGCTTATGCATATTTCTAGCTTACTCTTAACTCTTTTTCTATTTTATATTTTACCAGAAGGCTTGTGGCCTACTGGCAAGGTTCTGGCTGGTGGCTTGTGTCTTTCTCCTCTGGGGCTCCTTGGCTTCTCATGACTCTGCCTTCTTTCTCCCAGCATTCAGTTTAGTTTTCCCTGCTTAGCTCTACTCTGCCCTATCACAGTAACCAAACAGCTTCTTTATTAACCAATGGTATTCACAGCATCCAGAGGGCAATTCCACATCAGTCCAGTCTGAAGTGTTCTGCTAGGGCAGCACAAATGAACTGAATCATCTGATTCACTGTGCCATGGCTTCTCATCATTAAAGGAAATAATTTGAATGTATTCTTTGAAGCCACAGGTAAAGGCTTCCATGTGGTAATCTGCAAGTAGTTTCTTAAAGTCAAAACCTTCCTCAGTTGCTCTCCATCTTTTTCCTTTTGAGGAAAACTCTCTCATAGAACCCAGAGCTCATGCATGTGGCTAGTCTAGAAGGGATTCTCTTCCTAGAACGCCTGAGTTACGGGGGGGGGGGGTGGAGGGTGCTCTATATCACTTTTACATGGGTGCAAGCCATCTGAACTCAGATTTGCATGCTTTGTGCACCCCAGTTTTACTCACTGAGCCTTCTCCCCAGCTCCTATAACTTATAAAGAGCTGTTTGAGAGTTCCAGTAAAGTTGAGATAAAAGTCTAGAGTTTCAAAGCGCCCGTCTTTACCCTGTCAGAGCAGTGCACATGTTGCCCCTGTCCAGTATGCATTATCATGCCATCCTTACTCCAGGCTTACAGTTTATGGTAAGCTTCGCCTCTGACATTATCCACTCTATGATCTTTTACCAAAGCAGAATTAATGTAACACTGTTATGGTACCATAGTTTCATTCTCAGTGATAATCCTCTGGGCTCCTATTTGCCCTCCCACTCTGCTATTTACCCTCCAGTCCGTGGCAGCTACTGATTGTTTACTCCATAGTTCTGACTTTTTAAAATGCTTTCATTCAGATGGAAGCATGAACTACGTAACCTTTTCAGATTGACTTATTCCACTTGGCAACATGTATTTAAATCTTTTTATGTCTTTTCATGGCTTGGTACTCATTTCTTATTGGTGATGAATAATTGTGCGTTGTCCAGAAGTACCGCAATTTAGTTATTCATTTCTATTCACAAACCCACTAAAGAATGCCACTTACTTCTAAGCTTAGGCAATTATTATTGATAAGTTGCTATAATCATTCTGTGCAGGTTTATGTATAGGCACATGTTTCAGCTGCCTTAGAAATTTCTGTTGAAATGCATTCATGCTCAAGTTTCTTCCCTCAGCCATGTTCAGCAAAATAACAGGCTCACAATGGCACCCCTTATTTCTGCTACTGTGCTTTTGTTTTCTAGTATTTCTTTCCTACCATCATTAGAATTTGCATCTTTCTACTTATGTTTCCTGTCTTTGCATGTGGTCTGCTCTGTCCATTTGACCTCTTAGTTTACGAGCCCTAGTTGGTTTAAATTCTCAGTGTATCCATTCTCAAATCCTCTCCATAGCTGAGTATGATTTTGATGCTTACTTTGTCTCTTCACACTGCTTTTTTTAAAAAAGATTTTTTTTCTTATTTTTGTATTTTAATTATAGCTTGCCTCCCTTTTCTTCTTTCAAACCCTCCCAACTCTCCTTCAAATTCATGGCCTGTTTTTGTCAGTCATTAGTGTATGCAAATATGTATATTTATATGATGGAGGAGTGTTTATGTGTTACTTTCATTATTAATAAAGAAAACTGCCTTGGCCCTTTAAGAGAAAATTAGGTAGGTGGAGTAGACAGAACAGAATTGTGGGAACAAGGAAGTAGAGTGGGGGAGACACTTCAGGCAGTCACGATAGTGAGTCTCCATGCTGCTCCTCTCCGAGATGGACGCAGGTTAAGATCTCTCCTGGTAAGCCACAACTCATGGTGCTACCCAAATTACTAAATATGGGTTAAAGGAAGATGTGAGAATTAACTAATAAGAGGCTACAGATAATGGGCCAGGCAGTATTTAAAAGAATAAAGTTTCCGTGTAATTATTTCGGGTGTAAAGCTAGCCAGCGGCGGGTGGCGGGACGCAGCCCCGCCGCTTCACACTACAGATTGGCGCTCCAACGTGGTGACTAAATCCACTTAAAAACCTTGCCCGCTTGGGATCGGAAAGAAAGTACTCTGAGACCATGCCAATGGCTCACTGCTCCCTTCCTGCACCTGGGCAGATGGTGGAATCAGGCTTAGGCGAGCGGGACAGCATTTGCGGATTCCTGCCGCCATAGAGAGAGAGGTGTTTTCAGACTGCTCTGCGCGTCAGATTTGGCTGTAACTTGGATGAAAAGAGTTTCTGTGCTGCATGCTCAGTCTCGGAATTAAACTGCTGAGTGCGGCTCCAATGTGGACTGCTGTGTGCCTGTAACTGTGTGCGGCTCAGGGGCACCAAATGACTGAGGCAGGAGCGGCTTTGGCTCTGCTCCGCCATGCTAAACTGTACTGATCTCAGGCAGGATCTATCGTAATTACCATGATAACAGCGCAGTTAAGGTTTAGACTTGGCTATAAACAGGCAGTACCGTATTATTTTAAGAAATGGTTAACCTTTTAAGAAATGCTCCTGGATAGTAAAAAATTACAGATTCACAATAGAAAAGATTCAGACATAGAAGGCCTTTAAATGGCTCACGTAGGCTTAAAAGAGAGAAAAAGAAAATATAGAGAATAAAGTTAATGCTTTAAAAAAAAAAGGGTAAAGTCTTTAAAGAGACAGAGTACAGATAGTTATAGATTAAAAGAAGTAAAGTGATAGAGTAAAAATAAGCCACGTAAAAATGGAAAATTCACAGAGAGTCTGGATTATGTATTTTGTTGTGTTTTCTTTGATTTTTTTGACTGTAAAGGAGCTAAGTACAGAGAGACATTTCATTATATGGGCTGCCAGGCTAGACCAGAATGGACATCTTAACGGTATGACTTCAGGATTTGGATCTAAGAACATGATGCTTTGGAAAAGAGTTTCTTCTTTTGTTTTCACAGAGGATGAGACTCTGTGGATTGCTTCTATCCCAATATGGTATGATAGACCACGCCCTCCTGAAAGGTTGCTGTGAACACCCTCAAAAAATTACTTCGCTCAACTGCCGACTGAGATGAACCTAGCACACAGGTTACACCATGAAAGACCTAAATAACAGCGCCCCCATTCAGCAGGAAGCAGTTTAGAGAGAAAAAACTGCGCCCATTTTCCCAAATATTGTTTATAAATGTTCTTTTACATTTAAAGGGGGAGATGATATAGATATGAATTTGCATTGGTATAGATTTTAAGGTCAATTTTGTTATATGTATATGTATTTCTGATCTTGATTAAGCTATTGTGATTGTAGTTCATTTTAAAAACTGTAATGTATAATTAGGAAATATAGGTTGTTAATGGATAATCATCGATTAATAGTCAAGCTTGTAGTCATGTTAGTCATTTTCTAGATGTGCATAGATATATTTCAGATAGGCATTCTTCATATCTTTCAAAGACTGCAGAATATGGCATTTAATGTTTTAATAACTTAGGGTTTTTCATGACAATGAGACACATCTGCTCCTGGCAGCACCAATCTACTTCAAGAGGAAGATGGGCATCGAAGAGGCTACTTATGGAGTTTGTTAGCCATTTGGGCAAGAAACTGCTCTTGGCTGGACTGTTGCATAAACTGGACACAAAAAACCCGCAGAGACAGGACTGCTGAACTTGCCTAAAGGTGAGATGGTCTTTCGGGGTTCCTGATTCATGAAAGAGTCTGCGAGACGTTCTGCAGGACACAGCAGAAAGTGACTGAACTGTCTTTGGAATTTCCTGCTTCATGAAAAAGTCTGCTGGACACTATGGGCCTGAAGCCCGAAGATGGTTGCCCCAACGGTACAGAGGAACTTTGGGTGACTGTCCAGGCAGCGAGTTGTCTCTGTCATTTCTAGAGTTTTATAAGTTACTTATTTCTTGTTTACTTAGGTAATATTATATCCTTCTGGAGTCTTTGATGGAGTTGAAGAATAAATAGATAGTTATAGCTTTCCTTAGTTATGATAAAAGATAAAATATATCTAAATATTGTAACTGTAATTCTTGCTTGATAACTGTTTTGTTACATGTAATTTTCCTATGTTAAAGCCTTTCTTTTTTGTTTAAACAGAAAAAGGGGAAATGATGGAGGAGTGTTTATGTGTTACTTTCATTATTAATAAAGAAAACTGCCTTGGCCCTTTAAGAGAAAATTAGGTAGGTGGAGTAGACAGAACAGAATTGTGGGAACAAGGAAGTAGAGTGGGGGAGACGCTTCAGGCAGTCACGATAGTGAGTCTCCATGCTGCTCCTCTCCGAGATGGACGCAGGTTAAGATCTCTCCTGGTAAGCCACAACTCGTGGTGCTACCCAGATTACTAAATATGGGCTAAAGCAAGATATGAAAATTAACCAATAAGAGGCTGAAACTATGGGCCAGGCAGTCTTTTAAAAGAATACAGTTTCCGTGTAATTATTTTGGGTAAAGCTAGCCGGCGGCGGGTGGCGGGACCCAGCCCCGCCGCTTCTCACTACATTTATATACACATATATTCCCAAATATAGCCTATTGTGTCCATATAATGTTCCTTGTATTTATGTTTTCATGGATGACCATTTAGTACTGGACAGTCAATGAGTGTGCTCCTCCCTAGGGAGGACCATCTCTTCCCTGGGGAGGACTATCTCTCCCCACTCCCAGAGTCACTCAGTTGTCTGTAGTTCTTTATATAGGGCTGAGACTTCATGTGCTTTTCTCTATGCAGTTTGGCTGACAAGCATGGCAATGTGTTTTCTTTTACAGTTTTATCTCCCCCCCCCAACCTATATGCCTGAGTAGAAGGAGTTACAGTAAACAGACTATGGCAGAAGTGTCTAGGGGATGGGGAGGGCTCTTTAGTCCTGCGATCAGGTCTGTGTTGTGACCCTGCAACTCTGGGATAGGAGCGTAGAAAGCGCACATTAATTTTTTTCCCCTTGGAAACCATTTGGCTGAATTCAGTATTTCCCTTTCCCTAGTAATTAACTGTGATTAAAAATTCCAGTCATTTAGGGTGTGCTAAAGAATGTCTATCTGGGAGGGGGTCAAAGAGGAGGAAAAGGAAGGGGCAAGCGAACTGATTCTATTTTAATTAAAAATAATTTGCTCTGACGAGCCCTTTCTTTTTTTCTTTTAAACAGAGAACAGCATATCTTCCAGTTGTTCATTGTTGCTCTCACTGCCAGAGCAGGAGGGCTTGCTCTCTTGTCTTTATTGTGTGGACCTGGTAGAGTTCAGGAAGCAAAGTCAAAGAAGTTCTTTGAGTCCTCCTTGGAATTAGGTCCCCTGGAGAACTCTCACTCCAGCCTGTCTTTTGGGGGCCTCTCACAGATTCTCAATGCAGTGCTGGTCTTCTGCTTCGACCCTGGCTTTCAGGAGCACGACTGCACTAGTAAGCTGTGGTCTTGTCCAGGGCCATGTCTGTAATTTCGGGGCAGTGGTTTGCTCTGTCACCCAACTTCTCATGTCTGTCTAAGAAGAGGTACTGGTCTTCTGTTAGTTCATCTTTTCACTAGTTATTGCAGAGTCCAGACTCCCAGGCTTCTCACCTGCTGGGATGAACGGAGGGAAACATTCTTTCTGAAAAAAAAAATTGATCTTGGTTTCTGTAACTTGCTTAGTTAGTTTCCCTATTGCTTTGCTCTCCTGATATGTATTCTGATATGATTGCTACTCTGGGCATTAGGTTTTCCCTATTTCTTATAACCTACAGTTTACGATCTAAAGCATTTTCATACAAGTATATCATTGTACTTTGCTCACACCCGCATTGTTCCCTCTGGTTAACATTTTATTTTATTTTACTGATAGACATCTTCAAGTAATTCCTAAGAAAGGACACACGAGGAGCAAACATTTGAGTTGGAAATGATTTTATTTTACATTCTTGCTTGAACCAATAGTTTGGCTGTAGAATTTTGGATTTGAAATTATTTTCCCTTTGGCCTGGCAAACCTTATTCTACGGCCACTTAGCTCTCATTGCTGCTCATTATAAGACAGAAGCTGCTGTTTCAGTCTACACATGCTTTTGAGTTATTTTGTTTGTCTTTGAAAGTCTAAAATGCCACCCAAAATCTAGTTGTTACTTTCTTTTAGATTTCTTCCACATTTATTTCATTCGAAGAAGCATGTCTTCCAACTTTGAAAAAAAATTCCCATTATTCTTTTGATAATTTCCCCTTTGAAATTTCAAAAATCTTTCCGATTTTTTTTTTAATGTTGAAGTTCTTGATCATTTCTGGACTTCTTTTCCCAATTTCTAGTATCTTAGATAACTCTTGCATTTTAATTCTAGTTTTTCAAAAGAGTTTTACTACACTTGTTTTTCCTGTAATGATACACTTTTCTCACCATAACTTTCTAAGACAAAAATTTTAATCATCATAAAATGTTAAAAATCATTTCAGCAAATGTGAGTGTCCACCTATAATTTCAGCAAATATTAACTTTTGCCGCTCTTATCTTTTCCCTTGTATATGTGTCTCCTACTACAGATTGTTTGAAATTAAACCGAAAGTATAACTGTCATTACCCCTAAATATTTTCAAGTGCATCTCCTAAGAATAATGGCACTTTTTCCTAATATCATAACACTACTTTCACAAACAAAAAATTATAATTAGTGCTACCACATTATTTTCAGCCTGTGTTTAATTTCCTCAATTTTATACATATTTAAAATGGATCCATTTTAGATTTGAGTATTGTACTTAGTTGAGTTGGCTCAGGCTTTTGTTCTCAAAGGGGAGCCTTCATCCTGGATTTACCTGATTTTGTGTTCCTAGTTGTTACTAAACATGCTCCTCCAGTCTTACATTTCTCATAATTTGGGCCTAAAGAATTTATTATATTCAGGTACAATATTGTTACATGATTGCTTTGTTCAAGCTGAGTGCTTCATACTGAGCCATGGAAGAAGACACATGACATCAGGTTTGGTCAGTTCCATTGTGTCTGGCCATCTTGTTATGGGATGGCCTCCAGGTTCCCCACTGAAATGATCCAAGGGTTTTGACCTTTCAATTAGTAAAGGAGTTTTTAGGGCAATTGATTTTTCAAACGTTTTACTCAGTAGATGGAATTTTAAAGTGGCAAGAACAAGGCGTGCATGGGTCAGCACCATGTCCTTGGCGTGTATGTTATGATTGTTTGCTTGGTGTCTCTGTGGGACTCCTCACAGTGGGAGTGGGTGTATCTCTGACTCTTTTGCCTGCTCTTGGGACTCTTTTCCTCCTGTTGGGTTGTGTTGACCAGCCTTGCTGAGGCCTTTCACCTTGTCTTATGGTATCTTGTTTTGTCTTGTTTGGCTGTCATCTCTAATAGGTCTGGTCTTTTCTGAAGACGAAATGAAGGGGAGGTGGATCTTGGACAGAGGGGCGGTAGTGGGTAGCTGGGAGGAGTGGAGGGAGGAGAAAAATGTGGTTAGGATGCATTGTGTCAGAGAAGATTCTATTTTCACTAAAATATTTTAGAAAATATTTATTTATTTTTTTATGTATGTGAGTATTTTATCTGCATGTAGGTATAAGCAGCATGTGGATGCCTGGTGCCTGTGGATGTTTAGAAGAGCGTACCAGCTCCCTTGGAACTGGGGTTACAGACTATTGTGAGCCACCATGTGGCTGCTTTGAACTGAACCCAGGTCCTTTGTAAGAGCAGCTGGTGTTTCCAGCCCCCCCCCCCACCATATGTTTTTAAATATCAATTAATGATGCTTACTCAAGTCAGTTTTTGTACTGTAAATTGCTAAATGGGGGGTGGAGAGATGGTTCCGTGGTCAAGAGCTCATACTGTTCTTGCAGAGGACTTAAATTTACTTCCCAGTATCATCAGACAGCTCACAATCATCTGTAACTAACTCTATGGGTTCTTATACCCTCCTCTGATCTCTATGGCCATTCATGGGCATTACCTATGTGCACACGTGCACATGCACATGCACGCACACACACACACACACACACCAACAAAACAAAGCAAAGGTAGCAATAAAATATTAAAAATCATAAAGTGATTTTATGTTTATCTTGACTTACACTTGTTAATGGATGTTGTTTATACAGAAATCCCTCTCCCACTTTTCTGTCTTTTTTGAGTATTACTAACTACTCAAAGAATTTATTTTTGAGGCTGGGTCTTCTGTAACCCAGGCTGGTCTCAAAACTCACTATGTAGCTGAGAATAACCTTGAACTCCTGATCCTTATGCCTCTGCCTCTCAAGGATTACAGGTGCCACCATGCCTGGTGTATGTGGTGCTGTGGATGAAACCCAGGACTTTCACAATTCTAGGCGATCACTCTGCCAGCTGAACTAATGCCCATCCTCTGAAGGACTTAGTAGTTTTCTAATGCTATGATTAATTATAGCCATTATTCTCTATGGTGGCCATTTCCTACATTTTAGCATTAGGAGGCCACAGATTAAGCTCACAATGTCCTTTATCATGACTCAGCTTATTTTTGAGTTAGTTAGTACTCCTTTGACACAAGCTATCTCAGGTTGCCTCATACACCTCTGCCCTTAGTATGGATCCAGTCATTTCTGCAGGAGGCTTGATTTCTTACAATGGGGACATTATCTAGAAATTAAGATCTACGACTTAGATGGTATTGTTTTGGGACTTTTCCAACAAGTAGAGCTCAGAAAAGCAGTAAAATCTGTGTGCTTTCCAGTACGTAAATATAACATTACAGGCTTTGAAAAGCTCTTCTTATAAACTTTGTTGTAGCACTGGACAATCTTGGCATCGGTCATCATTAACATAGCCATTTACCTGATCTGAGAGAATTCATCATTTCTTAAGCGTAATGTCACTGCCAGTGATGCACATACAGAGGGAGGAGTCCTCGTCTTGATTGTTTCTTTTGCTTTTAGTCTGTAGCACAGTAAAAGCAGCCAGTTTACAGTACTTGAAAAAATTCCTTTCTTTCAGTGCTTAACAGTTTTGTATAGTTAAGATCATTTGTTTCTGTTTGGTTTTGATTTTATGTTTTTTTCTTTTAGAATTAATAAAACTTTTGAGCAGATAAAACATTGACAGTTTTAAGTTATTGTCTCAGCCTTCTGTACCCTGCAATGACACTGTAGAAGTCTGCAAACTCTACCCTGCATCCTTCCCTTCCTGCTTGTCTTCCTTTCTGCTGTGCCTTTTCTTTTTCTTTCTAAACCCACGACCCCTCTGCCTGTGTCTCCCGCGAGCTAGGATCACAGGAAGGTACTGCCATGCATGGTTCTTAGGACGCTGCAGAGATGACAAATGCTTCCCTGCTGCTTCTCAATTTCTGCCTGTGGGGCTGGCTGCCGGGTTTAGTTCTTGTGCTGCCACACCAGTTTCGGTCCTCACACATGTCCCCCAGGTTCTGTCCTCATACATGCCACCCAGCTTCTGTCCTTGCACATATCACCCCAGTTGCACTGTCCAGAAGTCCAGTAAAGCTTTCTTTCCCACAGAGGTAGTTCCTCCTCACGCATCATCTCAAGTACCCAGAAAGCCACCCCCACTCACCAACCTCTACCCACAGGAGCTTCCAGTGAACTTGAAATCCCAAACCATCTCACTAGAAACTTCTCAAGGGTCTGAGTTTTGTCTCAGTAGAACTTTATAATGCTTCTCTGTGTTCCAGAGGTGGCAAACAATGCCTGTAGCTACTGCTATCCTACTGCTACCCTGACACCTTTGTGTTTTTTCCGCCTTTTCAATTATGTAGTTGTTTAGCCTCTTCTCTTTTTCACTGTTTTTTAAAAGATTTATTTGTTTATTATTTATTTATTTATTTATTTATTTATTTATTCAGTATCCTGCCTGTAGGCCAGAAGAGGGCACCAGATCTCATTACAGATGGCTGTGAACCACCACATGGTTGCTTGGAATTGAACTCAGGACCTCTGGAAGAGCAGTCAGTGCTCTTAACCACTGAGCCATCTTCCCAGCCCCCCCTTTTTCTACTGTTTTACTAGTCCCCTTTTACTACTATGAAAGACCCAAGACCAGCTAACTTTATCAAGAAAAGAGGTTTATTCCCTTCATCGCTTTGAGGAGTCTAAGTTGACGCACTGTGGCAAGGCTCTTTCAGAGTTCAGTCATTAGCTGTGTCAGATGGTAATGACAGGTGAATATGCGAGAGGAAGAAGTCAGGTTATCAAACAGGAAACCAGGGAGACTGGGTAGACACAGGCTCAATCTTTGTAATAATCCTCCTATGAGAATTACCAAAGATTCCCTGAGAAATACCTAAGTCATGTGCAAGGACATGCCTTGAGTTACCTAAAGGCCTTCCACCAGGTTCCACCTCACGAAGGTTTCACACCACCATCCAAAGCCATCAACCTGGGAACCAAGTTTGTCAACACACAGACCTGTGGGGGAAAACAGAGCTGAAGACCAAATAGACTTAGCAGTTATCTACAGAAATTTATGTACAATAGATACAAGACACACCTTCTACTTAGGAGTCTGGAGAACCGTCTGTAAAATAGATGACATTTGCTTTCCCAAAATGCCTTTGCTGTCAGAATTGTCATGAAGATGGTGGTAAAAACCACCAGGAGTGTGAAGCCAAACGGGGAAGTGCTGGATGGTTTTATGTCACCTTGACAGAGTCATCAGAGAGGAGAGAGCATCAGCTGAGAAAATGTCAACCTAAGATCAATCTGCAGACAAGCCCGTAGGACAAGACTCGATTCCCTCCCCCGAAGCTCCCACTTCTCAAAAATAAAAAAAAAAAAACAACTTGATTTTTGTCTTTCACTTTGCACAAACATTTATTTAACATAGATAAGAGACCTTCATGTGAGCTGTGGAACTTTGAAACTACCAGGGGAACATGTCCAAAAAGGAGTTCATGGTCTCAGAGTAAGCACGGACTTCCTGAGTAGGGCACCGATAGCTCAGGAGAGAGTATGAAGAGTTAACAAGTGGGATTGCATGGAGTTAAAGAGCTTTTGTACAACAAAGGAAGCAAGCCCAGGGCGAAAAGATGGCCTCTATAATGAAGAATTTTTTTTTTAACCAATCTACACTAGACAGGCATTAGAATCTAAAAATAGCCCAAGAAATTATATACTATCCCAAATCCTCCAATCTCAGATGGTATAATGAAAGGAGCAGCTAGTTGTCAAAGGAAGAAATAGAAATGGCCAATGAATATTTGAGGAGGGGGGCGTATAAAAGGTTAACGGAGACTGAAAAATGTCTAGAGAGTTTGTTGTAAACAAATGTGAAAATTTGTCAAAGAATAAAAAGGAAATTGAAAAAGTGTTCAACACCCTTCGTCATAAGGGAAATGCAAATTAAACCTACTTTGAGATTCCATGTCACCACGGTCAGGAAGGTTGTCAACAAGAAAACAAGTGACAAAAAATACAGCCCTCTCCAACACAGACAAAAAGCAGAAATGGGCTGTTATCGGGAGGACCAGGTCGAAGATGAGACAAGGGAGGTGCAGGACATCTGTGACTTGAGAGCAGACTGGGCTGGGGGCAGGGGGTTACTGTACTATGTTAAAGAAGGGGCGCTAACAATAGAGGGGCTGCAAGAGTCAGAAGGCAGTATGGAAGGGAGTGGGAACAGAGTCCCATGTGAAAATATCACAACAAAAACTTTTCTTGCTTGCTAACTCAGAATATTAATATTAAAAGTCATTGGTAAAAATTAAAAAAATAATTGATATGACTGGCTATTCTCCATTAAACTTTAATTTCTCTAATGATCATAAAGAAATATATCTAAGCCATTGCCTAGTTAATAATTCCTTACACTAAATTGTTTCTGTTTAAATATTGTGTGGTGGTGTGAATGAGAATGGTCTCATAGGCTCATCTGTTTGAATACCTGTCCCTAGTTGGCAGAACTGTTTAGTAAACATTAGGAGGTGTGGCCTTGTTGGAGGAGGTACGTCACTGGGGTGGGGGTGGGGTTTGAGGTTTGAAAGGTCCAGTTCATTCCAGCTCACTCTTTCTCTGTGCCTTGTGATTGCTGTCTCAACATGTGAGCTCTCACCTACTGTGCCAACACCATGCCCGCCTGCCTTCTGCCATGCTCCCTACCATGCTAGTCATATACTAATTCTCTGAAACTGAGCACCCGATAAACTCTCTCTTTTATAACTTGCCTTGCTCACGGTGTCTTTTCACAGTAATAGAAAATTAAGTAAGACAGCTGTTATGCTGTTAGCTCCTCACCTGATTTTAGCTTAGGGACATGATCCACACATAAAAACCATGAAAACGTTGTTCAGAACAATATTCTAGCCAAGCCTTTTCACTTCATTTCTATGTGCTTTTTAAGAGGTTTAAATTCATTTTTGCAACCTGCGTATTTGTGTTTGTTTTCCTAAAAGGAACAACAACAACAACACACACACACACACACACACACACACACACACACACACACAGACCATACAGATACACATACTCACGCATATGTACATATACATACAAACTCTTATTTTCTCTATTACAAAATAGAAAGCATATATGTTGTTCTGTTCTTTGCTTATTTCATTTTTTGTTTACTTTTATTTGTTTAAAAAAGGTCTCATAATGCAACCCAGGCCAGCCTAGAATTTGAGGCATTTCTCCTGCCTTCATCTCTGGAGTTCTGAGATTACAGCCATGTACCACCACACCTGGCTTCCAGTCAATTCTTTGAGTGTATTTCCTGTTTTATACACATGCCCTGCTTGTTCTGTTACTCTGAATAATAGTCACATGAATCAATTCTAGCATTTCATTTTTTTTGAAAACTGCTATGACAAATAGCTTTGAGCATATATTGTTTTGTATTTGGGCTGGTTCATTTTCAGGGTAGAATTATATTTTTGTTTTATGTGTTTGGGTGTTTCGCTTTCAAATATGCCTGTGTACTATGTGCATGCCTGGTGCCCACATAAGTCAGAAGGGGATGTCAGAACTTCTGGTACGGTAGTTATATAGACAGTTAGACAACATGTGGGTGCTGAGAGTCAAACCTGGGTCCTCTGCAAGAGCCAAGGTGGAGTTCTAGCAGTAGGATTTCTGTCCAAAAGGTAAATGCTTATGCCTTATGATTATTAACCAATTTTTATAGAGTTGTGAAATTTCCCATCTCATCTACAGTTTTGCTGACTGAGTGCATTGTTAACCTTGGAAATTTTGACCATTTAGGTGCAAAATGTCCTGTTAGTGTTGTTTTGGTTTGCATTTCTCTTGTGACAGAGAAACTGAGCTGAGCATCTTTCACGTGTCGGGATCACCTATCTGCACGTTCCCATGAGCTGTCAGTATCCCATTTTTTATTTCACTTTCTTTTCCCCTCTTTCTTCTTGGTTGCTGAGCAGCCAGCAGGGCGACCATGAATGTGAAATAAGTTGCAATAGTGTCCTTCCGGTTTGACTCCATCTCTTAATTTTTTACTATTGTTTTTTTCACACACATATTTTGAAAGTTTTCATATAAACTTGCAATCTCTCCTCTGGATCTTTTGGGTTCTGAACCAAAGCCAGAAAGCCTAGTACTTCTGTCTGTAGTTTTCATACTGAAAGACATATCCTTTCAAGTTCAAGAACAGTTCTTCTTCATAGTCTTTTAAAAAGTTATTATTATATTTTCATTTAAAACAATTTTAAAATTTAAGTATATTTTGATTGTATTGGGGCTCACCCTGAAGATCAGTAAAGCAAAGCAGCAAAGCCACTAGAGAACTCTTACCGCTATGAAATCTTCAGACTGAACAAAAAAGAGTTCCTGTCTCATCCTGTCTTATGTTCCTCTCTAGTGCTGGGATTAAATGTGTGCATCACCACTGCCTGGCCTCTATGACTAACTAGTGTGGTTGCTGGGATTAAAGGTGTGTGCCACCACTGCCTGGCCTGTATGGCTGACTAGTGTGACTGTTTTGCATTCTGATCTTCAGGAATGCTTTATTTATTAAAATAAAATAAATAAAATAAAAGGGCAGAATCTTCTTTGAAAAGAAAAAAAGGGAGGATATAGATATGATAAGATAAAAACATAGATTATTGAATCTGCTTTAGAAAGAAACTACTCGTTTTACAAAACACAGAAAGCAAGTTATGATAGAGAGTAAATTAGTTATGGGACTTTGGACTCACCAAGATGGGATAGATATGGAGTATTTTCTTTGAATTTGTCAAATACAAATGAACAAGACATTGTTAATGTATTTATTTTCTCTCTATACATTGTATATAGTTATTGTACTTATTGTTTATAATTTTTTTTATTAGTTATAGACTTCTTTTTTATTTTAGACAAAAGAGGAACATAGTGATATTTTATTTGTATTTCACATTGCATTGGACTTTTGTATCTTGTATACAAATTTTGTATATCAATACAAATTTGAGATTAATTTTGTTGGAACATACTGTACATATATTTCTACTCTTGCTCAAGGTATTGTACCTATACAGCTCATTTAACAAAGCAATGCAAATTTCTAGTTCAAGACAAGGCAGGCCAGTCCTTCAGAATATCCTGCTTCACAGAAAAATCTGTTGATTATGCTAGGCTTGTAGACCAAAGATGGATACCCCAGCATCGCAGATTAACTTTGGATGACTGTCCAGGCAGTCAACTATTTCTGTCATTTCTCACATATTTTGGAAGTTGCTTGTTCTTACTTCCTGCTTACTCAGTTAATATTATTTTCTTCTTGGGTCTTTGAGGGAGTTGAAGACTAAATAGTTATAGTTTTTCTTATTTACCAGACTTCAAGAATTATATTGAATAGGTATGCAGAGAATGGATAACCTTGTCTTGCTCCTGAGTTTAGTGAAATTGCTTTGAGTATCTCTCTACTTAAGTTGATGTTGGCTATGGGTTTACTGTCAACTGCTTTTACTATGTTGAGGCTATGTCCTTGTATCTCAGATTTCTTCACAACTTTTATCATGAAGGTCTGTTAGATTTTGTCAAATTCCATCTCTGCATCTAATGAGATTATCCTGTGGTTTTCTTTTCATTCAGGTTGTTTATATGATATATATTACATTATTTTTATATATTACATTATTTATTTATGTATGTTGAACCATTCTGGCATCTCTGAGATGAAGTCTACTTGATTATGGTGGATGATCTTTTTGATGTCTTCTTGGATTCAGTTTGCAAGTATTTTATTGAGTATTTTTTGCATCAGCGTTCATGAGGGAAATTAGTTTGTAATTACCTTTCTTTGTTGGGTTGTTATGTGGTTTGGGTATCAGGGTAACTGTGGCCTCATAAAATAAACTGGCAGTTTTCCTTCTGTTCCTCTGGTGTGAAATAGTTTGATGAATATTGATACTAACTCTTCTTTGACAGTCTTGTAGAATTCTTGCCAAAACAATTTGGTCCTAGGCTTTTTTTTTTGAATTAGGATATTTTTAATGACAGATTCTATTTCAATAGGGGTTAGATGTCTGCTTAAATTGCTTATCTTATCTTGAATTAATTTTTGTAAGTGATATGTATTGAGAAAATTATTAATTTCTTTTAGATTTTTCAATTTGGTGAAGTACAGGTTTTTAAAGTATGTTTTTTTAAAAAACTATTTCTTGGATTTTCTCAGTGTCTGTTATTATGTTCCCCTCTTTGTTTCTAACTTTGTTAATTGAGATATTCTCTCTCTACGTTTTAGTTAATTTGGATAAAGGTTTATCAATTTTATTGATTTTTTTAAGAACCAACTTTGTTTCATTGATTCTTGTACATTTTATTTGTTTCCATTTTATTTATTTTAGCTCCAAGTTGGATTATTTCTTGCCATATTTCTAACCCTTTGGGTACAATTTCTCCTCTATTTCTAGAGTTTTCAGTTATGCTCTTAAGTTGTTACTATAATATCTCTCTAATTTGTTTTTATATGGGCACTTAGTGCTATGAACTTGTCTTTTAGGGCAGCCTTCATTGTGTCCCATAAGTTTGGTTATGTTGTGTATTTATTATGTTAAAATGCTATACCAACTTTCTTCTTAGATCTCTTTGTTTGTAAAATATTTTTCAATCTTTTTTATTCTCAGATAATATCTATTCTTGATATTGATATGTGTTTCTTGAATGTAGCAGAGAGATGGATCTTATTTTTGAATCCATTCTGTTAGTCTGTTCTTTTATTGAGAACTGAGGCATTGATATAGAAAGATATCAATGATAAACTATTGTTGGTTCCTTTTATTTTATTGTTATTGTTGTTGATGTTGTGTGTGCAAGTGCGTGCTTCCTTTCTTTTGACTTTACTGGTCTGAGATTATTTATGTCTTGCATATAGTTAACCTTTTTAGGTTGGAGTTTTCCTCCTATCACTTTCTGTAGGGTTGGCTTTGTAGATAGAGATTACTTAAAATTTGGTTTTATCATGGGAAATGTCTTATTTTCTCCATTTATGGGGATTGAAAGTCTGGCTGGGTAGAGTAGGCTGGGCTGGCATCTGTGATCTCTTAGAGTCTGAAGCACAACTATCCAAGCCATTTTGGGTTTTAGAGTCTCCATTGAAAAGTCAGGTATAATTTCTAGGTTTGTCTTTATATGGTACTTTGTATTTTTTCCATGTAGCTTTTAATAGTCTCTTTTTTGGTACTGTATGTTTAGTATTTTGGTTATTATGTGGTAAGGGTACTCTTTTTTCTGGTCCCTTCTATTTGGTGTTCTGTATATTACTTGCACTTTGGTAGACATCTCCAACTTTAATTTAGGAAAATTTTCTTGAAAATATTTTCTGTGCCTTTGGCCTTTGTTTCTTCTTTTTCTTCTCTTCATATTATTAGATTTGATCTTTCCATAGTTTTTCAGATTTTCTTGATGTTTTGTGCCAGGAATTTTTTCAATTTAACATTTTATTTGACCAGTGTACTGTTTGTTTTATTGTGTCTTCAATGCTTGAGGTTTCCCACTTTCATCTCTTGTATTCTGAAGCTTGCTTCTGTGGTTCCTGTTCAAATTTCTGAAGTTCCCATTTCCAGGTGTAGACAGAAGTTTCTGTCCTGCCTGGTCCTGCAGTCGTTCAGTCCCAAAGAAACACACCAAGGCTTATATTAATTATAAACTGTTTGGTCTATTAGCTCAGGCTTATTATTAACTAGCTTTTATAACTTAAATTAACCCATAATTCTTTTCTATGTTTAACCACATGGCTTGGTACATTTTCTCAGGTAATCCAGCCTGGTGATGGGATGCACTTCATAATCTGGCCTTGGCCTCGATGCCAATATGCTGAGAGCCTCACCTATAGATGATTGTTTCTGTAAGTGGAGGCTTTTAAATGTGGTTTAGTCATGACTTTGGAATCGCCATCCCTGGGGTTAATGCCTATCCAACCATTTTGTGTTGCTATAAGATAATGCCCAAGGCTGAATAATTTATGAACAATGGAAATTCACTTGTCTTGTGGCTCCAGAATCAAGGAAGTTTAAGGATGTGGTACTGATGTCTGGCAAAGGCTTTCTTATTATGGCATCCTATGATAGAAGGCAGAAGGGCTAGAGAGTATGTGGGACAGAGAGAAGATGGCGAGAAACTTGCTTTTGATCAAGAACTCATTTCAGAAAAAATGAATGACCCTCCAATTATACCACTGACCCACTCAGGAGAACAGAGTCCTCTGTAAACTAATAATCTCAAGATCTTATCTCCGTAGTATCATCATAGTGCAGTTAAATTTTAACATGAATGTTGGAGAGAATATTCAATCCATACTAGTATCTTTTTTTAAATCAGCCCTAGAGATCTAGCTAGCTCCTTCAACCTAAATGAAGATGTAACTAAAAGACATGTTTATGGCCCAGGAAATGAGCCTCCATGAGATACTGAGTTAGCTGTCCATTGATCTTTGCCTTTTTGGCCTCCAGAATGGTAAGAATTTTGATAAATTGACTGAATTAAGAAACTCTTAAGAGATTAATAAAACACACCTGTGCATGTCTGTAATTGTGTTTTCAGAGGTAATTAGAACTTCCATAATGAGACCATTGATCCTTTGACATATTCATAACATGATGACTTAATTTTGAAATGATGAACACGAGGGTATGTTGAAAAATAGTTGGAGGGAGTAGGTCACTGAAACCATGTCCTGTTCAGCTATACCAGTGGTTCTCAGTCTTCCTAATGTTTAATGCACTTTCTCATGTTGTGGTGACCCCCAACCATAAAACTATTTTACTTGCTACTTTATATCTGCAATTTTGCTGCTGTTATGAATCATAATGTAAATATGTTTTTTGGAGTTATAGGTTTGCCAAAGGAGTCAAGACCCACAGGTTCAGAACTGCTGAGCTATGTCTTTTTTGTATTTATTTACTTTTCTTAGCGTCTTGGCCATGCAAACTAATATGTGGTGTCTATAAACCACATGTCTATGGTATTCTATTCTATTTGTCTAAATGGGCTAAGACAGTTTTATGAGTGTCTTAGCTCCTGCTAGCTGAGAAAGCTGTGTCAGTCGGGACTTAGTCAACAATGAAGGCATTTGAAGATTTGGATGGAGCTGTGCAATTTGCTTCTAAGATGATTCTTTCACAGTACCAGAAAGTTCTGGCTGGTTAGACCTCAGTTCCTCAGCACAGGAAATTTTCCATCCTGTTTGACTATCATTTTGACACAGTAGTTGGATTCCTCCTGAACATATGACCTATGATGGAGTCATGCTGAACCTATCATGCCTATTTTTTTAAAAAAATATTTATTTATTCATTTATTATGTATACAATATTCTGTCAGTGTGTGTGCCTGCAGGCCAGAGCCACCATGTGGTTGCTGGGAATTGAACTCAGGACCTTTGGAAGAGCAGGCAGTGCTCTTAACTGCTGAGCCATTTCTCCAGCCCCCTATCATGCCTTTTATAACAAATCTTGGAAATCAATGATTATTTCCTCAATATCCCATTGGCTACACAGGTCAATCCTAGTCAAGGTGAGAGAGAAATCCGCAGGGCATGATTATCCCGAGATACTGGCATCATCTTAAAATCTAATAACTACACATGGACAGGCAAAACTCAGACAGATGGTTCATATAGGAAGTAGTATACAATGCTGAAGAGTTTCTGACCATGAAGGGCTGATTAATGACATGGAAGGATCTGTGTGCACAAAAAGCCAAATCATTGTCTTTACCTTGTAGCATTAAGAAAACTGTGTGTGTTAGAATTCTTTTCAAAATAAACTTAAATATTTGTACAAAATGACTGTTCTTTAATCTCAGTATTTATTCAATAAATATTCATAGTGGCTCTTCTCATGTTGGACAAGGAACTAGGCAAATTTACTTAATTCTCAGATAACATTTCCATTTTATTTAATATTAGATTATTATTTTATTTTGTAGATGAAGGAACTGAGCCTAGGATAGTGTGGGGTGGTTTGAAAGAAAATGACCCCCGAAGGGAGTGGCACTATTAGGATGTGATGGAGGACTCTCATTGGTTAATAAAGAAACTGCCTTGGCTTTTTGATAGGGCAGGATTTAGATAGGGGAAGTAGACAGAACAGAATGCTGGGAAGAAGGGAAGTTAGTCAATCGCCATGCCTCTCCTCTCTGGGTAAGAAGCCATGGATCCAGCCACCAGGTCAGATATGCTGAATCTTTCCAGGTAAGCCACCACCTCGTGGTGCTACACACATTAATAGAAATGGGTTAATTGAGATGTAAGAGTTAGCCAATAAGAGGCTGAAACTAATGGGCCAGGCAGTATCTAAATGAATACAATTTGTGTGTTGTTATTTCGGGTATAAAGCTAGTTATACAGGAGCTGGGCCGGACAAAAAGCAGGCCTGCTTGCCTCCTCACTACAAGGAGGTATGGCTTTTGAAGTAGGTATGGCCTTGTTGGAGGAAGTGTGTCAC